>NC_139670.1:7858601-8028601 GCF_951799395.1 Argentina silus | reverse complement strand
CCTGCTCCAGGGTGGGTCATGCCCATCTGGGCCTGGGGGTTCTGGTGGTGGGGGTGAGGGGCCATCATGCCACCTGCCTGAGCTGCCTGCCTCTGTAGGATCTGGGCTTGGGCCTGGGCCTGGGCCATCTGACGCTGGGTCTCTGCCACCCGCTGGATCTTCATGGCGATCTCCACAGCCGCCTGAGGAGGTCCCTGTTGTTGCTGCTGGCCGGGCATGGAGCCCTGGCCTGGGTTAGGCTGCTGCTGTGGAGGGGTGGCTGGGCCCAGTCCTGGCTTCCCCAGGGACTGGTGGAGCGGAGAGGCGCCTGGGGGCCTGGGGGTGTAGGGGGGTAGCCCACCTGGGTGTTGGAGCTGCTGGACTGAGGGAGGCTGTTGCTGTTGCTGTTGCTGGAGCTGTGGGACCATCTGCTGCTGCTGTGGGGAGTTCATCATCCCCCCTCCGCCCTGCATCTGCTGGAACTGGTGGTGGTGGTGGTGCTGAGGCATGCCACCTTGCTGTTGGAGCTGCTGTTGCTGTTGGAGCTGCTGCTGCTGCTGCTGTTGCTGTTGTTGTTGTTGTTGCTGCTGCTGCTGCTGTCCTGGGGGGCCCACCCCTGGCTGGGGGAGGGGGGGCATGTTCCCCTGGGTGGGCGTCTGAGGCGTGGGGGGCTGCGTGCCGACCGACGTGGGCGTGCTGGGGCCAGTGGTGCCGTTGTTCCCCGGGGACGGTAGCCCTCCGTTCCCCCCAGGTCCTGGAGGGGGCTGGCCTACCCTCTGCATACTGGCCATCCTCCTCCGCAGCATCTGGGCCTGCTGGAGCCTGTGCTGGAGCTGCTGCTGGCGAAGCTTGTGCTTGATGTTGAGGCAGAAGGGCACAGGGCACTTGTTCTCCTGGCAGTGCTTGGCGTGGTAGCAACACAGGGCGATGAGCTGCTTGCAAATGGGGCATCCGCCATTGGTCTTGCGCTTGCACCCTTTGGTATGCTGCACCACACGCTTCATCTTCTGGCAGGACGGCAGGGAGCAGTTGGCGTTGCGGCACTGGCAGGCGTGCACCAGGGACTGGATGCAGCGCTGGATGCTGAGGCGACGCGAGTCCCCGGGGCTCTGCATGGAGGCAGCCGCCTGGCTGTTGCTCTCGTCGTCCAGACCCAGGCCTAGCTTCTCCATCTTGTGCTCGTGGCCCTTAGTGTTGTAGCAGGTGATACACAGGTCATAGTCCTAAACAGGGAATGAGATGTTATTGGTTAGAATGGTCATTTAGCATGGTCCATACAGTTTTTCTGTTGACAATTGTATCACTAACATGAATGTACAGTGACACTATAACTAGATATACCATCATCATCATCCCTTAATCAGTATGACTATAAACCTCCTTCTCTTATCCTTCACCCCACCCCCTTTGTCCGCTCCCCTCACCTCGCAGACGGTGCAGTGGAAGCGCGTCTCCACGTGGTGTTTGCACTCGTTGCAGGTGTAGACGAAGCGGTCCTGGCTCTGGTTGTGCAGCTCCACCAGCATGCACATGGAGCTCCACAGGGACCTCCGGAGGGAGGAGAACTCCAGGTGCTTGTCCCGGGCCAGTGTCAGGAAGGCATCGCGCCCATCCATCAGGTCACAGGCCATCAGGGGGTCCGGGTCCGTGATGGGACCCAGGGTGTTAGCCATGGGGGCGGCGATCAACCGAATTACAAAAAACACCTATTGGAAAAGGAAATATATATCTTGTATGAGTGTAGGAAACATAATGGTTATCTTCAGAAGATAAAGCAGCATAATAATAATAAAGCACCTGTCTAAGAGAAGACTGGGTGAGAAGATGCAATCTTGCAGGAACCCTACACCCCCTCATTCTTCACACAGTCGGCATTGTAAATGGAGGAAAGTCAGGCTTTTGTTGCCTTTTCCCTACCTCTTTGTGCTTCTCCATGCAGGCGTAGAGTTTTTGTGAGAGGTCATTGGACACGTTGGGCATCCCTGGCTTCTTCTTATTGGTTCGGCTCAGACTGCTTTTATTCTTACTTGTCTTCTTGTTGTTTTTCTTCTTGGCATTCTTACTGTCACCTTTCGTGGCCTGGAGCAAGTGAGTTATGCACAGCAAGATATTGGCATTGAACAGAAAAGTGTCAGACATCAACCAACTGAACATTATTTAAGAGATTTAAGATATATATATATATATGATTTAAAAAAAAAAATCAAATTCCCAATTGTTTTTTAGATCCCATGACTTCAAATCAAGACACTTTAGCCTTTTGAGTTCAAAACTCTGATTTATGAGAGCCCTCTGTAACCTTCCCCCACTTACGTCTACGCTTTCGTTGGTAGTGCTGTTCTCTTCCCTCTTCCTCTCTTCCTCCTCCTGCTCCAGCTCTTTGATGCTCTCCTCCAGCACATTGGGCCAGAAGTCGCCCTCAAAGTAGGGCAGCTCCTTGGCACTGGTGAGGCGGTCCTCCGTCGCCTGCTTGAAGATGTCCTGATAGAGAGATGACAATCTGTCAAAATACTACACAAGCATCTTGTGGCTACAGACACTCAAATGAATGACACCATGTGCTTGCCAAAAAAGCATGACTTACCTTGTAGTCATGCACGATGCGCTCCGCCACGGCCTTGTCCAGCATCTTCTTGTACCACTCCTGCAGCCTCTTAGGCTTGGGGATCTTCTGGTCCACGGGGTGACAGTGAAAGATGTAGTCATCCCCTTCACTGGGGGGACATGCCCATATGTGCCCTGTGGTATAACTGAAGACACACACAAGACAAGACCGATCACGTGAGTGTGATTACTTGGTATGGGGAACACTTATAAAAAGGCACTAATTTGTGGCTTATAAGTGTTTAAGTAGCTAATTGGGCAACATTTGAGGTATTACTAGCCATTTATTAGGTTTTTATTCAACGTTTTCTTATTCTTGTGTTGTAGTAGCTGGCCAGTTAGATGTGATTTTAGCAACCCTCCAATTACTGGTTCACATCCAGGGACCTTGCCTCAAAGCCAACCTTGCCTCCAATAACATTTTTGTGTTGGTGTGTGTGTGTGGGTGCCCTGGTGTTTTGAGGGACTAGTTAAAAAGCACAAACGTATAAGCTATAAATTAGTGCCCAACACATTTTGTAAAAAAAAAAAAAGAAAAGTGATACCGATTATTTTATACATTCAGGGACAACAGCCTTGTAACTGTTGGTGGAAAAGATCTGAGGGTTGAGACAGGGAGAAATCTAAATTCATAAGACATACTGGCAGTCTTTAAAAAGGGCCATTTAAATATGTTCAACCTCATTCATTATCTCTACCTCTATGTGGAAACAGATTTTCTATATTCTGCAGTCAAAGCGATCAGAAGGTCCAAAGAAAATGAATGAGATTGAAAATTGTGAAGTGCCCCTTTAAGCAGTAAAAGGGTTGTGTTTTAGACCACTGTTAATTTCCTCACCCCAGCCTCTTGACGTACTCCAGATACCCAATGAGAATCTCATGGTAGACTCCAGTCCTCAGAGAGCGAGGCTCGAAGAAGTGAACACTGTCCAGGTAGGAAATGTACACTCGTCTGGTGGGAGAGAGAACGAGAGAGGGGGAGCAAAGGTAAGATCAGTGTATTCAATAAGTGGAGGCACAACTGATCAGAACTGTGTTGAAATAAAGTTGGGTCACTAACACCCAGGGTTCCAAACTCATTTCTGACCTTTGATTGGGTGGAGGGCAGTCAGAGCCGTACTCCTGCACGTGCATGCCAAAGAAGCAGACATCCGCTCCTCCGATGTCCTCAAATGCGAACAGGGCTTTCGTTCTGTATGGGAAGGACTCGCACATCTCCCCGCTGTCCACAAACCTGGACACACAGACAGACAGATGAACCAACATGAATGAGCCAGCAGATGCTAAAATCCTAATCCTTCCTGACAGTTAGGGTTACGTTTGAGGGAGGGTAACCTGATCCAAGCTCTATTCTCAAGCCTTCTCACTGGAGCCCCTTACCTGGACTTCATGCCTGGTTTGACCTCCACCACCTTGTCAGAGACGTGGACCACACGGATGGTGACATCACCTGACTCTGGGTTGTTCATGCGCTTCAGGAAGTCATTCACCCGCGTCTCCAGGTAACTGCCCAACTTCGTCTGGGGCAACCCTGGAAAGAGGACGGAAGGACAGACGGGGAGAGCAAGAGGTGAGAGGAGCAAGGGGGAAACGGAGGAATGGCTTTAACATGAGCTGGGTTCAATGTGAACCTCTGGAGACAGGAGGAGAATCCAGAAAAAAAAGAAAAAGAGACTTACTCTTTGCAGCGTACTTGTTCTCTCTCCGATTCTTATTTGCCTTCTTTAAGCACCCATCACAGTTGAAACTGAGTGGGAAAGAACAGAGAGAGATGATATGAGTCAGTTGAAAAGCCAGAGTACGACGATGGTTTCACAATTGCTGCCGAATAAGCTCTACTGAGAGACGGTGAGACACTCACCCCAAAGGCCAGATTGTGTCATGGTGCAGGACACAGATCTGGTGCATCTTTCGTCCACAGTCCATACATTCAACAAGCCTGCAAAGAAAGAGCGGAAGCAACGAAATGCAACATGTCACTCACTGCAACAGTCTTTCGCTGTGTTTATCTAGACAACTTCCCTGCATTCACATAAAATGGACTTACAATTCAGGGTCCAGTGTGTCATTCTTCTTCTTCTCAAACTGGTCTTTGTTAATAGATCTGAAGTGAGAGAGGGTCAAATTAATACACAATAGGAACAGCATCCATAACAACAACATGTACTTTGAATCTAATCTTAAGTTTGTGGTTAATAAGAATATCACCACAGGATTTTTAAGCGGCACCCAAAGGCATCTTACAAGGAAGCGGAAGCTAAAGGGACCACAGTCTAAACAACTGTGAATTAGCATCATAAACTCAACATGACCACAAGGTGGAGGTATTTGATTCCCGGTCACGGCCCTTGGCCAACATTTAATGAGTCAAATTTAAAGACAAATGAAATTTGCCAAATGTCCAAGCCAGATTTTTTCCCCCCAAAAAATTAGTTACAGCCAAAACTAACTTTACAGCCACATAAAAATGGAGCAGCAATTATGAAGTAGTAGTAGACCACAGTCTTAGAGAGAGGTGAGAAACAGAAAAGGGAACAGCATCAGAGCAGTTGTACAATAAAACCAACTGTGGTACAAGAAGGAATATTATAAAATATATGGAAGTGGCCAATTCATAAAAATTATAAATGGAGGGAACATCAAGCTGGTGTAAGAATAAAGTAAAAGATAAAAGAAAATAAGTTGAGTCTAGGGGAATAGCAGAGGATATACTCACGTCTGAGGCTGGGAGGGGTCGTCTCCCAGGGATACCGTCTCGCCCTGGATTTCGTTGAAACACTTCTCACAGAAGTGGTACCTGTCAGCAACAAGCCCAAATTTTGGTGAACTACACCGTCCCCACAGCACAGCCAATCACAGACAGGGCACGGGAGGGCAGCCACCAATCAGGGCAGGGTGGGGCAAGGCCAAGGGGCAAGCAGGCACACAGGAGGAGCGCAGAGCGGGGTCGTCGTCAGAACAGCCAATCATGATTCAGGGTTTGGGGAAGGGGGTGGTATTTTTGAGGTGCATGATTGGTCAAGACGAAAGCAAGCCAATGCAGACATCACAAGCATTGACAAGACAAGGGAAAGGAAGAGACATCAGACAGGGTGGATGGGGGGGGGGGGGGGGTTGAATGGTGAGGAGAAGGGGGGGGGAGACAAGACAACATTCAGGACAACAAAGAGCAGAAAGCCGAAGCAAAGCACATATTAGCGTTTGGACAAGATGAGCAAAACCTCACAGCTACAGAGCAGCAGCAGAATCAACTGGGGGAGGGGGGAGGGAGGGGGAAGCATGGGACAAATGCAGACACTGAACAGATATGAACAACAATTGTAAAAGACAATTGTTCAATCATACAGCTCATTTTAAAGTGGGTCCTTTGTTACTTTCAAGCATGTATCTGGGGTGCAAAGAACATGTCATAGGCATTGGTAATGATATGCAATTATACAAGGCAGCATAAAGCTGATGTGTAAAACTAGTGGGCAACTGCATCCACACCAACTATATGATTGTAACTCTGCGTATAGCATACTTTGGATGTAAGAAAGGACCAACTATTAAAATGTCAATGCATTAAGCATATGAATATCAAAATGGAAAAAATGAAGTTGGAGGGAGCGTTTATTCCCATGGAAACAGAAAATGTATCAAACAATTATTCGACTTGAATCCGTTACGAATCAAGTCTCCAGGTCTTCACTCTGTTTGTTTGTTTGTTCTTTCTTCCCTCCCTCCCTCCCTCATTTCATCCCTCCATTCCTCCCACCCTTACCGGTTCTGGTAGCTGAAGTAGGCAGCGTCCCGGGGTATAGTGCAGAGCTGCTTCCCATAGCAGCACAGAGTCTGGGGAGAGAACTCCAACTGTAGAACAAAGAAAGGAAGAAGGGACAAATAGAGAAAGACAGTTAGTCATCATTTGAAGACTTCTAGAGACTTTCAAAGCTGTTCTGTCTTTCACAACCCCACTAACAAACCACAAAAGGGGCAACAAGGGATTCAAACATGTTTTTTTGGTAAAAAGCTAAGGGATGGGGCATAGAGATATGTTACCACTCTCAAATTCATAGACGGAGCTGTGGATGCAAGGACTGACCATCCATGAGATCAAAAACCATGTTTAGAGCTATACAATGTTTGTTTACAATTAAATTGTGTTCTAATAGGGTAAGACAGTCGAACTAAGCTCATGGGGCATTAATAAGTTACATTCTTCAATAATCAATGGATGAAAAGTACAGAAATGAATGCATCAATCCCAGATTGCCCCTTTATCCCAACAAGACAGAGACTGGTGCTATAGCTAGCACTTCTCTACAGTAAATAATCAGGCGTTATCAGCATAGCGACCAATGGAGGTAATTTGGTTAGCCCAGAGGAATCTGCCAGCAGCGGATCACATGGCCCTTCAGGCTCATTGTCACAGTAAATGACAACAGCTGCCAGGCCTTCTGGTCCATCTGCAGGCTTAGCCCTGAGGTCCATGCTGCATTGTCTAATTTAGAAAGTAGACACTCCAGTCATGCAGTCATCACAGTGGATCGCTTAGTCATTCATGCCCAAAATCAAATATAGCAGCAAGTTTATATTCAATATTTCGTGATGACACTCAATATGGTGCCATGTGCCAATGCCAAATACAGTTGAGCCCCGTTTTCCATATTGAGATGGAAGTAGAGTAAAATATGAATTTGAACATCCAACTCACACATGCGAGCACAAACACACCGACACAAACAAAGGCACACACACCTTCCTCCCACAACAGTAGCCCAGGCCCTGCATGACGGGGTCGATCTCCGCCTCAAACACCTCGGCCAGCTTGGAGCAGTACTTGTAGACGCGCGACGTCTTGCGGTTGTACAGCCAGGCGTTGTTGAACATGACCCAGATGTCGTCCACGTACTGCCAGGGCTCCTGGTACTGGCCTGTGTCCAGCTTGCGTTTGATGGTGGACAGGTCCATGGGGATCTTCACTATGTCAAAGTAGTCCTGTGGTTCAGAGATTGGAAGGCAAAGAGACAGATCCAGGTTAGTTGGTTACAGTGGTGAGAGTACGACAGAATGTTGTTGTCCATGCTGAGTCACAGAAAGGCAACAAGCTGTAAACAGGCACTAACACACAATATACCCATTTTGTCAACAATATAAAAACGGTGAGAAAAAAAAGAGGGAAGCAGACACAGACTAAAGTTGAAAATCCCTAGGAGGTTTGAGAGAGGCAGACAATCTTATGGGGTAGCTAGGTGAACAGTGTGAATACGTACAGGGATGCCCAGTAACATGGGGTCCACTGGCTGCCTGAAGGGCAAGGACTCTGGGTCCTGGCGATACAGCGACTCCAGGGTGGGCATCAGGGCCTGCCGCAGCTCCTCTGGCTTAAAGACTGGCAGAGGGGGGGGAGATGGATAACAGATTACAACTTTGCATATATTTGCCAAGGCAGGCACATTAGCACACAAAAAGAGATGGTGTAGAAACAATGCAGATCCTGCCCTCGAGAGAAACCTACAACACTTGGGCCCAGTATTTCAATACTTAATCTAGATTACAATGATCCATATATTTTTTTTTTTCTATCCAAGGATCAGATCATGCAGATTTTGAGTAGTACAGGGGAAATCAGCCAGCTTGATCTGATCCTGGATAGCAAAAAAGAATCTGGATCATTCTGATCTAGATTAAATGTTTTGAAATACTGGGCTTTGTGCATAAAAGACCAGCCTCCACAATCACAGGAACACAGCCAGCCTTACTCTTCTTCTTGTTCTGAGCACCAGATTGGGCGTCGGCGGCCTCGGACCCCTCCTTCTCCTCTTTCGGCTCCTTCTTCACCTCAGGTTTGCGATCTTCAGTCTTTACCACCGAGGAGGAGGAAGAGGAGGAGGACGACGTTGTCTCCATGGGCAGACCTTTGCCACCGTCCCCAGAACACTCCTCCTTCTTGAACTCTGTTTTAATCGGTTTGTCCTCCGTCTTAATGTTGGACAGTTTCCCTCCCTTGGAGCACCCTCCCATGTCCCCGTCGTCATCATCATCCTGCTGCTTGACCTCCGTCTTGGGGTCGATGGAGGCTGAAGCATCCGACTGGGCTTTCTGGGATGACGTGTCTACGCTGCTGACTGAGGCTGGGGTTAAAGCCTGGCCGTCCGCAGGGAAAGAGCCCTTCTGGGACATCTGTGTAGAGGGAGAGAGGATAAGAGGATAATTGCAACAGTCCCCCCCCCCCCCCCCCATCATGTGAGATACCGTGAAGATGAGGAAATTGAAGGGCAATCGGGTGCAATCAGGTGAGAGGGGTTAGAGAGGTAATTCCTGAATAATTGATAACACCATTGACTGTAACAAGCCATTTTCCTGACATATGTATTGGGGGATCATTGAAGTAGAGTCGATGTTTTAATCGCTTCAGTAACATTGGAACTCACCGGAGTGCGTGGGAGCTGATGCGCATGGGGGTTGGGGGTGGCAAGACCAGGGTGGGATGGAGTGGTAGAGCCTGCTCCCAGCTGCTGCATTGGCTTGTTGGAGCCCGGCCCCTGGCTCCCAGGCCCAGATAGCTGCTGCTGCTGCTGCGAGGCAGGGGGGCCAAGCTGGGGTGGGTTGGGGGTGTGGGGCTGGGGGGTTTGGGAGCCAGCTAGCCTGGGCGGCGTTTGGTGGGGGGTGGGGGTACGGCTCCGAGCAGGAGAGGGTGAGCTCTGGCGCATGGCTGGGAGGTGGGGGATGGAGTTGGGCTGCTGGGGGTTGGTGGACGTGGTCATGGTGGAAGAGGGGCCGCCACCCACGCTTTGGGGACCCATGGGCCCCACTGAGGGGACACCACTGACCCCTCCTGCTGAGCCAGGCTGGGCTAGCGGACTGCTGACAGGGAGGGAGGGGGGAGTGGGCATCTGAGTCTGTAGGGACAGAGAGAAGATGGGGGGGGGGGGGGGGACCAGGAGGAAGGATGAGGCATTTAGAGTACATTAATTATTCACAACCTTACATACATCATGTATGACTAGATCACTTCAA
Organism: Argentina silus; assembly: GCF_951799395.1. Lineage (NCBI taxonomy): Eukaryota > Metazoa > Chordata > Actinopteri > Argentiniformes > Argentinidae > Argentina > Argentina silus. The sequence goes on along the minus strand of NC_139670.1, from coordinate 8,019,016 downwards.
GAAACCTCTTTGAGGACAAACTGTAGGCCATGCAGGGTTAGAGCTGTGTGTGTGCTGATGTGTTAATCCACTCTAATGACTATACTAAACATTCAGCCACTCAAAGGGGAAAACAAAAACTGGATATTAAGATTCTCTTCGTAAACAAACTGAAGGCTGTCCCCCTTTCTCCTGCACCCAAGCATGACTCAGGTGTAGAGACAGAACACCTTCTCTTCTGCACAACTGGCTTACCTGTGCCATGCCTCCCTGCGTGCCTGGCTGTGCCATGCCAGGCTGCCCCGTGCCGAGCCCTGGGCCTGAGCCTGGGAACTGGCCCTGTGGCAGGTACTGGTTCTGGAGCTGGGCTACATTGGGCTGGCCCATCCTGGGACCCCCCATGCCCATCTAGAGAGGTGAGACAGAACACAGGCCTGAGTTATAACAGTGCTATCGGACATTAATAGTGATATTAGCAATGTAACATAGCTCGCTGGTGTTTGAATTTCATTTAAAAGTTTCTGTCAACAAGGTCTCCTACCGGACCACAAACTGGTGGTAGCATCAACGCATCGACTCTACTAACTAACAAAGATATGTGGGATTGAAGGGCTGTTGTGTTTCTACAATAAAGTTAAGCGAGATATTTCACTGTACGATACATTTCAGTGTATGGGTCCCATTCTATCATTCTAATAAAAAGCGGTATCCCCTCAAACAACTGGATGGGCATCTCTGACCTGGTTGCCGGGGGTGCCAAGAGGGAGGGGAGGGGTGGACCTCTGGCCCATAGACGGCATCCCCATCTGGTTGAACTGGTTCATCCCTGCAAACACACAGCCATGATGATGCCACCAGATCAAACTCCACATAAAGAAAAAAAAACCTACTTGCATGCACTCGTCAAACAGTCCCTGCAGAGGATTACAATTATTTCAGTTTACTTGATTTAAAATCAATTTACAGTTCCAAAACAAGCCTATTCTAATAACCTCTTCAGCGAAGCCATAAGGGTCAGAACACAACTAAGAGTAGCCCGATGCAGTAATGCCTTTTCTTGGACTTACCTGGAGGGTTCTGCATCCTATTCACCATCTGGTTGGGAACAGTGGGCCGCACCATAGACGGGTCAGGGAGAGGCCCATCTGTAGAGGAAGAGGTGAAGAAGACATAGTAGGGGAAATAGGGGAGGGGGGAAAAAAAAGGATGTTGTGAAGTCATTGTGAGTGTATATGCTTTGTACATCTGTGTGTGTGTGTGTGTGTGTGTGCATATTGTCCATATGACTCTTGGGTCTGAGCCTCAGTGTGTGTGTGCTATCATTATGTGTCCTGTCCACTCACAAAGTGGCAGTGCAGTGAGAGACAGGGGCCCCTGTTGCAGGCCTGTGGGAGGCATGCCGGGCTGAGTGGGTGACATACCCTGCTTCTGCAACCGCGTCCGCCTCTTCTCTTCAAGCTCCTTCTGGATCTTGTAGATCTTCTCTGCCAGGAGGTGGTAGTACTCCGCCTGAGAGAGGAGGGGAGAGAGGGGGAGAGCAGGGAGAGAGGGCAACGGAGTGAAGAGTGAATTGAGTGAGAAAGGGGGAGGAAGTCAAAGCAAAAGAGGGAAAAAATGTAAGAAGAAAAAAAGTGACAAATCAATATAAATTGAATATGAATGATAATTATATTATCATTCATATTCAATTGTATGGTCAAGTTAATTCTGTTATACTTTCTAGAGGGGGAATGGAAAGCTTGTTTCAGGGAGATCATCTCCTTACCCTGCTGTTGGCAGACTCGTACATGTCACCCTCTACTTTCCGTGCGTATGCCACCAGGTTCTCCATCCGCCGGTCCTTCAGAGCAGCTGGGTCCGGGGTGGGGAAGATGGCTTGCACACTACACATACAGACAGAGGACAGGGGAGTTAGGACACCGTCGGGAGAAAGTGAGAGAGAGCACGATTCATAGGAAATGGTGATCAGGTTGACCAATATTGGAGATGAGATCTCTAAGATCTCTTTAAAAGGCATGATGACATCATGCCTGTGAAAACAGAGCAACGTTCATCAAAGATATTGTAGTGAACAAGAGTGAAAGAGTGCCACTTGTTTCACTGCCCTCCGACATAAGATGGCAGAGCAACTTGCAACACGCTCTATTCTCTAGTCTGTTTCATCTCTTTTTTCTGAAAGTCTCTGGAAGCGTCAACTGCTTGTTTTTGCTATGATGCCATATCCCAGAGTCCACCTTTAAAGACAATGGGGGCAGTTGCACAACTGGCATTTCATAAGATTGTAGAGCTTGCTAGTTCTGTGCTGCAGGAGTGGGGAGGCGTTAAGATGTGGTCAGTGTGTTTGGTCTGTTTTTTCTCTCTTAAATCAGCACTGGCTGCATGCACTCTCTGAGGCTCACAATGTTTGGCACCCCCCTGGCATGTTCAGTTTATTCAAAGTTTGGAGGCATTTAAATCAGAGGCTCTCCCTAATTTCATCAACTGCACAAGAAACCATAACAGGCATACATATTAGCATAAACTGAAGAGATAGTGTTTCTGGGCCCCATTGAGATCAGGGGAGGCTGGTGGAGGAAGAAATTGGAGGAGGGGGGGGCGCATCGTAATGCCCCTCCCCCCCCTCCGATTTCTGCCTCCACCAGCCTCCGCTGATCTCAATGGGGCCCAGAAACACTATCTCTTTAGTTTCTGATTGAGATGCTGTTGTGTTGTACTCCTAGCCTCACTCACAGTTTGTGCACCAGGTGGTTGCGAAGGTCCTGCGTGATGTCCTCGTGCCAGCTCTTCCTCATGCCTGCGCTGGAGGGCGGGGTGGCCGTCGGCATGGAGCCCACGTTGATGGGATCATTCATCAGACTGAAACACAGAGAGAGAGAGAGAGAGAGAGAGAAAAGACAGAGAGAGAGAGAGAGAAAGAGAGAGAGAGGGGAAGTTGTCATTAGCAGGAGAATACAGCATTGGTTATTGTACAACATCCATCTCGTCTCCTAGTGAGCGAGACTGTGGACAGCAGCAAAGGGGAGACCTGGGGCTCAGACTCACCCCTGGGAGTTCATGTTGAGATGGAGCATGGTGTCCTGGAGCAGGCTGGCCTGCTGGTTCTGAGGTGAAACCCCCACGCCTCCATTCACTCCCATAGGGTTACCCCCTGGCACAGCAAGAGGAACAGCAAATATTAACACACAAATACAACTACTACAACACCGCCTCCGCCTGTAGATGTTTATTCTACAATCATCCTGCAATGTTTATTTGTAATGTTTCGATAAAGGTCAACTTGACCAAAATGTCATGTGCTGAGGTGAATATGTATACAGGAGGATACATCAAACAAATAACGCAAACCAACAGAGGGTGTTTCAGTTAAGGAGAGTCACATTATGATTAGAATATTGACTGGTAACAGCTTCAAATCCTAAGAGGGATATCCATACTGCAACTGTGAATTATTTAAACCAGTCAGAATTCCCAAGAATGGCATCTCACAAACTCATAAAATTTGCCTCTTTTTTTTCTGCCATTATTACGTTAAACACCTATACATTCTGTAACTCCTATTCATTGTACCCAATCCCAGTCTAACTAACCTCTTACCATGGCAATGAGGGGGATCAATAAAGGCAACATGTCGCAGGAGTTGGAAAACACATACAATGCAGAATATTGTTAAGCTTAACCCAACTTACCCATGGCGTTATGGGGCCTCATGCCTGGCTGGCCCTGAAGGCCCTGGTTAGGGAGCGAAGGCTGAGAGGGCTGGGCCTGGATCTGGGTGCCTTGGTAGGTGAGGCCCAGGGCTGCGTAGGCCCTCTCGATGGAGCTGGGGTCGATCTGGCTCGGGGGGTTGAGGTTGGGTGCGCTGGGCTGGCCTCCAGGTACAGACCCTAGGGAGCTGCCCAGACCCACGCCAGCACTTCCCAGTAGTGCTGCAGGGACATAGAGGGGGAGGAGATGGTGTTGATACTTCTGTCCTCTAGATTTATCAGTGTTTAAAATCATACAAACATCTTGATCTGGAACATTTATATCCAATGTACAGGGAACAATATATTTATACAACAAACTAAACCTCCCCTACAAAATCACATGCAGATTTTCTACTTTCTACAAAAGACTGCTATTAAACCTGCTTAATCCTGAGCAGATAAACAATGCAGAAAAGAGGGCTAATGCACTGAGGGAGGGGTAGAGAGGTAGTGTTTGATGGTCAGATACAGACACTCACACTGCTGGTTCCTCTTGTCCCCGGCGTTCTTCAGCGGCAGGCAGACGGGGCAGTCATGCCGCGTGCAGTTCTTCCAGTGGGAGATGATCTGTCTGGACGAGGCACAATGAGCCACTGAAGAAGAGAGAGGGAGGGAGGGAGGAAGAGGAGGAGGAGGCAAAGAAGGGAAAGAATGGAAAGGGGCAAGAGGAGGAGGGAGAGAAAGCGGAAAAGGGGATAGAGAGAGAGAGAGAGAGTAAGAGAGAGGAGAGACAGACAGAGAGCAGAAGGAAGGAAAAAAGATGTGATGAGTACCTGCTGGACCTTATAAGATGTTCATTCATAGCATGGTTCTGGTGTTTGTTAGAGTGTGGGAACCATTTTGCATGGTCTACTCAGGGTTGATGCACTCACCCTGGCAGGACTTGCCGGCTTGGCAGTGGGTCATGTGGTTGAGGACGTTCTTCATGGTGCGGCAGTGGGGCAGGTTGCACTGGCGCACCTCCCCATTGGCCTGCTCCCGCCGCTGGCACTTGTGTGCATGGAGCAGGAGCACCAGCTGCTGCTGGATTAGCTTGCGCTTCTCAGGGTCCGCTGTAGGGGGCGCTCCGGCGGCTGCCGCCGCCGCTGCTGCAGACACAGCGGGACCAAGTCCTCCCTGGGCGTTGGGGACCATCCCTGCAGCGCCCCCAGCCCCGGCGCCACCACCTACACCTGCAGGAGACTGCTGAGAAGCCTGGGCACAGGGAGGGGAAAGGGGGGTAAAGTTACATTAGAATCAGTACCGTGATCAACCCATTGGTTACCAAAGAATAGCTTTCCACAGAAAAGAAATCTCACCACTCACACTCACAAACGCACAGAGATGCTGCATTCAGTCATAATCGCAGTAATGGAGTTCTATTTGACAATTGAAAACAAAAGTCGCCTTTCCATACATACAATTCAAGTGATAACCTCTCACACAAGACAACTCACAGACATGTAGCAGGCGGACTGCCTTACCATGGCTGCCATGCCCTGCATGGGCTGGTTCTTCTTGTCCATGTTGAACTGGGCCATGCTGTTGGGCATGGAGGCTTTGTTCTGGAGTTGTGGGCCCAGCCCTGCTCCCCCCAGACCCTGGCCTGCTGACGCACCATAGGGACCTCCATAGGGGCCCGGGTTACCCATCATACCCATCTGGAAACAAGAGGCCAGGGAGGTTAAAGAGATGGGAAAGAGGAAAATGAAGAGGGGAGACAGAGATAAGGAGATGGAGATGAGCAGATGTAATAGTAAGGCACGAGTGTGACAAGAATACAACCAAAACTTATCACAAAATTCAACTATTGTCGACAGGAATTAATTTAAGTCACATGTTCTAAGAGTAGTTAACATTTAGGTTGAGGATAGAAAAAAACTAATTTCCACATCAATTTAACATGCTTCCCTATCAATAAGAAATGTAATTGAACACTATGCTGGTGTTCAAATCAAGTCTTTGATTGTGTTCCAGAGAATAGCTTTGGTAGATGAGGAGGACCCCAGGGTATTGCTCTGCAACATGAATAATAGCATCAAAGCTAAAAGAAAACGATGTTTCAGGAGAGCATTAAATCACACTGGTTTTTACCACTCAACTTCCCCATCCCCTCAATTAAGAGAGCAATTAAATCACCCACTTCTAGAGAGAGGACAATCTACTTCATTTCTAATCAATTAAGCAGGTACTGTTCAGTTCAATTAAATCATTAAAGATGGCATGGAAGAGACAACCCAATTACGCTGCTCAAGATTTAATGTTGACATCTCAGAATAAGACCCCTGTGACGTGGTTAATCAAGGGGTTCCACGTGTAGTTATGTCTGATTGGTCTTGCACAGCAGTGGGGTGTGTGTGTGTGTGGGTGTGTGTGTGTGTGTGTGTGTGTGTAAACCTGCTCTTAAGTCCTCTCCCAGGATTGGGGGTTTAATGAATGGTTTCATAATCTGCATCCCCCCCCCGCCCCGCCTCCATTCCACTCACCCTCCTACCCTTGCCATCTCTTTCCCTCCTCTGCTAACACAGCCTTCAACCGTACCCAGATTTTGATCAACATATCCACACTGTTCACGGGCCTTACCTTGTTCAGTGCTCCAGGTTGTTGTACTCTCAGCCCAGCCTGTCCCCCGGCCCCCTGCTGCTGTTGCAGGGTCTCTGCCAACAGATTACTGTTCCCTCCCATCCCCTGGTTGGAGAAGCCCATCCTGGGAGAGCCGTTCATCACCTGCCCTCCCATCATGCCTTGCGACTGCTGTCCGTTGCCCTTCTGGGCTCCCATCATGCCCCTGTTCATACCACCAACCATCCCTGCTGCACTCTGCTGCTGCATCATGCTGGCCTGTTGCTGGGGGGAGAGGTGCTGCTGCTGCCCTATCCCCTGGGGTCCTGGGGACGCCTTCATGTTCCCCATATGGCCCATAGCAGCCCCTCCTGGGCTGCCCATGGCACCTTGGCCTTGCTGGGAGGCAGGTGGAGCTCCCGACCGTAGGAGCTCAGACAGTTGCTTGTGCTTGGCCACTGCATCCTGGCCTCCTCCTCCGGGGCCCAGGCCTAGCCCCAATCCTCCTCCTGGTCCGAGACCCCCTCCTCCACCCAGGCTGGTGTGCAGCTGGCTGAGGTCCCCTCCATTGACCAGGCCCAGCTCGGAGGAGTTGATGAGCTCGTCAGGGAGATCATGCTCCAGGTCGAACAGTGAGCCGAAATCTGTGCAGGTAAGACGAGTTGACAGGCAGAAAACAAGAGGGAGGGGGGATTGAGGCAGAAACAATAAGAGGATGGCAGTTAGGACTGGGTGTAATGTTTACATGACAGTAAATGACTGAAGCTAAAGGCGTTCGCTCAAGAGTTGTTGTGAGAGTTGTTCAATGGAGGCTTCTTGCGATTAGCAAAAAAAAAAAAAAAAAAGGGAGGCATTTCTGCACATTGGCATCTCAAGAAAAAAGGTTTTGTATACGAACACATCAAACATGGATGCTCGATGACAGTTTTCCTCATCTTATGTAGGCTAACATGTAAATAAAGGGGTTGTACACATACAAAGTAGTGAAACACACACGGAGAAGGTGCGCACATCGGCCATCCGCGGACTCCCTGATGGACCTCAGGGGTGATTTAACACGGTCAAGAGACAGGTTTACACACAGAGAGTACACACAGGGTGACGGATAGACCGCTGCACTGTGTTAACAGCACACAGAGAGCTAGGTTAATAAAGACCTTCTGAGAGCAGTGGTCCATATCAAGGGACATAATCGGCACACCTGGCAACATCTGGGGAATAGGCTACCTCTCTATTTCAAAGATAAGATGCAGATACAAGAGACCTACTTATTTTTAAGCCACAAAATCAAGAATGTCCTATTCTGACTGTATATCTGTAGCTGAATAAATCCACAAGCTATATTATTGACAACAATTTCAAGACCCTATCTTGGCATATATATTGACATTATACCTCTTGTATGCGGAAATGTTCTAACCAGTAAGAAATAAAATGCAACTGAGCCTCCGGATGCAAGAAAAGGCATCAAGCATCAAAACAGGGATTTGTTGTAGATTCCCCCATTCTCTGTCAAGTATGTACAGTGATTGCAAGCAATTTAGTAGATAGAGCCCTCCATTTAATAATGGCAAAGGCTGTAACTTAGAGTTAAAATGATGCAAGTAGACATTGCATGGCATTCAGACATGCACTGAATTTGGATAACAATATGCTATCTACCCATAGACATTGCATTCACAACATTGAGGAAAGCTTAGCAACATACATTCTTATTCAACATTCATTGTTAAGAGTTAAAATATGGTGCATTCTTTGATAGCGTAAGGCCTACTTACAACCCGATTTTACCCCGAAAATCTAGAGGACTTTTATAATAGGACCGCTTGTACTGGAATCTGAGCAGTACACTAAAAAACAACGCAAAGTAAGCTAAACATGTCATCGGTGGAGCAGAGACACTCCACCGGGTCATTTTCTGCCATTACCTGGAAACTTATATTCTTATGTCCATTGACTGGCTTCAGCCCATCATAGATGCACAATGGAGGCAATGTGCAATAACAAAAATGACCGAACCGTTTCAAGTCCACACATATCCCATCTCCCTCAGCTACTTATATCAAGTGCAGTGGGCCTTTCAAATACATTTATTCAGAACATGGTACACTAATAAATATTGTTGCAAATTACTTCGGCGTCTTACATGAACTTAATCTGCCATTTTCTGTAGAAATTCTTAGTCTTGCCACACACTCCCCACTGAAAAACTAACAATGGCAATTTGAGCATAACAATCACTCAGTTCCATGGGCCTACAATATGTAATTAGCTAGCTAACTTAGACACCAGAAAGCGAAGCTACATTAACCAGCTCCTTAGCCAACACACTGTACAAGTTAGCTAGCAACCATAGTGAACGAAAGTTTACCAACTGGCCTGCATTTTCAATTGACTGAAGACTATTAGCTAGCTAACTCTATATTATTTTGATGCATTGTCAAAAAGTTCCGCGGTTTGTTGGTAAGCTAGTTCGCTAATTTGCGGCATTGGGCTAGCATTGAATGGCGATGAAAGCTTTGTCACAACTCTCTTTATAAAGTTAGCTGGCCAATATAGCTACCTAGCCATGTTATTTTAACTAGCTTAGCTAACAAAGTAGGTTGTCGTTAAATTAACTTGCTAGCTGGATATACCAGTACTAACACTGTTAGAGTTTCAGGAATTGAACATGATTTGGCTTCTTACATGCTGATGGTTTTTGTTAGCTAGCTACGTCCAAGGATCAGTCCAATTGCTGAAAAGGAAAGAAACGTTCCAGCTACAGAACGATTTTTAACACATGCAATTTATGGTTTACCGTACAAATCATTTTCCTGTCTATAGGGGCCTTTTGAATGAATATTATTTCTGCAGTTCACATTTCCACACCTGATACGACGGTGTATTCGTAATATGGAACGACGTTCCATTCAGCGTTTTCGTCTCAGGGATTAGTCATATCCCAATCCAAGCCCCGCATAGCTAGTTAGCAACCAAGCTAAAAAACGGAGCTAAGCGCTAGCTAGCGTACATGGTTCTGAAAATGACTAGCCAACGTTAGCTAGCTGTGCAAGTCCGACACACACTCGCTAGCTACGACAAAAACAGAAGAGCAATCATACGTCCCTTCCCCTTTCGAGTGAAACATAAGCAGTTGAAAACAACACAATATAAACATTTAAAATAATATCGTAAGAAATTAAATATATAATTTACCGTTTCCATCGCTAGCAGAGACGGAAAGTGCCGGAGAGGATAGTTTAGGCCTCTTGGCTGAAGGCGGGCCAGAGTCCAGAACGTTCTCGGCCATATTTTTTCGAATTAAAAATATATACGGTATCCACAACGGCAGACGTTTTCACGTCTTTAAAACCTTGTTTTCCTTTTCGTTTCCACAATTGTGACTTTTCCCCCTCCTTTTGGGGGACGAAGGGGGGGAAAGTCCCGTGTACAAAATACTCCTCTTTCCTGGGTTCGCCTCTCGATTTCAGCTTCGGCGTATCAACCCCCCTCCCTAGTCGGATTTTTTGTTCTTTATAAATTTCTGCGAGCAGCGGAGGAGGGGGGTCGGTGAGAGTAGAGAGGGAGACACACGTAGCGGCTCCCGTCTAGATCAAATAGCCTCTTCTGATGTGAGGAAATTGTCCCAAGGTTTATCTTCCATGATTAGTCCCGTCATTTCAGCCACCCTTAGCGGAATAAAGTGAACAGAAATGTCAGGCAGTAAGGGTTTATTTGGATGGTGTGGTCGCGGGCGAAGAGGGTGATGCAAATAATACAGCACGCACAAAATACTCAGCGCAGCTAGCTTCCAATTTATTTGTGGATAGAAAATGCCTGCAACCATGCAGTCTCTTTGCTTGCTAATAATGTTAAGAAAGTGTTGTAATCGCGTGCAGTACACAGACAAGATCAAAGTGGGCATGGTGAAAATGTATTTGCTAGACTTAGTAGGCTTCTGAAAATTTAAATATTAGGCCTACTCTATCTTTGCTTTGATTTGGGAAAACAGATGTAGTCTATCTGTATTTTGTATTGGTCTTGGTTTTCATCTAATGTATCTGTTCTTCAAATGCAATTTTATTTTCCTTCTTTAGTTATGTGCAAAAAAACATGAAGACCTACACAATTATGTTACAACAGCTAAAACTGGCTTCAAAGTTTGCCCTGCCCAACATATGGTTGAAGTATATTGATCTAAGAACATACAGTACAAGAAAAGTGGATGGTTTAGTTGAGCAAGTGCGTACTTGCAGGTTTAGATCAGTGCCCATCGCACAGCATTACAATTGCAGTGAATTAAGTTAATTTGTGGTTGCCTCACACATTTTCCATGAGCAAATTAAAGTAGCCTAAAGGATGTCAACCTAACAGAGAGGTTTTTAGTTGAGGTCAACTTCTGGACGCATAGTCATAAGTGGAGGATTAGAGACTCATACATGAATACAAAGTATATACAGTGGCTGTGGTTTGGAATCATGCTCTTGTGATTATCACCCTTGAATCTTGAGGATGTCCTCTTGGCCTACTGCTACACGCTTGTGTCTTCCATGTGGAACTTGCTGTTAAAACCCTGTCCATCACATACACATAGGCCTCCTTTAGCCAACTCTTATCTGCAGCATCATTTTTAATCAACAACTTGGAACATTAAATTTGATTGTGCTTTCCATCAGTCTGGAAAATATATGTTTTAAATACATATAATCCACAGGTATAGCTTTCATTTGGACGATTGATCATGTACACATTAGTCATATTAAAGAATGCACAGCATCAAACCTCTCTGCCCTGCCCTTTGCCACCCTGTCCTTCCTCTAGGTCCAGTGAAGGCTGGTGGAGGTAGAAATTGGATACCATTCCTCATTCCATTCATTACAATGAGCCTGTCCTCCAATTTCTACCTCCATCAGCCTCCATTGTCTAGGTCCCTGCCCTGGCTCCGACACGAGACCTACGCAGTAAAGTGAAGCATTCAGAAAGTGGCAGATACAAAAAAAATGCTGACATGACTCCCTACTCCACATGAGAGGGAAGCATATCTGGGGTCAGTTTCCTGAAAGCTTCTTAGCTAAAGTAGTACTTTATATTGTTTATGTATCCAGGCCCACTCCTCTACTACACCAGAACGTTCTTTCATGCACAGAAGATTGACCTGCAAACATTGATTTTGCAATTGTTATAATCTTTTACAATCTTAAAGCTTTGCAGCTGGGTTATCAGAAGAAATTAAATACTACTTAAGCTACGAAGCTTTCCGGGAAACTGACCCCTGTTTAACTCAATACAAATGACCCCATTTTCTGTCACACCCTCTGAATACGCCCCGTCTTCATAGGTCTACGTGAGTGCTCACCTGGCCCTGTTGGTCAGCCTTCACTCCGCTGACCAACTCTCTAAAGCTATGAAAGAAGTTTTGTCCCCCGACCAGCCATCTTATGTTAGTGCTGGGCGAGAATAAAAGCATGCACAGGTAGGTACACTTCTGGACCAGAGTTGCACGGTGATGCCTAGTGTGGCTCTTGAGTATGGATCCTCTTAAGGTTTCTTACTAACCAGGTGCTTGCCACTGTCGTCTTGCCTCGGCTTCATCGATCAGCTACAAACTACAACTCCCAGAATGCCTTTCACAGAGAATAAACACGAAGAAGCGAGTAGGTGACCACCGACATGTGTTGTGCTGTAGTCACTGAGCGTTTTATATGAAAGTTGCTTTTTAGCCAAGGGATTTCAATGTGACTATCTAGTGCACAACCTGAACATTAAATAGCATTTACATTGTCTACGAGTGGTAAATATACTAAGTAAGCTTACTATACTAGCTAGCATTGCACTGTTAGCACTGCACTGTTTTTCTCTGTTTTGCTAGTGTTAGCCAACTTGCTAGCTAGCTCGTATTAGTGGGCATCAGCTACCACAATGCATGGGATATGGATGGGATATATATATACTGCTATTTCGTAACTCGATTTGTAGCCTATGGTGTGAGATTCCATAGTAGGTGTAGTAGCTCTGGTCCAAGGCAGTAGGTGATACTATAGTAGGCAGTAGTCCAAGGCAGTAGGTGATCACTACAATTACCTTTTTCTGAATTTGAATTCAATCTTTCCCACTCTGCTACAGAGTCCTCTAAAAGCAATGGTATGACATTACTCAAAGCAAAAGACATGATACCCTGTATGTAGGCTTGGCACCTTGACAGCAGCCCCCAAAAACTGTTCAATCTAGAAAGAGGAGAAAATGCCTTACCACTGTGTGGCGTATGGATGTGGAAAAACATGGGAGGATGGTGTGACCTTGTACAAGTTCCCCAAAGACCGCGAGGAGTTTTTAAAATGGCAGAAGCAGGTCCAACGGACCCGCAGCAACTGGGTCGCTATGCCCATCTCACACCTGTGCTGCGAACACTTTGGGAAGGAGTGCTTTGAGCCCAGGCCCTACCCCATCCTAAAGGCTCTCGCTGCCAAAGGTGAGCTGAAGCTGAAGATGGGGGCTGTTCCGACGGTGTTCATAAGGCCCCCCTGCTCAACCTGTGAGGGCACTGGCTGCAGTGTGTGCACCCCTAAAACCCAGAGGAGGGGAATCTCTGTGGAACCACGAGAGTGTGACATGGTGAGTGACCACACATGACTCAGAAAGTCCATCTGACTGGATTCTGTCCTTCCTTGAGCCAAAGATACAAGGTGTAAGTGCTCTAATTGCTCTAACTGTCCTATTCCTCACATTCCTCATTTCCTCAAACGCATTGGAGGATAAGGTCTAAGGCTCCTCCCCTTAGATATTCTCACCCAATGCTTTTTGAGAACCAAGAGAGGATATGAGGAATAGTGGAAAGACTATAGTGATGTTGCGTCTCTCTCTCACCCCCCCCCCACCCCTTGATTTTTTAAACAGGAGGAGATCGAGGGGGCTGCTCTGCAGTCAGACAAAGCTGTGGAGGAGGAGGATGACGATGAGGAGGACGATGATGATGAAGAAGAAGAAGAAGAAGATGACGAAGATGACGATGAAGATGACGATGAAGATGACGATGAGGAAAAGCTGGATGACTCAAATGGAGAAGTCGGCTATTCGTCTCCCTCTAGAGGCGATGAACCGGGTGAGGAAAAGGAGGGAAAGAGAAGGGGATTTCAGGGATCTAATCTTGGAAGCACCTTGGGATTTGTTGGTGTTTTGTTACATGTCAGTTTCAATGGTGTTATTGGTTGTTCAGCTGCTAAGACCCAATAGCTGTGTGTACGTAGTCAATGGGTCTGGTCTGTGATGCGTTTCTCTTCTCCACACAGCGGTTTGTGAGTTGTGTGGCTTTACAGGCACCAGACTCACGTTCTACTCGAAGACCAAGCGCTTCTGCAGCGTCTCCTGCTCACGTTCCTACTCCTCCAACTCCAAGAAGTCCTCTATACTGGCACGCCTACAGGTGAGAGCACAGAAGGTTTTGGACTCCTAGAAGAAGTTAGGCAATAGGCACAGATCTGAGATCAGCTTATCCTCCTTTTCATCACCCTTTTCACACCACACTATGTTCTTCCCTAGGGAAAGCCCCCCACCAAGAAGGCTACAGTGTTGCAGAAGACAGCCTGGTCATCCCAGATGGGGAACCTCATCTCCGCTCTGGGGAGTAATCAACACCAGGACGGCACCCCCACTGGACAGGACGGTGAGACCACTGTTTGACGGAAACACACACACACACACACACACACACTCTCATGCTTGAATACTCTCTAATATATATATATATATATATATATATATATATATATATATATATATATATATATATATATATATATATATATAATTACACACACACACACACAATTTTCTCCTCCTTTTGACCCTTCCCTATGATTTGTCTATTCCCTGTGCTGTGGCAGCAGCAGCAGCAGCCTTTGACTGGGGAGCCTACCTGGAGAAGAATGACTGCTCTGCTGCCTCTGTGTCCTGCTTCAGACATGTGAGTCTCTGCACATATCCTACGCTACCTGAAGATCATGGCCACTAGAGGGAAGTGTGTTGTTCCCTAACCACAAAACCCAGACAGGTTACCCATAGACAGGATTTACCCAAAGACCCGTTTAGGACAGGGAAGTTACTGTACACATAATTTTAGATATTTCTCAAATGAATCATAATATACAGTCCAGAAGGTCTCAATGATGTTCTTATGTTATGTTGTTAGGGTAGATAAATCTAGCAGTACTTGTTGAACTCCACAAATATTTAACATTGTAATCTGTTGTGTGTTGCCTCTGTCATTGAATTCTACTTCCATTGGCTCTGTTGCCCCCTGCAGGCCCCACTCTGTGCCCAGTGGGATGACATCATCGTGGGCATGAAAGTCGAGGTTCTGAACACAAACGCAGTGCTGCCCAGTAAGGTCTACTGGATTGCCAGCGTCGTCCAGCTCGCGGGTCAGCTGGTTTCTACTAGTAACACTAGTATAACACTCAAAATCTCACATTCAACCCTTTTGTATTGAGCCTAGGCTAGACCATGACCTAGTATGTATTGACCTATGACCTATGTATTACTTCCAATCTTTCATTTTTGTCTTTTAATTTTATTTTTTTATTTTTTTACATTTAAGTAATTTAGCATTTTTATCCAACACAATAATCTGCCTGCTCCTCACATAATCTAAGATGAGCCCTCTCCTCAGAAAACCTTTCCACTGACACAACGTCAGTCTCAGATGCTTTCTGGTCATGCTCCTCTCATGTTGAATCCCATCTCTTCTTCTTCTCTTGTCTAGGCTACAAAGCTAGGTTGAGGTATGAGGGCTTCAAGGAGGACAGCAGCCATGATTTCTGGTGCAGTCTGGGATCTGGGGACATGAACCCCATTGGGTGGTGTGCCATGACGGGGAAGCTGCTGGTGCCACCACAGGGTGAGTGAAGACACACACGCACACGCACACGCACACAAAAAGAGATGCTGTTTGTGTCATGATGAAGAGGGGAAGTGTATGTGCTCCTTCCATAGGGGTGCCCCAGAACATTCCTGACTGGAAGGGATACCTGATGACTAGACTGGTGGGGGCCAGCACTCTGCCTGTGGACTTCTACATCAAGGTAACACTTTTCTTATACTGCTGCATCTGCGTTAAACATTGAAATTGAGCCACTCTCCAAACTTCGATTGCATGATTCTCTGATCAAACATGATGCTCTTTCTTCACTCCTTCCCGACCCCCTCTCCCCATTGCCCCAACATGGTCTGCCTCCCCTCTCTGTCCCTCCCGCCCTCTCTCTCTCTGTCTCCCTCCCTCCCTCTCTCTCCCCCAGTTGGCTGAGAGTCTGAGGTGTCCGTTCCGTACTGGCATGCGTGTGGAGGTGGTGGATCGGACCCTGGTGAGCCGTACACGGCTGGCTCTGGTGGACTCCATTACCGGAGGTCGGCTCAGACTGCTGTATGAGGACATAGGGCCAGAGGTCGGAGGGGAGGCACTCTCATACTTCTGGTGCCACATGGGGAGCCCCCTACTGCACCCAGTGGGCTGGTCCAATAAAGTGGGCCACTTCATTAAAACAACTGGTATGGGGGTCAAACCAACCGATATACACGGGGGGGCAATAGGGAGAGAGGTCGATGAGGATAGATAGATGGATCGATAGACAGACAGGCACATAGACTAGCTTGTGTGCAAAACATCTTACTTTTGGGTAGTAACTTGTTTTTTTGTCTGTCTTTCTGTAGACTCAAGACACAGTTGATGGAGCCGTGGGTTAATTTGTACCTTTCTTTCCCTTTCAGATGACACAAGCGCCAGTGGCCGTAAGGTTTACTGTGACAGTGGCCCCATGCTGTTTAAGAAGGTCAGTGCATAGATTGGTGGGTAGATGGATAAACAGATAGATGCACTTTATGGATCCCCAAGGGAAAAAAAGTTATGTTCTGGTTTGTAGATAGAGTATGTCATTGTATGTTTTTGAATGTCTGCGAGAACTCTATGTATATACAGTATGACCACAAGGGCAGATTGTTTCATGACTGTTACCCTTATACATCCCTATAATCCCCATTATCACCCCAGCCAAGGACCGTGTACATGGAGGGAGGGTTCTTCGAGGTAGGGATGAAGCTGGAGGCCATCGATCCACTAAACCTGGGCAACATCTGTGTGGCAACTGTGCACAAGGTAAGCAAAACCTGGTTTAGAACTGATTCTCTTCACAGTGACCAGGCCAAGAGGGATACTTGATTGTAATTTGGGTGATGGCAATTTGTGTTGCAGGAAAGAGAAAGAGTAGACTTGAGTGTTAGGGTATTCTACCCTCTCTTGTCTGTCTATCTTTAACCCCTCTCTCTCTCTCTCAGGTCTTGTTGGATGGGTACCTCATGGTGGGCATTGATGGTTCTCAAACAGATGAGGGGTCTGACTGGTTCTGCTACCACGCCTCTTCCCATGCCATTCTACCTAAGGGATACTGCTTCCAGCACAACATACCCCTCACACTACCCCCTGGTAATCTACAAAACCTTGCTTTTTATGTGCTCCGTGTTTCGCTCTCTCTCTCTCTCTCTCTGGCATATTCCTTTGAGAACAATAAACTACAGTGCTGGAAAGTGAAATCCAGTCATCATGATGCCTTCTTGGTAAATCAGTGCTGTCTCTGCTGTCCACCAGGGTATGACTTGAATACATTCTCATGGCCCAAGTACCTGGAGGAGACTGGGGCCACCGCAGCACCAGCACGCCTCTTCAACACAGTAAGTGAAGGCCTTTATTGATCATTTCAATTATCCATAATTAGGCCTTTTTGTTATTTCTCCGTCCTTACCGCTGATCTGAAAAGAGTGGGATTGGTGAAAGCCATGTTCTCAGTTGTGTTTTCATCTTATTCATTTTACTTGTCCACCTCCAGGACTGTGCGGGTCACGGCTTCGCCCCTAACATGAAGCTGGAGGCGGTGGACCTGATGGAGCCGCGCCTGGTCTGCGTGGCCACTGTGAGGCGCTGTGTGGGCCGTCTGCTGTTGCTGCACTTTGACGGCTGGGAGCATGAGTTTGACCAGTGGGTGGACGTCCAGTCCCCTGACATCTACCCTGTGGGCTGGTGTGAGATCACTGGCTACCAGCTTCAGCCGCCCATCGGACCAGGTACTGTATGGGCACACTTACAGGTAGCAGTGAACATGAGGGCACACACACACACACACACTTTTGATACACCGTCCATGGTTTTAGCCAGCTTGATGTAGTGTAGTTTGATTGACCCTTGTCCTCTCCTGTGTAGATCCTGCCGCAAGTCAAGGACGCACCAAAAAACATAAGCCAATGGGAAAAAAGAGTAAGTCCTCCCCACACTCATCAGCTGCGAAATGGATATGTCATTCCCATAGCAGTACAATGCACACAGTGGCAGTAAGTCCCACTGGAGACAAACAAATGCAGAATTAACAGCTATTCCATTCTGATCGGCATTCATACGATCCAAAACCTCTATTTTTCTCCTACATTTCCATCCTCTTTATCCCCCTGTTCCAGAGAAGAGGATGGTGAAGAAGAAGCTGGCAAACCTCATCTCTAAGAACCGCCCCCCAGCCCGACAGCCCCAGCAGCCTGACTCTGAGACCGGACCACCAGAGCAGCCCAGCGTTCCCGCTGTCATACAGCCCAAGACTGAGCCAGAGGAGCAGGAGAGTGAGTACTACATACAGATGGGTCGTCGAGAGCTTTTTAATTCCATTAAACTCACTGAATTTGCGCTCTCTCCCACCTTCTCTCTCTCTCTCTCTAGTCATTGCAGTGAGGGTGAAGGTGGAGGAGATGGAGATGGAGACTCCCATCGGCCCCTCCCTGCCCCCGCAGGACCCTCCTGCCCCTCTGCCGGTGGTCAAGCAGGAGAAGCAGCAGCAGCAGGTAGAGGAGCAGAACAAGCTGGAGCAAAGGGTGGAGCCACCACCTAGACAGGATCCAGAAGAGCAGCAGCAGGAGGATGAGACTGATCAGATGGAACATTGAGAACCTCCCATCTGCTTTGTTTAAGGCATGGCTTCTTGGCACAGATCTAGGATCGGCTTGCTTCCCTACCCTTACTAACCATGACTGACTAGAGAGAGAAATACCAAACTGACCTGAGATCAGCGGCTATGGACAACTTCACGTTACAGGCTAACACTACCTCCAATTACAGTCTAAGATCACTGCTGATCACTTTGGGTCTCCAGAGGGATGTTTCACCCAAGGTCATACGTCATACATTTACTGTTAATAGAACCCAGGGGAGGCTGGTGGAGGTAGAAATTGGAGGATGAGCTCATTATAATGCATGGAATGAAATAAGGAATTTGGAATTCCTCATTCCATTCCATGCATTACAATGAGCCTGTCCTCCGATTTCTACCTCCACTAGCCTCCCCTGATAGAACCAGAAACAAGCTGTATTTGTGTCGTTTCCAAGGAACAAACCAAGGTAGCCATATTTTTATAAACCTGTTACAAGGAGGACACTTTCATACACTGATTGTAATGAAACCCATTCAACTTTTTTAGGTTGTTGTATTATGTTTATTCCTTGTTTTATGTTTTATATCTGGATTCCTTACGCTGTTGTACATAAAATCTTGGATCAAAATACTTGACTGAATTTTGGTGTTTGGTGAGAGTGTGTGGGAGAGAGAGAAAAGAGGTAGAGAGGAAAAAAGAGGTAGAGAGAGAGAGGAAAAAAGAGGTAGAGATATATATATATATATATATATATTTTGGGGGGGGGTATGGCTTAACAGTTTACATTGTAGGGACCATACTGTTATAAAGTCAACTGGGTCCACAGAGGCTGGAGGCTATGCACCGTGCCACAGTTAGGGGAAGTACAGTCATAGTGGTTAAGGAACTATTTGAATGCACACATTCAACAAATTAACAATTTATTTGTAGCACTGTAACCTATTAACAGAATAGTGGAGGTAGAAATCAGAGGACAGGGTCATTGTAATGAATAGTATCAAACACACGTGTTTGATAACATTCCTCATTCCATTCCCTGCATTACAATGAGCCCATTCTATGATTTCTACCTCCATCAGCCTCCACTGGAAGAGGACTTTGAACGTTGAAGTTTTTTCAAAATTAGGAATCTGAAAGTGCTATCCACTGTGATAAAATTAAAGTATAATTCTAGAGCCCCACTTAGAAGATTGGACAAACGCAACTAGCTGCCATTTTGTGGATCAGTACACAACGGGCTGGTTTCCTATACCTAGATTAAGACCTAGAAAAAATTCTCTATGGAAAATCTCAATTGAAAGTGCTTTTACCCCAGCAGTAGGCTTAATCTGGGTCCTGGAAACCAGTCCTGAGTCATGTAATTTGTGGAAACGTGTGAAATATGGAGAATTGTAATGATTTAGCAGACGCTTACAGTTAGTGCATAAAATGTTTGTACTGTATATGTATATGTACTTCTGAGAGATTGGTTTAGACAAGCAAGCAAGTAGAGGACAAAAATGTACAATGTAGCATATATCTCTACACTACTTTACACCCCTGTATTAAACAGGGTTTGAGGGAGACAGGTAAGGGACAGCCCCAGCAATTACCTTTCCTCACCTGTTATAAGGGCCTACTGTTAATAGTTATAGCTCCCTCTAGTGATGATGTTATGTACTCAAGCCATCTTGCTTCTTTTGGTTGTTTTCTTGGCCACTGAGGGTCTTGGCGTCTGACTCTTGCGACCTTTGGGTCTGGTTTTCACCACTTTGACTTGCCGGGGGGCGTTAAGGTGGGCTGGTTTGGGTTTAGTGGACTTGGGCGTTTTGGAGACCTTGGTGGTGAGGACGGGGGAGGAGGGCAGACTCTCGCCTCCAGGGCAGCTCTTGAAGACGTGGACGTCCTTGACCCTCCGGCCTCGCAGCTCAGGTGGGTTGGCACAGGTGGCACGGACCTTCAGGTTCACCTTCTCAATCCACCTGGGTAAAAGAGAAAGAGAAAGAAGGCAGCATTACGGATGCTAAGTTGTAGCCACTGAGGAAAGTGTGTGTGTGTGTGTGTGTGTGTGTGTGTGTGTGTGTGTGTGTTAGCATGCTTGTGTGCGTATGGCATGTATGTGTGTCTTACTTGCGCAGCGGCAGCAGGGGGCAGTCACACAGCAGAGGGTTGTCAGCCAGGTTGATGACCTCAAGACCAATAAGAGGGTTGAGGTCAGGCACCTCTTCCAGTTGGTTCCCTTCCAGAAACAGACTCCTCAGTCCAGAGCCCAGCCCTGCCAGGGAGTCCTTAGACATCTACAGAAGAACCGAGGAGGGAAAGGGGATGGGAAAGGAGAGAAATGAGACCAGAGCACCATCACAACAAAGAAAAATGGATGGAGGAACAAAAATAGAAGGTAATGTGAGAGTATGTCAAATTGTTGTGACAGTCCCACTTTCAAAACATATGCATTCCTTTTCCTATGATATAATTTTGGTGATGATCAAAATTTCGCCAAACCTTTCAAGCTACAGAGAAATGGTCTAAAGGAATTGGGTAAAGTGGAGACCAATTGAAGGCTGAATACTGGGATGGAATGACCAACTGTGTCAATACTGAATCAACAGGAAGACAGCAAATGCATTGAATAAACAATTCCCTCACCTTCTCCAATCCCATGCCATCCAGGTACAGATCCTTCAGCATCCTAGCCAATGGCTGAAAAGCCTGTGGGCCCACCCAGCGAATGGGATTGCCAGAGAGACGGAGCTCACCCAGGTTCACTGCTTTCCCAAACGCATCAGTGGGCACCTCATGGAGCTTGTTTCCGCCCAGGTGTAGTGTATCGAGGTCCGAAGTCTGATCCAGCGCCTTGGGGGCAACACTATCAATAGCATTGGAAGTCAGGTAGAGTCCCCTGAGCCTCTCAGTCCCAATCAGGGCCCCCTGCTCCAGCTTGGTGATGGAGTTGTTCTCCAGGTGCAGGGCCAGAAGGCCAGGCAGCAGCTTGAAGGCTCCCTTGGGGAAGGTGGTGAAGCGGTTCTTCTCCAAGTGGAGGTAGGTGAGCTGAGGCAGGCCCTTGAAGGCGTCAGCACTGATTGAGGTCAGCTCGTTCTCCGACAGGTACAGGTAGACCAGTGCCTTCATACCACTGAAGGCTCCACCCTCCACTTCAACGATTTTGCAGCGCTGCAGGTGGAGGGACACCACATCGGGAACGCCGGGGAAACTGTTGCTAGAGATGTAGTGGAAGTGGTTGCCACGCAGGTCGAGGAGGCGGGTGTCGGGGGAGAAGCCGCGGGGGACTTTGGTGTGACCGCGGTTCTCACAGGAGGAGTGGTGCGTGTCGCCCTGAGGGGAACGGGGGAAGAAGTAAAAAAAGAGAGAGGTATAACCAATTGAAACATTGAAGTTTGGTAGATGTCTATCTTCCTCCCCTCCTTTTTCCAGTGCTTTCAAATCAGTGGTAACCATACTGTAGAGTAAGAAACGCCTTGTAAGATTTTTTAAATTAAAAACAGACAGACAGTAATAACAACCCAACCCTCACCTCACAGGCACAGTTGTCTGGACACTTGACCTTGTTGGCTGGATCGGGGGTTGGGGGCGGGGTGACCCTGGTCTGCTCCTCAAACTCAGCCTTCAGCATGGCCTCTTGGCTCTGGCAGCGCAGGTCTGGGGGGTGGATGGTCTCCAGGTTCTCCCCAGAGAAATGGGCTGGTCCGCCGCAGGCTCCCAGCAGCTTCACCCTCCCACGGATGGCCCACTCTCTCAGCGGGCGCAGGTAGCAGTTGCAGTAGATGGGGTTGCCGACCAAGTTGAGTCGAGCCAGCTTGGGGTTGCCTGCGGAGAAGGGCTGGAGGACGCGGAGCTGGTTGTGGCTGAGGTCCAGGTGGATGAGGTGGGGGGAAAGGGACACGGCCGTGTTGGACAGGTCCTGTAGGGACATGTGGTCCATGAAGAGGTGGGTGACCTTGGACATGGCCACCGTCTCCTCCCCCAGGTAGGTCATGGGGTTGTAGCTGAGGTCCAGACGAGTCACCTCTGGGAGTCTGGAGAGAGAATGGAGAGAGAGAGAGAGAGAGAAAGAGAGAGAGAGAGCGAGAGAGAGTGTGAGAGAGAGAGCGCGCCTTGGGTTCTTAAACACTAACAGTAAACACACAGGACATTTGTGACAAGTCGTACAGGGGCCTTATGGATTAGTAGTCTCTCTATCACACTGTCACTCTAATCTACTTTCAAATTCATTGACATCACCCTCACACTACCAGGGAGTGAGAGAATTCCACCAACTGGACCATACCTGGTCATGGTCTCAGTGGGAAAGAACTGCAGCTCGTTGTTGTCCAGGCTGAGGCGTGTCAGGGTGAACAGGCCGGCGAAGGCCTCAATGGCCAGGTAGTTGAGAGAGTTGTGGCTGAGACGCAGCCACTTGATGTTCTGCAGGCCCTGGAAGGCCATGTTGGGGATGTAGACCAGCTGGTTGTGTGTGAGGGAGAGCAAGTTGAGGAAGCCCAACTGAGAGAAGGCTCCTGGTTGGATCTCCTCCACGCGGTTACGGTTGATCAGGAGCTGCTTTAGCGAGGTGAGGCCATCAAAGGACTCCTGGATACAGCGGGGGGGGGGCAGAAATAGAGTGTTATGTATAAGGACAGTGAGAGACAGAGCAGGAGAAAGGGAAAGCTAATGTGAGTGGGAGAATGAGAGGGAGCAATGGAGTGATCAGGTGTGTGTGTGTGTGTGTGTGTGTGTGTGTGTGTGTGTGTGTGTGTGTGTCAGCTGTTGTGGGAAGCTTAACTGAGTGGTGAGGACAGTGTTACCTGTACCCATGACTATTTGTATGACAATATTTTGTGTTCTTTGATGTAACGCTTTACTGTGAACCCAAATAAAGTATTCAAATGGGGGTGTGTATAACACACAGCAATTTAGAAACAGCCACTGATCACCACCTATTTTGTTTCTCACCTGGTAGAGGATCTCAATGTTGTTATATGCCAGGTTGAGGAAGACAAGGCGTCCCAGGCTTCGGAAGGCACCCTCCTTTACCGTACGGATGTTGCAGCGCTGCATGGACAGGTGCGTCAGGTATGGGATGTGTTTGAATGCCCCTGTCGGCAGCACCTGGATGTCATTACCTCTCAGGTCCAGTTTCACTGTTATCTGATGAGAGGGATAGAGACTACTTGGTCAAACTGCATTCAACCATGTGGCCTCTTGAGGTGCACTATAGGTTACTGCATTGTGATGGTTACATGTATTTGAAGGAAATAGATTTATTTGAACTCATTTCCATGTGATTTACCTCATCGATTGTGGGAGGCACTTCGGTGAGGTTTTTGTTGACGCATGCCACTGTGAGTTGGAGTTGGTCACATAAGCACTGCTTTGGGCATTTACCCAGGCGCACCCCTGGAACGCCAAAGAGCAGTACCAGTAAAGGCCACAAGGCGGCGGAGTAGGCCATGGAATACATCTGGGAGAATAAAGGTGATTCAGCTGGCAGACCAATAATAATTCTACACGATAATCTGTGTATTGCTTTACATCTTGCAGTGAGAGTGATAGTAAAGATTCCTTTGTCTTTACTTTTCATCCTTTGTCTTTACATATTCCAATTTCATAAACCATCTATTTTTCGGATTAGTGTCATTTGGGTTATTTGCTTTCTCAAATGTCTGTTGGTAGGCCCTATGCGTCGGTTCTCGGCAGTCTACATTCCAGTGCCTCATTAACAGTTCATTGAGACGCGGCGGTTGACTTGAAAAGCCTCTTCACACTTCGCTGCCTCGAAAGTATCCACGGACATGCGTTCAAATGTGATGAGCACAAATTTCAGAAGCACTTATTAGGCCGTTGAATGTGGTGCACCAATAATTAATTCGGATCTGACTATAAGCTATAGACTAGGTCAAATAAATATGTATAACACCTTGTGCTACACAGGGACAGAAAATACAATCTGCATATAATCACACAATTATAACAAGTAACAGATACAAAGGCAAACGTTAATTAAATGTGTTTCTAATTACTCTGAAGAAATTGGTTCACAACTGCTGTATGTCAATAATACACAAGCCATCATGCTATCAAATCATATAACCTCACACTAGTTGGCTAGTCCCCTGAAGTTGTTGTAATAGCTGACACTAGGCCTACCTGACAACTGTGTAGAAAGGTTGTGCAAAATATACCTGAACCAATGAAAGATTCCAGGTAAATCCGCACAACACGAGCCTAATCCCTGTTGAACAATTCAAAAGCTTTAAGATTTTAACACATTTAAGAAGAAAAAAAAAAGGTTTGTCCTCATATATAATATAGTGGCCCTATGCCGTTGTGAATAGAGAAAGAGTGGGAAAGGTGGGAGAAATAAGAGACGGTGGAATTTCCTCAGGCAAAGCCCGTGTGTGTCAGTGTCCCCCGGGGGATCAACAGTTTAGACCGCAGTTGAGCTGGCACGCTGGCTGCGCACAAAGACGCACAGTGTATTCATGACTCGCGGCTGCCGAGTGTCTCTTGTAAATAAACCCAGGAATGGTGAACACATTTCCCTCTCGCAGTTCTCTATCGTTAGACCAAAGCCTACCTGAACTATTACGGCACCTAATTAACCTATATGTCCTGGTTTGCTCTTGAATTGTAAGTGCGTAAAATGCAAAGCCAATTGTTGGCAAATTCTTTTGCCCTCCTATATGTAAAACAGCAATTTAATATCTTGAGGAAACTTTAACATCTTAGGAAACAGCATTAATTTCCTTGTCGATATATTATCAATATATCAGCTTATAGACACACGTTTGTATAGTTTAGAATTTATCTAAAATCTCTCTGATGTAGGATACTCACTCTGAACCGGTGTCCGTGGCCCCTATACTCCGGTCCCGTTCTTTGTACTGCCGGTTACTCTCTCACGGTCTCTGGTCTCCCTCTCCCGCTCTTCCCCTGGCTGTCCCCCATCCAAAATAAACTTCACTTATCCCTCTATTCATTCTGACCCCCGTCTTTCGATTCATTTCTGGTGAGTTTCAAAGTGCGCAGTAGAGCTGCGCCTCTGAACTATAACAACAATATACATATCTCTACTTATGGCCTGTAGTATGGAGACGCTTAGAGCCAACATATCACTCTCCAATAAGTCTTCCACAATAACAAGCTGGTAAATACTGGATATAAACAAGCCCTTTATACTCGAGGCTTTTTGGGGGAGGTAAATCCCACAGTAGCAAACAGAGGAATCTCTGGTGGATGGATTAGATCCAAGTTTTGTTGTACAAATGAAGACTGAAGCTTGTTGGAACAATAGGCCACTAGGCCTAGTACTTTCCTTTATCCACACCACTTCATCTCGATACAATCAGAGAAACATGAAAAACACCAATGTAGTCCTGTTACTGTACATCAATTCCAATGTTGTACAGCAGTGTCAATGTTACATTAAGATCATACTACTGTAGATATGTGAGAATTAATATAAATTCCATTTACTATTTTCCCTATATGTTCCCTTTCATTAACATATTATGTCCTGAGCTCTACATTGTTACTGAAGCATACAGCAGAAGTCCGTCCGTGTCTGTACGGTGCAATGCACATGCATACAGTCCATTCCTGCTTACAGACGGATGCACACATTGGTCTGACTTGGTTGAACTCACTAGAATGACCAAGAGATTGACTGTACAGATGTGGCCAGCTGGCAGTTAGTACAAGGCATTTTAAGTTATTTCTGATTTAGATCATTGTGCATACATTATATTCACTTCTTCACAATACCTTTTCCCCTTTGTGTCTTTGCAATATTATAAAAAAAATTTTTTTTATCACATTTTCCCTTTTTGTATAAAAGTAGACGTAGCAAATACAAAAATATAGTAAAACCTGTCTGAACAAGTAGTCTTCTTCAATACGTCTTCATAAAACACATTGAGTGTAGTTTGTTTTTTTCCACGTTTTGTCCAGTGTAGAGCCTCCATGCAAGTTGACAAGCCAGGAATGTCTGTCTGTCAGTGCAGTGATCAAGCCTGTGGTGGAGTGTACCTGTGGCTGTCCTGAGAGTGTGTGTGTGAGAGAGAGAGTGAGAGTGAGAGTGAGAGTGAGAGTGAGAGTGAGAGTGAGAGTGTGTGTGTGTGTGTGTGTGTGTGTTCTTTATGTGCCTTTGACCAGTGCAAAGGCTTTGCCTTTGTTCAGTTCTATGGGCGAGAGTGCCACAGCATCCTGGAGATCCTTCTCTCCGGTGTGGACTTGAGGCTCTCTCTGGCACAGGTGCACGACTTCAGGGTTTTGCCATTCCTGTGGGTTGCATAATATGCTGGTAAAGTGGAACGTCACTGGAGACACCCAAACAAACATGCAACACTGACATAAACATCATATTTGACTGCTAAATGGGCTCCCACCGTAATATAATTGATTATTCCTCA
The DNA here is from genome assembly GCF_951799395.1 of Argentina silus. NCBI lineage: Eukaryota > Metazoa > Chordata > Actinopteri > Argentiniformes > Argentinidae > Argentina > Argentina silus. The sequence goes on along the minus strand of NC_139670.1, from coordinate 7,992,426 downwards.
CCATTTTCACGTTCCCCATTATTTAGCTTTTTCCAACACACAATGGTTCTCACCAATGGTTTCCAGAACAGCCTTATTGGTCTCAGGCTCCACGTTGTACACACAAGACATTTTCAGAAAGGCATCTGCAGTCTTATATGTGTCTGACACATCCGCCTGGTGAGGGAAAACAAGAGCAATGTTACATCTTGCAACAACAATGTACTGTAATGCCCTAACAAAGGGCCCTATCTCCTCAGGTACACTTCAGCGGGCCATGCTGGGATGAAACGGTCATGAGGAGAGTGGTTCTTGACCACAGTTATCTACCTGCTGTTCAATGATCACAGTCCTCTGGTCCCCCAGTTGGAGCAGCTTCTCAGCAGTGGGTGAGCTGAGGAAGGAGAGGACCTCTGTATGACAGGGAGGTTCCTGTGTGGAGGAAGATGAAGGGGAGACGAGACATACGTTCAACATTGTTTGTACAGTAGTTTTTGACATGGATTTTGGTCTTGTTTAGTGTGACACGTTGTCTTACGGTGCTCTGTGACTTCACAGGGCTTCCCTTTTTGCCATCATCACCCTCCTCCTCCTCTCCGTTATCATCTTCTTCTCCATCGTTCTCCTCCTCTTCGTCATCATCTTCATCATCACTAGGCTCTCCCTCATCATCACTAGAGATAAAAGGTTAACAAAGCTCAGTATCAAACCAAACATGTGCTCTGTCTATCTCTCTCTCTCTCTCTCACACCTCAGAGATGCCAGCAGGTCCACCTTGTTCATGTTCTCCATGACCTCCTTGAGAGCCTCACACCCCTCCTCTCCGAGGCAGTTACCTGGGCAAACACACACACACATAATCACACCAGGTGAGTCTCAGGGACTATTCAATATCATTTAGTTTTGGAGATTCAAGTTGACTAACGCAGTGTGTGTACCATTGAGATCCAGTTTCTCCATGTGTAGTTTGTCCTGTACGGCCTGAGCCACCACTACTGCTGCAGCCTCTGTGATCTCCCCAAAAGACAGGTTCAGCTCCTGAACACACAGTCAGCCATGAATGAGTCAATCGGGTACGCACACTTATGTACAAGCGCACACATTGATAGGGGTTAACCTATGCTGACCTTGAGAATGGGCAGCCCCTCCTTCAGGACAGCCGAGATGGCGATGGCCCCTTCGGAGCGCACCAGACAGTCCCCGAAATTAATCACCTGTACACTCTGCAGGTTCCTCAGAGCCTGCAGACACAGTAAATCACAGCCTGGTCAGTCAATGCATCTCAGTAAAACAATGTCCTCTATTCATGGGAACCTGTTAATACTCAATACTACCTAATTAAAGATAATCAAATGCAAGCAGACCACGAGCAGGACTGTTGACTGAACCCTGCTGTCCCTGACTGCTCCCCCCTATGGCCGATGCTGGCTGATTGTACCTGTGCCATTGCCAGCGCTCCTCTCTTGGTAAAGGTGTTGTCATTGAGATTGAGGACGCGCAGGTTGGGGTTGTGCTGCATGGCGGTGGCCAAAGCAGTCACCCCAGCGTGGTTGATTCCATTCTGGGGCATGTGGACCTCCTCCAAGCTGCCCATCAGCTGAGGAGAGAGGGGGAAAACAGGCGGGGGAGAGAGGAAAAGAGGGAGAAATGTTCAATCAGGCTGCATCTAACAACCTTAGTGTGTTTATACGAGATATGTAATCAAGTGCTGTGTGTCCTTGTCACAGCATTGTGTGTGTGTGTGTGTGTGCGCGCGCACGTGTGTTTACCTGAAAAGCCTGGGCAAGGGCAGTGGCTCCTTCGTTTTCCAGGCGGTTTCTGCCTGCGATGAACACCTTCAGTTTCAGTGGGGCACCAAGTGCAGTGGACTGTTTATGGCACTCCTTCAATGCTGCAGCCAGGATCTAACAAAAGAGACATCTGTCACTCTGGGCCACATCCTCACAGCACACCTCCAAAAGGCCAAGAGACTACTAGTGGTGTTTCATCTCTCAAAAAACTCATGCAGCAACCTAGTACATTATAAACATCTAGGTAAGTGTACAAATACAACAAATACAAGTTCAGTTGGTAACCAAAAGAAACAAGTCCAATATAAATCTTGGTTGAGTGTAAATATTCATAACCAAGACGTTAAACAGGTATAACACTCATCATTCAATGTCTGCCAGCAGCACATCTAGGCTACTAACACCTGACCTCACCTTGCCCCCTCCGATGCCCAAGCCACAGTTGTTGAGCTTCAATTCTCGCAATGTGTGGCATGTGGCACTCTTGAGTAGAGTCTCAATGCCCTTCACCCCGTCTGGCCCAAAGGCGTTATCACTCAGGTCGAGCTCTGTCAGTCTGGCCCCTGCTGTCGTCAACGCACTGCCAAGGGATCTCTGATGAGGAGGAGAGAGACGCATAATGAGCTATCACTTTGGACAACAGGTGGCTTTACATGTGTGTTAACATGGGAACAACTACAATTTGATTATTGGGGCCCAGATTAGGCCAATAATAAAACTACCACCAGGTTAATAAAAACAATAATAAAACTACCACCAGGTTGCTCACCAGGGCGGTTGGGATTTCAGAACGCAGCCGACCCGTGAACATATCACTCCAGTGGCATCTCTGAAAGACAGACCAAAGAGAGTTAAAGCATGATAAAGAGTAGCACGATTAACAGTACTTCTGCTTCTGGCGAAGGCTCAAAACATCTACAGGATGAGAAAAATCTGTGACATCACTATTTGCCAACGGTTGTGTCAGTTTGCTTTTTTGCCATTGTGGCACACTTGGACAAGTACCTGAAGCTGGTCTTTGCTCTCTAATGCCTTGGCTATGGCCTGTGCTGCATCCACCCCAACTGTGTTCCCTTCCAATCGCAGTGCTCTAAGTCCCTGGTACTGCTCTATTTCCTGCACCATCTCCGCCACTGCAAAAAGAAATACAGAACCCATCAGCAAAAGCCGTGAATTTGTGCTGTATGAGTGCAAAAACCAGAATGACAATTTGGGTGTCCCTCCCTGATGCTGACCCGTTAAAAAAGGGATGGATCTGAGGACATGTATGTTGACAAATACAGTTAATGCTCCCACCAGACTCTGCAGTGTCCAGCTTGAGTCCCCGGCCCTTGTAGCTCAATTCTCCATCTCCTACATGGGTCTTGGAGAGCGCTTCGGCCAGCTGGGCAATGTCCTCGGAAGCCATCGCAGATCTACAGAAGTACAAGATGAGTCATTGATGGATATGACACACACCTGGATAGTTGACTTTACCCGACTGACTAGCCGGCATTTAATGTCCAGTGGGCATTTATGATTGTCACAGTACTTCAACTATTGGGTAAAATCAACTACTTAGCGGGGTAACAAAAGCAAACGAGTTAAATGGAAGTGTTGCTAGGATATAACGTTAGCTGGCTGGCTAACGTTACAGAAAGTTGCTAGTTAGCTAGCTTACTACTTTATTTATGTTTGACCAGCAGGTACTTGTCCGTTTTACTAACCTAATAAATAAGAGATTATGTTTTCTGCTCTCATGAAAGTAAATATGATATATCATATAATATCATAATACCGGTATTCAATTATTGTCAGGCTCCTTTACCGTGGAGTCGGTACTTTCGGTTGTTCACGCCGCCTTCCTCACTCGCGCCTGTTGCTACAGTGTGTGACGTCAGTGTTTTTCTTCTTCTGTAGGCTAATCACAGACCCTCAGACTTTGCTCTCTTCACTGTCAGTGTCATCCGATGGACTGGAGTTGCCACACAGCAGCAAATAAAAAGCACTTGGTACTCTTTTTGGTTACACCATTAGGTTGTTACACTATACAGGCAAAGGTTGCATGACACAGACATGATCTTACTGATACCTCTCTCCTGATACTAACTTCACACCATTATAAGCACACATTCACACATCTATTGTGCTATATTTCTATATACTGCCGATGGCCCCTGGTCCGAGCTTTGATTATTTTATCTTATGATGACTGATGGATAGATGATTCACTTACTTAAACAAATGTATTTGTTGTAAGTCGCTTTGGATAAAGGCGTCTGCTAAATGCCATAAATGTAATGTAAATGTAATATTTGCCTTAACAATCTTACATACAACCAGAGAACCTGATACAACATAAATGCTTGAAGCAACCAAAAACGTTACTGTACAAACTGTAACTGTTCAAATATTTCTGAACACAAAGGCCATGAAACACGTTCTGAAATATCAATGGACAAATCAAATGTGTTAGTTACTTAAAAATCTGAGCATCATTCTAAATCTAACGTCAAACATTACTTTCATCACCTGTCATGAATGTGGTCAAACTCTTGATTTGAACAGCCACAACGATTTTTTAGACCTCAACTCTCTCTCTCTTTAGGACCTAGCGCTTGTTGACAGCCTAAACTTGACTAGACAACTCTCTCAAAGCTAGCTTGCTTGCTAGCCCGCTACTAGCTTTGACAGTGTCAGTGTAACATTTACGGAGCAAGAAACCTGTGAAACTCTGACATGTTCCGTCCAGATACTGAAACCCGTCTCCGGGAAAGTGGACTACCCAAAAATATATGTCAGGAGGATTAATATTTGACAGTTTTCCTACATAATAACCCTTTAATGCACGTGTATTTATTGCTGTAAGTTAGCTATCGCAGTCTTTGGATACTAAGTCCAAGAGCAAGACGAGTTGTTTTCGGTGAGTTACGAGAGACCGCGTTAGCGTGTTAGCGGTTAGCGTGCTAGCCAGCTAATAATGTTGATGTGAGTGAAACGAGAGTGAGCAGAGAAAGATGGTAAAGTAGACCAGCTAATGGGTCAGGCTTTAGTTGTCAATTTATATTGCTAGCTAGCCTAGTCAAGTATGTATTTGCGTGTAGCAGTGTGTCAGGGAAGAACATATTATGTAAACAAATTAAAGTAGACAGTGAAATTGCTTATGTTGGCTAGCGGCTAGAATGGATTAGCTAGCTTGATTCTGCTATCGTATCCGCTATATGTCATCGGCATGCTTCTCGAAGATATCTTGTAACTTTTATGTCATGCCTATGTTTTTTCAATCAGTAAGCTAGCTCATTTATTTACATTAGTATGATTTGATGTGTTGTTAACATTTCCCGAATATGCATTGTTATGAATAGCTAGCTACAAACTTAAGCAATAACATATTTTAGTAGTTGTTTGTTTTTGCTGTTACACTGTTCCTCTTCACCGCCAGTCTGGTCTCACCAGGTTTTTTTTTTATTTTTTACGCGAGCGTGAGGATAGACTTGCAAGATAAATAGTAGGCCTCAAAATGGATGAAAGTTAGCACGGGTTTTCATCGTGTCAGCAGCGACGCTATGTGAAGTAGATCGCTAGTTCACAGCAATGCATTTATGTTTGTTATTGCCATGGCAATATGTATACGAAGTTTATTAATCTTGCATTGACAGTATTTCTCTTCCCCTATAGCCATGGACATGGAACGACAGAAACGAAGGGAGGAAATCCAGAAGGCTATGGGCTTTATTCAGTAAGGAAACATGATGATATTTAATTAATTCTCTCTTTACACACACACACACACAATGAAAGAATATGTGATGATGATTCTCTCATTTTTTATTCATAGGTCCTCATTGCCTTTCCCGGAGCCTGAGGGTTATGAGGTGGCATTTGTTCAATCTTTCTGTTTGATTGTTTACATTTTTATTAACATGCCTGACCCTTTATGATTCATAAAACCACTCAGTCATCAAGCATATCTATCCATATATATGCATTATAGCGGATTAATTAACTGTGACTTCCGCTTCTACATTCACATTGGAACATGGTAATTTATTTGACCTGCAATCTCTCTTTCTAAATCTGTCTCTCTCTTCCTCTCCTCTCCTTCCTATTCTTTTCAGGCATTTTTAACCCAGTTGGTGTGTAACTTGCTGGACGAGGGAAACACAGTGTTTCGGGATGGGGAGTGGAGGCAGGCGGCAGTGAATTACAGTGAGGGGGTCAATGTGGCACGCTATGCCCAGGCAGAGGCACTTGTCATCCCCCCAGAGCTTCTGGAGAGTCTCTATGTCAATAGGGCGTGGGCACACTATCAGATTGTGAGTAGCTTCATCACACACACACACACACACACACACACAATTAATTATCTATGTTAAATGTTTAGCAATTTGGCAATTCAAATGTGATCATTTATCTGTTACAGCATTTTTATGATAGTAACTCTTATTATGTGAATTTGTATCTCCAAAACGTTAGCATAAGTCACCCCTCCTCTCTCTCTCTCTCTCTTTCTTTCTTTCTCTCTCTCGCAGGGGGAGTATGAGCGGGGCGTGCAAGACTGTGACAGCGCGCTGTGCGTGTGTGATGGCAGTCGCAGGGCGCTCTACAGAAAGGCTCTCTGTCTGAGGGAACTGGGTCGGCTAAGGGAGGCCTATGAGTGTGGCACAGGATGCCTGCTCACTGCCCCGCATGTAAGTGGCCACACCAACCTAACCCAAACATCTGCTTTACTGGTACCAGGATGGGCTGGATCATTGGATTTAGGAAGTCCTACTGATTACTTTTCCTATTAGGACTAATATGGAATTCATTATACAACCAAGCCATGACTTAAGATGTGTCAAAAACATACTGGATTGCTCCCTTACTTTTTTGCGTCCTACAGGACAGGCAGGTGGGTGAATTGGCTCAGGACCTGGCCAATAAGCTGGGCCTGAAGGTCCGCAAGGCCTACATCAGCCCTCAGGTGAGTTACTTCTGTCTCCCTCTAATTTGGAAGACAACAATGTTATGACAGGTCTGTCCCCCTCAGTTCTCTCTTGAGTGATCATTGTTCTTTTCATAGGTGGAGTCCGCAACGACAGGGGGCGAAAGCAATGGAGAAAATTCTCCCCCCACAGGAGAGGCAAGTGTTGATCCCTGTTGGAAGAGTAGGTATTGGTCAACGTTTTTTGTTAGGCGTAAAAATGGATGAGCTTCTATTGACCAAGCCTTTTCTCGTATCTTTTAGACCTCCTCAAATGGATTAGAATCTCTAACCGACATTGGACCAGGTACGTCAGCCCTTGATGAGAACTTAACATCACATTGAACTCTTATCAGTTTACAAAATGTGTGTCATAGTGTGACAGCCTTGACATTTTCTATTTTTATGATCTGTCTCTCCCCTCCATCGTTGTCCCTCCCCTCTTTCTCAGTTGATATGTCCAATGCTCAGTGTATCCCTGCCCCTTTGGCCACGCCTATTCCTGTCAGCGATGACCCCGCAACACCAGAATCCCCCTGTCCTGACCTATCAGAGAGCCCTAGTCAGGCCCTGCCCCCGATGCCCTACTCTGTACCCGTTTCAGAGCACATGGATGAGTGCAGAGTGATGAACAACGATATGGATCTACATGACTGTATGCCTAAGAAAGTCAGCGAGGTGAGAGGGACTTTTTATTGGTCTGTTGAAGGGGCTCTGTCATCTCCAGAGCAGGTACAGAAAGCAGTAGTGTTAAGATTTAATGTCAAAGTGCATGCATTGTGTCACCAGCAAAGACCTTGGAACAGACCTGTGGCTATGCATTTATTATTCATTTACTAAAAGACTTGTTTCTCATCTGTCTCTCTCTTTCCCACAGAGCCCAGTTCAGGGTGCCATCCCCACCAATCTTCCTAACACAGCCGTGGGCATGCGGCCTCCTTACTCTTCCAACCTCCCGGCCCCTTCACCCCAGCTTCCGCCCGCCTTCTTCAACTCCTTGGTCAGCCAGATGAACCCACTGGAGCCCTACACCGCGCTGGGCCAGAGGGACCAAGGCTCCACACAGGCGCTGGACGCCCTGGGGGCATTCTCCCCGGGGGCAGGAGCTGGGGCTGAGGACACGGAGGGCAAAGGAGGGGCTGGGGGACTGGACTCCCTCTCTGAGTACACCCTGCCGGGTGAGTGGTTGAGTGGGGGAGATGCGACTTGGGTTTGTGTTGGGAGACGTCAGTGTGGTAGTGTGTTTTGAATGTGGAGTTGACCTGAACCAGATTGACTGGATTGTGGATATAATGGGGATATGACAACTGATAGGATAATAGTTATGAAACACACCATTCACAACAAGCCTTGAGTGTGACAAGTGTGCTACTTCACTATGCCGTTGGCTTGGTGCTCTGCCAGATATAGCATTGGCTTCAAATGAACTTGGGGTTCCATTTGCATTCATAACGAGCCTCTGCATTGAGGATGTTTTTCAACATTCTGCACACATGCTAAACCCCTGTTTCAGCTCTTCAAACCTTCACTTAACTGCCCCTAATGACTGCCCTGAACAGTCCTCAGGGCACATGTTGTTGTTGAAATTGGTTGGTGTCAGCAGTACTGACGTAAAGGCCATATGGTGTCTGACTTCCCTCTGTCCTTGTGTTGCTGTCCTCAGGGGGGAGAATCTCTCACAGCTTCATCCCTGGGATCCGCAACCACAGCTCCTCTCACACAGTAAGCAAGCAAGCAAGCCCAACAGTACTGGAATACCAATGCATCATGTAACCTATTAATCAACCAGAATCACTATTCCCATCACATCATAATGTGGTTTCCGGTCATATAGGCATTGTCAGCGGTCTCCAGACATAATGTGTGGTTTTAACCTGCCTTCTTTTCTCAGAATGGTCCGGCGGGCACCAACCTCTCCCTGCTCTCCAGGAACCCCCTCGCCACCACCCACGAGTTCCGCCAGGCTTGCCATGCCTGCTACAGCCGTATAGGTACAGAACCTGGAAACGCTCTTGACTTTGTGCTCTCTCTGTTTGAGTCATTTATTTGCTTCTCTGCAATTAATCTTGGACCGTAACTTTTCTCACTGAACAGACACGCATGATTATAGCTTGTGTCCGATTAGCTTGTGTCCCCAAATTCTTATTTCAGTTATTAGTGTGTTAGCCGCTGTACTAGTCCTAATGAGAAATATTTATTCATTTATTATTTTGTACCTTTTTGTCTTTTGCACTGAACAATGTTTGATTGATACTGTACATTACACAAATGTTAGCTGAATGCTCCCCTCCTCGCCTCTCCCCAGGCCCCCGGGTCATGGACTACCAATACCAGCCTGAGGCGGCCCACCGCTGTAAGAGAGACGTGCTGCTGTGTCGACTCAAAAACACAGACGACCCCGACTGGAAGAGGGTCAGACCTCGCCCCGCACGCAACAACTTCCTGGGAGCCTTCGTGCTCTGCAAGGGTATGTGGGGAAGGGAATAGATGTGACACATTCATGTATACCTCATCAATCAATCAGCCAACAAATCAATCAAATTGTAGTTCATCAATGCTTCTTACAGATTTATTAGCCACAGAACCCTTAATTACAACCCAGACCTTCCTCATCCTCGCCTTCCTTGTTCCCTGTTTGCAGAGGTTCAGGAGCGCCAGGAGTGCCAGTATGGGGAGAACTGCACGTTTGCCTACTGCCAGGAGGAGATAGATGTGTGGACTCAGGAGAGGAAGGGAGCCCTGAGCAGAGAGCTGCTGTTTGACCCGTTGGGCAGCACAGAGAGACGGGCCCTCAGCGTCACACGCCTGCTGCAGCTGCACATGGGCATGTTCATGTTCCTCTGTGAGGTAGAGTACACAGACGCACACCCACACATATATTTGCATACACACACATATATTTGCGCACACACACAGTTTTACATGGTGCATGTGGATGTTCCTATTTGAATATACAAATACACACGCAGACAGGCATTTTGATGGTTCTTTGTGAGTGACTCAAAACGACACTATTCTGTACATAGGCACACAGTGAAACCTCTGCTATACTACCCACACACAATTGAATAACTCTTAATTTTGCCACCCTTGTCTCCCTCTCCACAGGAATGTTTTGACAGTAAGCCTCGCATCATCAGCAAACGCAGCAAAGAAAACTTAGCCGTGTGCTCAAACCTCACGGCCCGACACGCATTTGATGACAACAAGTGAGTCTTCTAGACACCTGTCCTTCACAAGCGTCCTTATGCTCATCCTTTATTGTGTCAGGTCCAAGTAGGCACTCTCTTGTAACGTAATGGATCACAAATCTAATTTCGTCCTCCTCTCTTCTCCTCATCCTCCCTGATACCTTTCTCCTTCTCCATGTCCTCCACACCTCTCTCCTTCTCCTCCCTCTCCCTCCCTCTTCCCCCGTCTCTCTCCCTCCTGTTCTCCAGGTGCCTGGTGCACGTGGTGAGGTCCGCCAACGTGCGCTACAGCAAGGTGCGCCCGCTGCACCCTCTCTGCCAGTTTGATGTGTGCCGCCACGAGGTTCGCTACGGGTGCCAGCGCGAGGACAGCTGCTCCTTCGCCCACTCTGTCATAGAGCTCAAGTGCTGGGTGCTGCAGCAAGACACCGGTAAAACACTCACGTGACACACACACACACACACACACACACTCCAAATATAATGTTTTGGTTGCAGACATAGTCTCTGATATTCACTTCAAAACCTGTCTCTCTCCTTCTCCAACATGCAGGTATCACCCATGAGGAGATGGTACAGGAGTCTAAGAGACACTGGCACAGGCTGGAGCAGAACGCACAGAGGCAGAAGGTGAGGCTGGCCCGGCCACCTAGAGATGGGCACAGAGCCCTGCTCCCGTTAGTGGGGGTGGTGAAACCACCATGATCCATGACTTGGCATTTACAGAACCAAATGATATATAAGATGTCCTAACCATACGAAATACTGGGAACAATAATACATTGCCTGATAACACCAGTCGAAAAATTGGGAAAGGAATTTTATGAGATTATGTGAGATAAATATACTCTAATTTGCATAATTATATTTTCTCTCTCTCTCTGTCTCTCAGCCTATGCACGCCCCACACCAGAGCAGTAGTGGCGGAGGGGTAGGAGGAATAGGAGGGGGAGGTGGAGGAGGAGGGGGAGACGGTATCGGGGGAGGTGGAGTGAGCTCTGGAGGAGGAGTGGGCGGTGGAGGAGGAAGAGGCAGGGGGCTGAACCTGAAGATGAAGTTTGTGTGTGGCCAGTGTTGGAGGGACGGACAGGTCAACGAGCCCGACAAGGCCCTAAAGTACTGCACAGCTAAAGCACGACACAGGTGAGACTAGCTGAATGGATAGCACATTCATCCAGATCGATGAAAAGGTACTATAAATTGATGAAAAGGTACTGTATAGAACCACGTATTGTCTGAATCCTTAACTCTTTTTTTTCTCCCTCCTCTCCTTATTTGATTTACTCTCTTCTTCCCATCTCTCTCTCTCTCTCCCTCTCTCTCCCTCTCTCTCTCTCTCTCTCCTTCTCTCCAGCTGGACTAAGGAGCGCCGGGTGTTGTTGGTGAAGTCGTTTGAGAAGAAGAAGTGGGTTGTGGTGCGACCGCTGCCCTTCTCCCGGACCTACCCACAGCAATACGACGTAAAAAAAACAAAAACACGATTAAACTTCAAATAAAGCTGATGTAATAAAGAATAATTTCATACAAAAACACAGGACAACGAGAAATTCGGGACATTCAGTTCAACGCTTCCACCCAACGTTGTCTCCCCAGATGTGCGTCCACGTGATGAAGCAGAAGAAGTGCCACTACATTGGGAACTGCTCGTTCGCCCACAGCCTTGAGGAGAGGGACGTGTGGACCTACATGAAGAACAACAGCTGTAAGAGAATGGACTCCATTCACCCTCTCTCTCTCTCTACCTCTCTCTCTCTCTCTCTGTCCTTCTACCTCTCCCTCCAGTGATGCATCTCTTGTTGCTCTCTTGTGGATGATCTGCTGATGCCATGTCTGAATGTCTTCTTTTACATGTTGCTGCTACCCTGGATGTTCTACATTAGTCTGTTTCTGTGCTAATTAGTCAGTCTGATAGTCAATCCTATCCCACACTTATCAGTGATGGTGCATGTGATCGTTGACCCCTCTGTACCAGGCAGATGATATGTGATATGTATATGTATATTTAGTTTGAGTTTCCAATCGTCCTCCATGACCCCCCCCCCCCCCCCCCCAAATGTCCATAGTGAGAGACATGCAGCAGATGTACGACATGTGGCTGACGCTGACCAATCAGAACAGGCGCACTGACAGAAGCCTAATGACCCCGCCCCCAGAGGAGAAACAGGTTTCCATGACAGCAGATTACACTGAGTCATTGGTGAGTGTGTGTGTGTGTGTGTAAGTGTACGTACGTGCATGCGTGCGTGTGTGTGTGTGTGTGTGTGTGTAAGAGAGACTGTAACTGTAACTGTGTGTGTGTGAGCCAGGCTGGGCGGCGGATGTCAGAAGGAGGTGATCTGTGAGTGTGGTGAAGCTGAGGAGGAGCTGGCCTCGGAGCAGCAGAGAGGAGACCCGCTCCAGCTGAGACCAGCTACAGCCTGTGATGTCAGTCACCCTACTGGGACGAAGGGAAGTCCCCTGACCCACCACCTCACAGTAGGGCAAACAGACTGGCTGATAAGACACACTGATATTCACACACAAGCAACAGCCACCAACTCCACACACACACACACGCACACGCACACACACACACACACACAGAAAGTCATGTTTGTGAACATGCACGTCCATAGTCTGACAAGTTAATGTTAAAATTGAACCTCAGTACATTTCTAACATGCTGCAGTTCATGTATTGTACATGTGCCCCTCCCCTATGTTACCACTGAAAGTACGTGTAAAACTTGGCTAAGACTGAATTGCCCAGAAAATAAGAGAAATTTGCTGTATTACAAATCTAATGTTGCTTGGGATTATCTTCTACAACCAAATCCCACCCTCCTTCCCTTGTGGGAACGTAGAGAGAGGGATGAGAAATTATTTAGAACAGAAATGGTGTGTACACCATTTTCTATGGGAGTAGTGCTTCACTCTATTTGTCTGCCATATTGGTAGAGGACTATGAATGTAAAGCCTGCAAAGGCCTTAATGAGGAAGTCAAACATTATGGTTGTGGAATGTATTTGGCATACCAAGGCCAATCCTGCATAACATTTAAATGTATCCAATCCCCCCCCCCCCACCCGCTATTCCCTCTTTATTGATAGAAATGGCACCCCCATACAGTTGGTTGCAAACTTCAGTCTTCCCTCCCTGCGGCCTGCACCGGCACATGCACACTTTCACATACAGATACACCGAGTTGGCTCAGAACAAAGCAGCACAGTTTCATTGAAGGGCTACAGAGGCAGAGTGACTGCAGCAGCTGCTGTCCCTTTCAGGGGAGGCTGCTGGTTTTCTTCCTCTCCCAGCTTCACCTGGTCCGTTGCTACGGCTACACCTAGGCTTCCACCACCACACACACAACAGATGCATAACAGGCTGTTATTATGGCTCCGGTGGAACTAAGGTGTTCATATTGTAATGCCCCCTTTAGAGGAGGAGGATGGGGGGAAGGTCAACCAGGAGAATTATATTCTGATGGTGAATAATGTCAAAGAAGAAGAAAAAAGCCTCACCTCAAAGTTGTCGATGAGCGAGAATAAAGTAAATAAAGTAGAGAGGAGAGACAAAAACTAAAACGGGGGTTACTTTGTCCGGCAGCTTGATGCACCCGTGTGAAGGAGACCCCTACAGCCCCCCAATGTAAACCAAGAGAAAAAACTGATAGCCAGGGATGGGGCAGAATTAGAGGGGGAAAAGCACCATATGATGTGCCTATATTACTGTACACGCATACACACACTAACAATCATTCACATATATTCAGGCAGGCAATGCTTTGCCTGTCATGGCAACCTGGTCCTCACCTGCAGTGGACATAATCAGATGTATGGAGGTATGTCTATATTCAAATACATTATATATACATATTTACAGATATCGCTATACTACTAATGATAATTGATAACTTAGCAGTTAAGCTTAATTAAATATAACCTGACCTTGTATTGATTACATAGAACCTCTTGTTATTGAGCTATGCTATATGACATGTATCGCTGAACTAGATGACTATAGTGATTTTTTTGCTTCTGTGAGGGTCATTCCAGAGGAGTTTGTCAAAGGGAGAGCGACAGCTCCTGCTTCTCATGGCGTAGTTTGAATATGGTTTAAGCTGAGTGAATGGAATGTGATTGTTTGGGTTCAATCTTGAGAAGACAGTGATGAATCTGGTAGAGATTAAGTTAGTACATTTTAAAGACAGTTTTGATTTAATCATGTTTTCTCCTTATCGACAAACAAATGGAGGTGGATGGGGAAGGCAATCCCTTATGTATGAGACTAATTTCAATGAATGTATCCACCTTGATAGTAGATCAGTTGTATCTGTCCAGTGAGCAGTCATAGAGGGGTAACATGAGGCGTGATGGACTTCTGGAATGACCCAGGTATTTGCTTCATTGAGGGATCGTATTATTATTATTATTACTACTACTATTATTATTATGATGATGATGAATATAATGACGATAATGATTGCTATTATGACTATTTCTATTCTCCTATATGCTATTGATATACGTATATGTTAATTGCTATGTATAACTCTCTCTTTATATATGTATCCATGTATGAATATAATACTTTACAGTAAATGGATGTCAATGTATGCTAACAGGGCTGTCCAGCAGGCAGTGGTGGTGAAAGCCTTGTATTTAACTTTGTTCAAGCTCGTGTGAAGATATCAATTCAGCACAGCCACAGCAACAGTAGATGCGGGGTATTCAAAGGGCCTGCTAAAAATGCGATTAATGTTGTCTAGTCATTTGAGATAATTGGACTGTAGCTAGGGTACTTGAAATTGTATGTCGGAAAAGGTCAGTCAGTTAAAAGGAATGTTCAAGTGACACTTTTGAATTTGCAATGGCAACGTTTGTTATGATTGTTTTTCTGACTATTGCTGATATGACGCAATTATTGTTCAAGTACCTGTATTTCATCAGTCCTACTGTGACAGAACCCAGAGCATACATGGATGTCTATATACGTCAGTATAGCGCCTTATTCAATATATACCTATATAAGATGATACATACCCCTATCGTATAATCCTACTCTTTCTATATATAATACATATACCTATAATTATACTTAGACACCCTTATAAGGTATTTAGATAAGAGGTGATGGAAGTGTTTGTGGTTTTCTCTGGTTGTTGTTTGAAGAGGTCAGAGTCTGATGACGTAATTGCTTCCGTGCACAGTGCTATAGGTCTTACAGGCTTCTCTGTCTCCAGTTAGAGAGGCGGGTGGAGAGGATGGTGACGTCTGTCTCGTACTGCCCAACCTCGTCCTCGTCAACGTGCATTGTACTCTGCCAGACCTGGGTTGAAATTGTGGTTTTGTTGTTTTTTCTTTTAAATACTTTGTTTTCGGCTTGCCCGGCACGATGGATTGGTGAGGTTTGCACAGTTGGACTGTTCCATTGGTTCTGTTGCCCCGGAGCAAGCGAAATCAAGTTCACCTCAAGTATTTGAAAAAGATCAAAGGCTATTTCGACCCAGGTCTGTGATCTACCCAATCAGCCCCAGTGTGAGCACACAAAGGGGTGAGAAGTGAAAAGTGAGGTCAATTGTTCAATCAACAGCCGATTGTGTTTGAATTTGAATGGTCATATCAGAGGGTCTTCCGCCATGTGCTTGGTGAGGACTGTGAAAAGGTTGTCTGACTTATAAGTCAGTCAATGCCTTCCAGAGAACTTAATTTAATCATGAGACCAATATGTTTTGGTTTACAGTTAGTGGCCCTGACGCCTGGAAAATATTGGTGAGAAAAAGTATAGTCAGATGATTTGTTTCATTGAGGTTTTTCCAAGTAGAGGCCCAGAGACATGCTTTAAAACCAGCTCACACCGTGTTAATGTGATTGCCACACAGATTTGAGCTGTACGCCTCTCCCTGTTAATGAATCACAGAAGTGAATTGACACACACACACACACACACAGTACCCACACACACAGTACCCACACACATTGAGCTCATGTCAATCTACATTTTCGTTCATAGTAATTGGTCGATTATTTTTCAACAACTTGGACAAGAACCAGGGTTTTAAGAAGTGGAAAATCAAGGCCTCTTTTTGTACTGTATTTTTACATTTGTTTTTTTTGTTTTTTGTTGTTTTTTTGTCTTTGTTTTCTCCTTTGACCTCCCTGGTTGGAAGTGAATTATGATCACAAATGGACCAAATCTCTTGAAAACGTTTAACAATAAACAGAGACTGTTTTAGAGAGATTGTGTTTTTCTTTCCCCTCATCCACACTGTCTATTCTCTGATCATTTGTCCTGAGTTTGTGTATGGCATGGGTAGATATGGATGTACAGACAATCTGTATTTGGACACCAAGGGCCATAACAAGTATGATTGTGAGTAATTTCACTTCACATTATGTGTCAAGAAAACATTCATGATTGGTCATGAAAAGTGCCTCCAATAATGAAGGGCGTCTCGATCTGAAAACTACGTGAGCCTCGGTGTCGCTACTCTTCAATCTCTCAAGCAGCCGAATTTTTTTTTAGCAAACCGGACTAATGTTGTCCCCATCATACAAGAGATATTGAAAGGCGCTAGTCGGCAACTGCTCAATACCCATCCTGTCAAACACGGTCATGGTTTTCGTTTAGGTAACCCCTTACACGCTCCAGGATTGGCTCCCTCAACATTAATGGACAGCAGCATGAACCTGTTTCTTCTGTTTCCGTCGTTGATACTGTAACTATGGTGGACAGACCTGGCAGTGATTGGCTCTATGACAGCTAAAAAAACAAGCAGCTGCGGGGGCGTGATCTGTTAAGTAACGTATTGGTTACACAAACCTTGTGGTTGTCAAAAAAGTTTGCGTATTCCCAAGTGTGCCTCAAAATCTACTTTTACGTGCGAACCTATTTCTGCTGCTGCAAGCGCTGTTTTTTCGCAGGTTGTTAATTGGGTTTGGAAACAGGTGGTCTCCATTAGCGAGATCCAAAACGTTTAAAAAAAATAGTCAAGAAAGATGGCTACAACAGAGATTCCGGAAATTTTCAGAGCACTGCTTGAATACCCCTTTTCTGTTCCAATCCTTGATGACAACGGTAAGAATGTGTCAATTGCATTTTGTGGCTGCGCAATTCTGTTAAAAAATGTTGCAAGCATAAGATCATCCTCAAACGCTGAAACACTTAATTCGTTTTTAAGGTTTGAGATTGTTGTAGTTTGTAAACGTTTCTTAAGTTGATTGCGTACATCTATTGCGTAACCACAAAAGAATTAAGGAAGGTGCAGAGCTCACTCTTCTACCATCGTCACATGATCGGCGTCATCATGTGGTGCAGACTGGCGCTATACAATGTTTACATTTCAAGTGGCTTGATGCCAAATTATGGGCCATGTATTACTTGGAAGCTGTATTGTTAAAATAACTTTGCCCATGTAATGACTCTAAGCATGTCAGCATATGGTAGCAGGACTATTTCAACCCTGAGTAAAATGTGTGTGGTGAGAACAGAACTAATATTAGTTCATTTAAATAAGTAAAAAAAAACATTTAAATCAAACTGCTGACAATTCCATCATCAAAATGGTCAATGCCTGTTGTATCAGGCCTTTTCTGAAGTTCTTTTATGGGATATGAGATATGCCCCTTGGAAGGAGAGACTCACTTGGCTGTGGATAGAAAAGTGCTCTAACAACAGATCTAGGATTCAGTTTACCCTCCCGAAGCCGAAGGGAGAAGCACTAAATACTGACCTTGGTTCAGTTCAGGGGCAATTTCAACCTACTCTCATTTGAGGTGAAGGGGACTGGTAGGATTATGGTCCCATCACTAGATGGCTCTATTACCCTACTCTGGAGTGTCTGTTTTAAATGAGATTGGATGTGATTTATGTAAGCACTAGGTCAGGGGGTGTTTGCACAACTTACCATTTTGTGACAAGATAATTTGTGAATTTCCACTCCTATATGAAACCTCTCCTAAAATGGCAAGAAAACTCAGACAGCTGTAAAAACATAGGTGGTATCTGACATTACAAAGTCAGTCGTTACATAATTGATACAAAGTACAGTACCCAGGGTCTTCTCACAGTCCATACTGAAACAATGACATCGACACTCGACACCCAAATACCACTGGACATCACATGGCACCTTGGACTTTCAACATAACAGTGGGGGCTGCTGGAGGCAGAAATCGGAGGATAGGCTCATTCTAATGCATGGAATGCAATGAGGAATAGTTTGATACCATGCTCCGATTTCTGCCTCCACCAGCCAACCTAACCACCATCCAAACAGCTATCAGCCATTAAGATGCTCTTTAAAACAACCACAACAACCAACGTCTACTAAAACACTTGCAGTACACAGAATTATCTATTTCTATATCTATAATCCTCTTTCTCCCTAAGTCCATGGCAGTCTCACAAGTGTTTACTTAAAGAAAGTGCAGAGTCATGCTGGAAACGCCTCCCAATTCCCTGAGGGTCCATCCATCTTTATATGGACTCTGATAGAGCGCAGCCAGACACACTTGGCTTTGTGCCAGTCATGTGAGGTAAATAAGCATGTCTATGACTGCTTGATTGTTATGGTTGGCCTGCTGCCTTATGTTCAGATTATTCCTTACTTACCACTCCTGACACCAAGGCATAAGCCGCAGGTGAGCAATGCCTTTCATAAGTCTGTGTCTACATGTGAAGGCTGATTTCCGGAACAAAGTGACTGGTTTCGGTCCTCTCCTGCGACGTGCATTCTGTTCCGTGACAACATACTGCTGTATAGGTTAATATAGGACACAATCACGACTATTCACTGCGCATCAGTGCCTCGTGCCATAGTAACGAACATGTGTGTCCGTTGCCATGCCTAGACCCAATGGGTACAAAACATAACAATCAGGACACGCAATGGATGAAGACTAGTGGACATAAGTGTCTTTTGACATGCCACATAATTAGGCTGTGAGATTTCAGAAGAAGAATTCTTTTTGCCTATTGCTGGAGCAGAGGATGTAATGACTAGCACTGTGTGCTACACTCTCTCTACTGCAGTTCTCACAGCCCCTCAAAATCCACAACAGCGATTCTGGTTCTGATTTAACCTCTACTCGACATTTAAGCCTTTAAGCGTTGAACAAATCACTCTCTTACTGTTTGAGTAAGGGTCTAGAATGTTGTTATGGATGTGCATCATATCTGCATATCTATAGTGTTTACAGTAAGTTATTTTAGGAAATGCCTGTCGGTCAGAGACAATCTGGCCTTTTGGTTTACAGATGTCTTGAGATATCTGCGTCCATGACTGAAAAAAGTACAGTGCCAAAATGTCAGGGTAGTAAAGCTGCGACACCCGCACCACCTGTCTTGAATCACAGATGTGCGCCTTCTCCAATGCAGCAGAACAGACCCGCCCATGCGTACGCATGTAATTTGCATAGGCGACTGGCGCACCGTCATTGGCCCATGTGCGTTTGCGCATACGATAAATCACCGCACATGATTTAGCATGTGAGCAGAATCTGGGCAGTAGGTGGACAGAAGGCTAAAGTGGAAGCACTTATCTTCCCCAGCACAACATAACATGTATGGTGAACGGATAGCTCAAATGTAGGCTATTGGAGGAAATGTGATTGTTCTTAGAAGTGAACACCGTGTCTTGTTTCAATACCGCTTCTTACAATGTAGCTGTTGCTGATGAGAACATGTTGTTCCTTTTGAAGTTGAGGTAGATAGATAAAAGTCGGCCTACACTTTGACACTGACCCAAATTGTCGCCCGATGATAGTCAGCACACGCACAATGTAGGCTATTGACATCGACAAACATTTCCTCCATGGATATGGACTGATAGTCTCCTTTAGAAACATGGTGTCCCAGTCTGACACTTTCACACATTTATTCAGGGAATAACTTGTATAACTCGCTCAACCAATGGGAGCTCAGCTGAAAAAAGTGATGCCTATTGGTCCCGCATTTCCCTGTCTCTGTCGCTCAGAGGGCGTTAATATTCATGTATGTGAGACGAGGAGCGCCTATCAGATGCGGCAGATTATTTTTCTTTCTTCTTTTTTTTGCAGAAGAGGTGTGGTTTCTCCTGGGTTTTTTTTTGTATTAATTTTGGAGAACTGGGTCAAACGTCATATCGGTCCGTTTAACCTCTAGTGCAAGTTTCTAGTGATTCCAATGTAAGACGGATCATAATTTTTATACGTCTTACAAAATACTGTTACATTAATATTCATTGTTGAGGAGGCGGGACGATAGTCTTTTCTTAGTTTTACAAATTGTTCGTACAGTATGTCGGGAAAGCCGATTACGGTCATACTGGAAACAACCATAGGTGCACCGGGTTCGTTTCCAGTGGTTTTGAAGAAAATAATGGAAATACCCCCACCGAATTTGCTCGAGGGCGACGACGGTAAGTCTAGATGATTCTCAATTCAACGTGGAGATTTCACAGTTTGTTCAATATAGTGAGAATGACTGAATGTTGTAGAAAAAAGTCGCATGCTTGACTTGTGCAACTTTCAATGGAAACTTTCACTGTCATTTAAAAATATTATTTGAAATAAATCAAGGATTTAATTGGTCTATGCGAGAGAGCATTAACAGCCGAAATAGTACATGCTTATGTATTAAGCCTGACGGACCTTGAACATTTGAATGTCCAAAGTAATTATTGCCAACTCAGTGTGACTATGCTGGAAGTGAAATTAAGACCACTTTCATTTAGTAGCCATGGCTACTGTGCTCTTCCAGCAGCAGTACATGACAAAGCACAGACAATTCCCCCACATTCTCCTGCCATTTGAAATGCCTCTTACCATTTTAACACTTTCAGTCTCCTTCTTGAAAAGCTCACTCTAAACCTGCTGAATGATGGATACAATTTATAATGCCTAATTTTCTCTCCCCTGATCACGACCAAATGCATTCCACTGATCCATGCTTTCCTGGCTTCCACAGAGAATGAAAAGGAGAAGCTGTGCACAGGAGATGATGTGGACCTTGGAGGAGGAGGGAGCGGGATGGGTCCGTCTGCTGCCCTGACCCCCGCCATCTGGGACAAGACCATCCCATACAATGGTGAGACCTTCCACCTGGAGTACATGGACCTGGAGGAGTTCCTCATGGAGAATGGCATCGCCACTTCGCTGGATGACGACTCTGAGAAGAGCAAGGAGGGGACAGGGAAGACCGTGAAGCCAACTGCCACTGCCAAGCCCAAGACAACCCCAGTCTCCCTCCTGCCCATCTTAGAGCTGGACCAGGTTGAGGAGCCGGAGGTGGTCACATTCACTGTCAACAACTCTGACATTCTAGCTACAGCCAACTGCAGCCCAGGTGATGGGTTGGGCATACGTAAGTGGGTTACGCCTGTGAAAATAAAGCAGAGTATGGAGGGGAGGGTGAGGTCAACATGGTAATCTGAGAGCATAAGGGCCTTGTGGTTTTTTGTTACTTGACTAGTCCTCCAAGCTATGACTTGAATCTTAGTTTATGGTTTTAATCTTAGTTGGTGGTTGTTTGTTCTACCATAGATTTCCCATAACTAGCCACGGTCACACACGCATTGAACCTCACTGGTGTGCTTTGAATATCATCCATTGAATGCCATGTGTGCAGCAGACGGTGGTAAAAAATAGAATCAAGTCATGCTGACTGTTAGAGACAACATATGTGTATATCACTGTCTTATCAGCAGCCCATTGGTCACCTGTGACTGAGGCCATTTCTACCAAACTATTTAATCCACTCCAATTACATTACATGACTTGGCTTTGGTCATAACAGAATGCCTAATCGATATATATATTATAAACTATAGAACTTATGGTAGCTCAATTCCACCGGGGCTTCACATTGTATGGGGAAGAAACTAACTCTCACCACTACCAATATGTAGTATCTATCCACCAGGGTATGAGTCATCCTGAGCCAGTAATCTCACCACATGAGCAGGGAGGCGTGGGGAGAATAGTGCCAATTCAATTACTGCGAGTCAGTGGATTCCATGTTTATTAACTCAGGTCCTGTTGGTTGTGTCTTCCAGAAGTGGTCACAGAGAAGGAGAGGGTGACCCCTGAACTTATCGATCCAGAGGAGATTGAGGTGGATGTGAACTTTGAGCCGGACCCCACAGACCTGGTGCTGTCCAGTGTGCCTGGCGGGGAGCTCTTTAACCCACGCAAACACAAGTTCTCTGAGGAGGAGCTCAAACCACAGCCAATGATTAAGAAGGCCAAGAAGGTGTACGTACCAGAAGAACAGAAGGTAGGTCAAAGAGACAAGGTCAAAATGAGAGGGTGTGCTAGACTGGTATAAGGGGCTGTTGTTATCCTAAGGAATTGTAGAGTAATATATAATAATAATATATGCCATTTAGCTGACACTTTTATCCAAAGCGACTTACATTGCAGTGATTGCATACATTTCAGTATATATGGTCCCAGCAGGAATCAAACCCACAACCCAAGCATTGTTAGCGCCATGCTCTACCAACTGAGCCACAGAGGACCACAAAGACTAAATATATGCATAAAAAAATGTTCCCATTGACAACTCTCTTGCCATGTTTCATTTAATCTTTCCATTAGCTGTAGTTGGTTCAGGAAATGTTCTCATGTCAATTTCAATGACTCCCCCCCCCCCCCCCCCCCTCTCTCTCTTTCATCTCTACTTCCGCCACTACAGGATGTCAAGTACTGGACAAGGAGGAATAAGAACAATGTGGCGGCTAAGCGCTCCCGTGACGCGCGGCGCCTCAAGGAGAACCAGATCACAGTGCGGGCACAGTTCCTGGAGCGCGAGAACACAGCGCTGCGGCAGGAGGTGGCTGAGCTCCGGAAGGACTTCGGCCGCAGCAAGAACATTGTGGCCCGCTACAAGGCTAAATACGGAGCGCTGTAAGCGTCAAAACAAGGCAAATGCCGGCCATCAGTTACATCACTTCATTTTGAATAACATCACTAACACCGTTAGGAATTGTGGTCATTATTCTGGCCTGAACACACTGTGGAACCACTACCATTCACAGTGTACCATCTAGTGGAGTCTTTCAGAGAAACGGATTAAGAGGGGGAATGACATCACATTGAGGTGGAGAGAGGCAGGCGTGAGAGCCATGTTAATGAGAGCCCATAACAAACAAAGTATAATTGACTCTTTACATGTTATATTGAAGTCGTAGCCTCACTAAGTTCTCTTGTGCTGTCATTACAATGAATACACTGAAGGTGACTTGTTTGACCTCCATTCAATATGCCATGTGGACACCTCCTTCCCTTGTGATTCACCTTCTGTTTCCCTTTTCTTTCAAGTGAGCCGCTCGAAGACCAGTAGACTATTGATTTATTTATTTATGGAGGGTTGGTAAAATAAATAAATCAATCAATGAGTTGTGTGGGTGCAATGGATAGATGGATCAGATGAGGAGGAGGAGGAGGAGGAGGAAGAAGAGGATTGTGCGTAAGAGTGTGAATGATGTTGCCATGTAGACACTGTGGAATCTTATTTCATCTGACTGCTAGATGTTTTTATTTGGTTTTTAAGACTTGATTTCACCATCCATGAGTGATGCGTATGTGTGTGTGTCAACTTTTAAGTGCTTCTTTCAATGCACCACAATGAGTGTGTATTTTGCTCATGTTTTGTACACTATTTGCCGATCAAAATGATTGGGATTTTTTTTTAAAGGGAAAGGGGGCGGGGGGGGGGGGGGGGAGAGATCAGGTAGACT
Source organism: Argentina silus (assembly GCF_951799395.1). Taxonomy (NCBI): domain Eukaryota; kingdom Metazoa; phylum Chordata; class Actinopteri; order Argentiniformes; family Argentinidae; genus Argentina; species Argentina silus. Next base: position 7,968,823 of record NC_139670.1, on the reverse strand, counting down.
GAAAATATCTACATATTTTAAGATTGTTGTCAGAAATATCATGGCGTCATAGTTGTTTCCTCAAAGCTGTTATTGTCTTATTGTGTCTTCCATGTCACGTTTTCATATATAGCTGATAGCTCTTTGCTTACCAGATACAGATGTAATACAGCTATTTTGTGACTCGTCAAATCCAATAACTCAAGCTTATCAGGGTACTACTACAGTGTAGTCAAACCATTTTTGAAAAACCATATAACACATGTTCAAGTATGTGTTACTACTCCAAAATTGTACACAATGTTTGGTCTCTCCCTCTTGCTCTAGTCCAGTCTTACATTAGTCTTGGATACTTCATTCAGTCATAATGGGGAAACTGGTCCTCTTCTCTGCAGGTTGCCAGTGTTTTGTCTTGTTTGTCAAAAATGCTTTGAGAAGTAACAATATGTAAAGAATCCACTGATGCATGTAAATAGAACTATATTTTCTAGACTGTTCTTTATTTTCAAAGATACTTACTACAAAATACGATATAAATCAGGTGATTTGGAATAATTTGGCTTTGGAATGTAGAACGTGTTCCCCGCGAACGTGTTCTGAAACAAACTTTGAAAACCCAACGTCTCTTTTGTTTACTTACTCGCAACTGCTTAGAATGTTGTTCACTGAAGCTCTCTGGGACCTGATGAGATCTAGAGCCAGATGTTCTCATGCTCTGCACTGAGCGCAACACTGACAATTTACCTCATGTGAAACAGGAAAACATATGACTGTTCAGTACAGTAGTAGTGTGTGTGTTGCAGTTTTTTTTTTTCTTTTTTACTTTTGCCAAACGAGGAGGTTTCTGATTCAGAAGTGCAGTTTGAACTGGGCATCTCAGTTTCAACAAGGACCCAAACCAATGTGTCTTCAGCTGACTCAATGCAGTGCTCTGTCTGCCAGTTTATAGGGGCACACTGTTTGTACATGTCAGAAACCAAACTCTGAAGCCTATTGTCAGAGTTCCTTACAACTGGGTTTTGCTCTTTGTGTTGTTTTCCTGTTACCAAGCCCTTATACATTTGTAATATCGAACTTGGTCACATTTTGTTTTTACACTGCTTCCAAATTTTATTCCATGTTTTGTAATGTTGCAGAACATTGCATTTGGACAGTAGTCACACTAAACACTGTCACAGCAGGATCTCTTGCTAGAAGGACAGGTTTTTTAATTATACAGTATATTTCAGACTTTTTCTGGTTTAGCTGTTATTGGATTCTAGGCAAATGGATTGCAATGCAAATTTGATGGGTACATGTACAGCAGTGTTGGTAAAGGCAAAGGCTGTGACAGAGGATGTCCTTCCCAAGAGGAATTGACAAAAGCCCTTACTACATTATTGACCGAGGGAATTGTTTATAAGTTCAAGTGATAGTTGTTGTTTTTTCACAAAAATAAAGGCACTTAAAAGTCTGCTTGTTGATTTTGTTTTCAAGATACTCGTAAGTCATTGTTATCCTTACTTTAATGATCTGTCTCTTCTGAATATAGACTCAATTGAACTATTTGCATACAAATGGTTTCAAGGAAAACAGTGACGGTATAGCTCTCATTGATTCAGTAGGGAAGTGGATATTGAGGGCAGATATGCAGCAAACATTTGTTAAAAGAGTCAACAAGGCCAATATGGGTAACACTGACTTCATGGAGTATCCACCTTAACACATGAGCTTCCTGACTTGTTTTAGTCCACTTGTTATTGTATTTTCTTTTTACATGTTCTTATTTTTCTACTCAGAAATCACATCTGTTATACTGGTACAGTAAACATTCTTAACTGTTGTGGAAATGTATTTTATCTTTGTATTCTCTAATCTTTATAATTACCTTTGTAATCATTTGTAACTTTACCTTTGGCGTTTTGAGTGTGCTACTTTATGTCCTGATTTGTATATAAATAAAGCATTGTGGAAAAATTAGGACAGTCAAAAGTATTGTCTTTTGGTTTTGATGGCTGTCTGTGTTTGTGTTACACTGTATTGACTGTAATATGACCTCTGTGGTTCAGTATCAACTTTCATCACGCATTTGTAAGCTGTCAGCCAGCCTTTATAAGCAACCAGCTAGATAAAGGAACATGAACAGCCTTTTTATGAGAGTACATACTCATGGCTCATGTAGGGCATTTGACTAGTTCTTCTACTTGAAGAAAATTCTTGAAACACCATGTATTTTGTAACACACACAGTTTGTTGCATAAGCCTCTTTTTGAGAGAGCGGGAGGAAGTGTGAAACATGGCCATCTGGTGGAGATATGGAGGGAGACATGATAAGCGGAACTGGCCAAAACCACTAAAGGACATCACAGAATCAAGTGATAAACATAGATATAATACCTCACTGCTGTGGCCATTGAAGAGTTATAGAGATGTTAATCGGGCCTGGGAATGATTGTGGAACATCACCTTAGAAAAATACTCATCCTTTAACAATGGTAGGGTGCTATAATTCACTAAACTTCAGAACAGCACAATCATTTCAAACAGTCGTGCCATTTCAGTTTCATGGCATCAGATAAATGATATGAAACCGTACCACTTTTCTCCTCTCTTCTCCTTTCCACTCGTGCATGAACCTGGCTGTGACTTTATACCCCTTACCTAACCTTAGATATACAAGGACCTAACTCCTGACATGTGACTGACCCCAATACAACATGCAAACTGTACAATTGTCTCCTACAGTTTCCAAATCCCATATGTTACCATTAACATTCACAGTCAGTGGGTTGAGAAAGTGATATAAAAGAAAGCTTTATTGCAAAACATGTTCACAAAAAAATGAAAAAAAGAAGCAGTTTAACAAAGAAACTACAGCAAAGCAGTAGTTGGACCGTCATGTCTTCACCTCTTCTTGAACCCGTACTTCTTCCTTTCATAGAACAGATCCGTCTTTGAGCTGCCAAGGTTCACAATCTTGGGACAGCCATCTCGCTGTGCAGCCAAACATACAGAATAGTAGAGAAAGTACAACACAGTTTGAGGAAGGAAAAAGGCATTTTATTTATTCACAATTTAAGTGCAACCTTATGAGATGTAGGCCTATGTCAGAACTGATTATGTCGGATGAAGGCGATACCGGCTCCGTTTTAGAAAACTTAACTTGAATTGAAACTTGTATATAATATTACACTAATATGTACACTAATAATAATGTACACTAATATTCAGAACTTCAAGATGAATAGTTCAAAATCAAAAGTAAAGTAGAGAGAGGTACAGTATACATCTCAGGAATAGTTGTGTGTATGTGTGTGATGGCACAGATCACTTACATCTTTCTCCTGGATGGTGCACTCCTTGCAATAATAAGCATCAGACACCCCTGGTCCTCCACAGATGACACAGCGTCCCTGGTAGGATCCGTAATTGCATTCGTCACAGATGCGCACCAGTGTACAAGGCCTCACATACGAATCACAGATCACACACTTTCCATCGCCTGGGAGAGTGGGAGAAAGAGATGAGGTGGTGTTAAATTGCATTTTTAACTGATGGACAAATAAGCAACGAGAACGATGACATGCTGGCTACACAGTGACATCACTGTGGGAAAGGATAGGACAAACTTTGATGTCCCTGAGGAGAACATTTTTCCAGTACTGCTGTACACAAAATAAACACGGTACATTACACACTCTACATATAACAATACATACATTGCAGATTACCCATCTCACACATCATGTCAGTGGCATACTAACACAACTCAGAGAGTTTGACTGTACACCGCAAAGATACCTTAGAATCAGAATGCTGTTTACAAGAATGAGACACAGTGTCTGTCTTCTGTGTATTCAGTTGGGATTCTTCTGAGAGCGTAATTCAAATGCAAACAAACCCACATACGTTTAAAAATGTACATGTTTTATGTTCAAAACTTACATTTCTCGCACAATCGTCCAATAGCTGAAAAGGAAACAACAAAACAATCAGCATGACAGTATTGGATCAGTGATTATTTAATGTAGCTTTAATTAATGTCTATAGCATAATATATTCCTTAATGTTTATAGCATAACATATCAACCAAACATTAATAAAAGTAATCCATGGTTATTATATTATTAATCAATCATTCATAAAAGTAATCCATGGTTATCATATTATTAATCAATCATTCATAAAAGTAATCCATGGTTATAATGATACATAAACATAGCCCTTCTGTACCGTACATATTCTCTGGCCCTCCTATGTTAGGACGGCTACCTACCTTGTACACAATTAGGATACGCTTTTATAAATCAGCACTGTTTTATCAACCTAATCAGCATAATCTACAGTGATGTGACTTGTAGGCAAGCAAATAGCCATATTCTAGCCACTAAAATGTATGACTTGATTGTATAGAGATGGCATGTGTAAATAAAGCTTGTCTAAATCATATAATGAACCCTTTGCTTTTTGAATGAGCGCTTTGCCAGCTAGCTTTTCTGCTAGCAAGCTCGCTAGGAACTGGGTTCAAAAACTGAGCACATCACATTCTTTCCACTGACCATTGCCAAATACCACACACTAGTAATGCACTTAAATCCAATGAATTAAAAATAAACACCTTACCAACACCGGCTTGTTTTCTACAGAAGATCAAATCTGGATGATGTTTAGCCATTGTAGGCGAACGCAGGGCATGCGATGGTTCAGGCGAACTTTCAACTTTGACCCATACAACTCTATGAACTTCCAATTCTTCTTTTCTTATATTCTCTTCTTCCGATCGCAAATTGTAAATTATTTATCTAGATAGAAATTATAGTGATATAAATAAATATTTGTGAATTAATTAAACTAGAAAATATTGATTATCGTCGCTCAGAAAAGTCCGAACTAAACTCGTCCACTGCCATATAATGAGCGCCGGTTTAAAACGCAGCAATCAGTCAAATTGCACCTGAAAATCAACTAGCTTTAGAATTCTTGCATATTGTCATTGACAGAATATTTATGTGTACTTGTAACAACATGCACAAGAAAAGTAAAAACATAAGGGCAAGAGAAAATTCGACCTACGATATCCTGCCAAATAGACGCATAAAATCCTTCCTGTTACATACCCGTAATACAAAAAGCGAAATATTAGTATTATATATATTGTATTAAAGTCACATATTAAGTAAGAACAATATACTATAAAGCAGTCTGAAATTAAACAATGAAGTATGAACCATAAATGATATATTTCAAAACAACTTTGCACGTGCTTACCATTGCCCTGCCAAGACAAGCTACGTTGACAGCAACAAAACCTGACGTCAACTCTACTCGACAGTCACATCTTTGTCAGTGAACAAAATGGCGGCCTACTGTCTCACTGTCACCCGGCTTCAGGTAAGTGACAGATTTTCACTAAAATGATCACGTTTGGCATCAGTAGATATATCAGGATCTACCTTTCAGGAGAAGTGAAAGCACTTAGATCGGATGTCGATAGTAGCGTTGGCCCCGGTTGCTACGGGAGAGAATGATCAAATGCTTCCCGACCGTCCAGGTCATCGTGTCCTGAGACGAGTTCACTCGCTTCGCTGGCAGTAGGCTGTAGTTTGTCATTGCCACACAAATACGGCTAGAATGGATTAGTACAGTGCCATATCTGAGAAATACGCTACACTTTATAATTTCATGGCCCGCCATATGTCATTTCAACTGAGTACACTTGTATGATTTGCAAGGTTAACGCAAGGTTAGGGCGCATAGCAACCACACAGGGCGCTGGCAAGCGACGCAGTTTTTCACCACCATAGAAAACAGCTGTGAGATTGTATTCGTAGAGAGAGGTGTCATTAGTAAGAGTGTTGTCGTGTGATTTTTTTAACTGCAGATGATTAGATTTTTCCTTAATTGCAGTCCGTCTTTTGAAATGTATTTTGTTTGTCGACCTAATGTTTCCCTGTTCGTGTTCTCACTGTCAGGTTCTGCTGGTGACACAATAAGTTTCCATTAACACTGACGATTGACCTAAACAGTGGAATTGTCTCTATACATTCTGCCTGACACAGACATGTAGACTGTAGATTAAACCTTGTTGATATTATCAGAGAGTCTGCTCAGGGTTTAGAAAACAACCTTTAGCATAAAGCTAAACCTAACATTTATTAGCCCCTGATAGACGTCCTGCCTTAGTTAGGTGATAACACTACACCACACACACACACACACACACACACACACACTTTCTCTATATCTCTTTCCACTCCCTTGTGCTTGTTTACCCCATATATAATGTCATATGATCTCATCTTAGTGTTCCCCTTTTATGAAACCATGCATTACAACTACATCCAAGTGAAGAAAGGAATGGCTGTTTTACCTGTAGATGGTCAGTCATGATTTTAGCTTACTTTACAATCTCCTCTCATGGTATTTGCCTACCCCCTCTCATTGTTTAGACTCCAGGACACCTGAAACACACTGCTTACCACACTTTTAGCATGTATCGTCTTGGTGTCATAATCCTTCTATGGTTTACCTTTGTCTTCCCAGCTTGCCCTGGGCCAGGGTGCACGGCGCATGCATGTTTCGGCAGCCTTCAATGCCAATGCCAAGGCCAAAGTGTCCATGAGCCGCTTTGAGCCCAGCTCCTTCATCAACTACGAGAAGCTACAGTCAAATGTCAACATTGTGCGTAAGAGGTCAGTCTGCCCCTCCACTGTTTACACAGCACAAGTTGCTTTGTCAGTCACAACACTTCAGATACTGCACAGGGCAGTCAGGCCCTACCTGCATTTTCTCTCCCACACTTTTCATTCTGTCTGACTGTGCACATGTACTCAGTATATTTATATGTATATATAGTCAGTATGTAGTATTTTGTTTTCTATTTGTTTATTTAATCTACAATGCTACATGGTTGCCTTGCTAAAACAATGACAAGTTGGCTACAGTCCTAAATCCTCATAACTCGACTCACCCCCCCTCTCCAGGCTCAACCGGCCTCTTACTCTCTCAGAGAAGATCGTCTACGGCCATCTTGATGACCCCCACAACCAGGCCATCGGCAGGGGCACTACGTACCTGCGTCTGCGGCCGGATCGCGTGGCCATGCAGGACGCAACCGCCCAGATGGCCATGCTGCAGTTCATCAGCAGTGGCCTGCCCAAGGTGGCTGTGCCCTCCACCATCCACTGTGACCACCTGATCGAGGCCCAGGCAGGAGGGCCCGAGGACCTGCAGAGGGCAAAGGTGAGCGATTAGGGCTGGCCCCCAGGGGTTTAAGGCAGCACATGGAGGTTGATGATGAGGACACTGAAAATATCAAACTGTCCTCCTCCATTCCATAGGAAGTGAACTTGGAAGTATATAACTTCCTTGCCAGTGCTGGTGCCAAATATGGAGTGGGCTTCTGGAAACCAGGCTCTGGAATCATCCATCAGGTATGGAACAAGTTCACTCTGCAATGGTGGTAATAACTGATTTATGTTAATATGATATCATCTACATCTCTAATCTCTAACCAAAACAGACATATAGTGGACTGTTTTGGTCTTTTCTGATATGACTCTTCCCTTGTCACACCTATTCAGATTATTCTGGAGAACTATGCTTACCCTGGAGTGATGCTGATTGGCACAGACTCTCACACACCCAATGGCGGAGGACTGGGCTCTATCTGTATTGGAGTGGGAGGAGCTGATGCTGTTGATGTCATGGCCGACATTCCATGGGAGCTCAAGTGTCCCAATGTAGGTAGAAGATCAGTGTCTCTTGTCTGTCTACTTCTGTTCCCACCTCTGTTACTGTATGCTCTGCTTCAGTTATGATTGTGATACATTTGGTTGAGAAACACGTGTAGAAAGTTATTGTGTTTTGAAGGCATAATTCTTGCACCTTTTAGATTCATTCTCGGTTCATACTATACACACACCTCTGTTGACATACCTCTCTCCTTGTGTCCTCAGGCAATGCATTTGCACAATGTATAACACATTCTGTGTGCCTCATTCATTCCATCACTAAACCATGTGCCTCTTCCTCAGGTGATTGGTGTGAAGCTGACCGGCTCCCTGTCTGGCTGGACCTCCCCCAAGGATGTGATCCTGAAGGTGGCTGGCATCCTGACGGTTAAGGGAGGCACTGGGGCCATTGTGGAGTACTTCGGACCTGGGGTCGACTCCATCTCCTGCACAGGTCAGAGATCAAGAGACTGGGCTGTCTTTGGCCTTCATGACGTTATCCACCACCCATGTGTCGTAACCACCTTGGCCATTCTTGTCATAAGCTGTAGTCCCCGTAACCCAGTGTGGTGTTGTGTTCTAGGAATGGCAACCATCTGCAACATGGGTGCTGAGATTGGAGCCACCACCTCTGTGTTCCCCTACAACCACCGCATGAAGACTTACCTGGAGAAGACTGGCCGCGGAGGTGCTTGTCTCATCTACTAAATTTCATATCAATGTCTTTATAAAGTTGTCCATACCTTTTTCAGTTTTGCTAGTTTTCCATGTAAGCGATGGGTCCATAGACTATATGGAAGAGGAATAAGTCAGGCGATGAAAGACCTTATGATCTATTTATTTATTTATCTGTCTCAACCCTCATCCCCTCCTTTTTTTTCTTCTCTGCCTTCAGAGATCGCTGCTCTGTCTGATGAGTACTCAGACCTGCTGGTCCCTGATGCCGGCTGTGAGTACGACCAGGTGGTTGAGATCAACCTGGATGAGGTGAGTCCCCTGCCCTGCCCTCACTAACCCACACATCACTACACACAACATTGACTGTCATACATTCCATGCATAGACTGTTTTGACAATTCTATTTGACAATTTCATTCAACCATTCTCTCTCCTTCAGCTGAAGCCCCACATCAACGGGCCCTTCACCCCTGACCTGGCCCACCCTGTATCAGAGATCGGTGCCGTGGCGAAGAAGAGTGGCTGGCCCCTGGAGGTCAAAGTGGGTCAGTGCAGTCTTTAAATCCCTTCACCGAATGTGCCCACCATGATTCTGCTGTTTTATAGTAGATCATCATCATACTGCATTTCGTTGTCTCTGTACTTGTACTCTGCACAATGACAATAAAGTTTAATCTAATCTAATCTAATCTGTTAGGATGTAAACCAACCACAGTAGCTAATTAGGGAACGGTAAACTTACTCACCTAAAGTTTGTTGTAGTTTTCAAAACCATGTGATAACAGCTGGCTGAGTGTTCATGGGGTGTATTCATATTCCTGGACAACGATTTTGAGGTTATTTTATTTTTTATTTTTTATATTTTAACGACACACTTAGCTACAGTGATTCTATACTACAGAACCTCTCATTGGACATCCCTGTGTGGCTTCTCCTTAAAAACAAGTCTCTTTGCCCAACTCTAAAAATCTGCTCTCTGCTCCTCAGGTCTGATTGGCAGCTGCACCAACTCCAGTTATGAGGACATGGGCAGGGCGGCCTCTCTGGCCAAGCAGGCTCTGGACAAAGGGCTGAAGTGCAAGGCCCAGTTCACCGTCACCCCCGGGTCGGAACAGATCCGCGCTACCATCGAGAGAGACGGCTATGTGAGTCCCAGCCCATGGGATTGGGAGATGTATGGTAGCCTTGTCCAAAATCAACCCCCTAGCTCCTACTGCTAGAGACTTCTTGAAGGGCTCTGTTTAGATGTAAGAGAAAGTCTATCTAGATGGTGTTTGGACTGGACAAGGGCTAACTATGTTATATTCTTGTCAGTGGAGCTAGAAATTGGAGGATAGGCTCATTTGTAATGCATAGAATGGAATGAGGTATGGTCTCAAACATGTGATCGATACCATTCCGTATTCCATTCCATGCATTACAATGAGCTCGTCCTCCGATTTCTACCTCCACCAGCCTCCCCTGATTCTTGTGTCCTGAGCTGAGGCTAACTAAAGGTATTTGTGCTCCTGTAGTCCAAGATCTTGAACGATGTTGGAGGAGTGGTTCTGGCCAATGCCTGTGGACCTTGCATCGGACAATGGGACAGGTAGATAATGCTTCCTCACAGCTGACTTGACAATGTTCACTCTTCATATTCATGTATTAAGCCATTCATGATTTCTTCTTCTCCTAGATAGAATGTGGATTTATGCAGTGTTAAAACTGATGCTTCTCTGTTCAGGCGTGACGTGAAGAAAGGAGAGAAGAACACAATCGTCACATCCTTCAACAGGAACTTCACTGCCAGGAACGATGCCAACCCAGCGACACACGCCTTTGTCACCTCCCCCGAGGTACCAGTCACACACACACACACACACACACACACACACACAGAGCTGTATCTCTACTACACACTTCAATGCTTTTTCACTCTCTTAGAAGGTAGACCCACTAATTGCATGACACACAAACAACATGAACTCACTCTTCCCCATTCCTTGTCCTCCAGATCGTGACAGCCATGGCCATCGCCGGCACCCTGGATTTCAACCCCGAGACAGACTACCTTACAGCGGCCAACGGGGAGAAGTTCAAACTGGAACCTCCCACCGGTGACGAGCTGCCGGCCCGTGACTTTGACCCTGGCCAGGACACCTACCAGCACCCTCCCCCCGACGGACGAACCCTGAGGGTGGACGTCAACCCCCAGAGCAACCGCCTGCAGCTGCTGGAACCCTTCGACAAGTGGCATGGAGGAGACCTGGAGGAGCTGCAGGTGCTCATAAAGGTTAGAAGGGTTAAAGGTCACTGCTCTGAGGTCACAGTTGACAGTTGGCTCTCTTTGCCCACATATGCTTCCATATAAGGATGGAATTGTGGTTGCGCACATTTGTGAAGGGTTTTGTGACACTGCATTATTACCCTTTTTAAAGTCTTTATGATTTTAGTATGGTACTTGCTACATAACGGGAATAGATTAAAACTGACTTTGATAACCATAGATTCTCCTAAAAACCAGCCTAGTTCTTTTCTTCTTCTTCTTCCTTTCTCTCATCCCTCCATCCTCTCTTTCTCCCCCTGCAGGTAAAAGGCAAATGCACCACAGACCACATCAGTGCTGCTGGTCCCTGGCTGAAGTTCCGTGGTCACCTTGACAACATCTCCAACAACATGCTCATTGGAGCAGTCAACATTGAGAACGACGCGGTCAACAAGATCAAGAACCAGCTGACGGGAGAGTTCGGAGGTGTGCCCGATGTGGCCCGCCACTATAAAGTAAGCACTGGACCCAAAAACCCTGTGAATATATTGCCGTTCTGTGCTGTGGTATCTCATTTTATATATCCATCTCTTTGTTGCTAAACTACTTGGTATTGTCTTGTCTGTGCAGGCCAACGGTTTGATGTGGGTGGCGGTGGGGGATGATAATTATGGAGAGGGCTCCAGCAGAGAGCACGCTGCTCTGGAGCCCAGACACCTGGGAGGCAGGGTCATCATCGTCAAGAGTTTTGCCAGGATCCATGGTACACTCAGGGGAGAGGGAACGTGTGTGTGTGTGTGTGTGCGTGTGTGTCTGTGTGTCTGTCTGTGTGTGTGTCTGTGTCTGTGTCTCCAGCCTTATAATTACAGGTCAATTATCAATACGTATAAACCTTGTTGTAGCTGTCCTCAACTGTGTTTGATATGCCACCCAACCAGCTGCTTCTCTCTCGTCCCCTCTTTCAGAAACAAATCTGAAGAAGCAGGGTCTTCTACCCCTGACTTTCGAGAACCCTGCTGACTACGACAAGATCCGCCCAGATGACAAAATCTCCATCAGAGGACTCAAGAGCTTTGCCCCAGGAAAGGTGAGGAAGCTCTGCCATGTATCTGACTAAGACATGTCCTTGGTCCCTCAGATCTGAGAAGGGGAAGGGTGCATTTTTTTTTATTTTTGGCTCACTAAGGTTACTTTTCATTCACATAGTCTGAGTCATAGACCTGCATGTTATCAAAGGTGAACCGATGTTCATAAAAACAAATGTATATACTAGATACGTACAATACTAGATTCAAACTTGGGTCTATGAAATGGGCCCTATGAGTGTGTATCTCTGACTGTGTGTGTCCCTGCCTTCCCCAGCCCCTTAGTGCTGTAGTGAAGCACAGTGATGGAAGCGAGGATTTGTTCGAGCTCAACCACACCTTCAACGAGACGCAGATCGAGTGGTTCCAGGCTGGCAGCGCCCTCAACAGGATGAAGGAGCTGCAGTGAGGGGGAGGAAGAGGAAAAGGAAGAGAGGGAGGAGGAGGAGCTATAGAGAAAGGGGGAGGTCAGAGTGGGTAGAAGTTATCCCTTTCCGCTGGTCTAGGGTCAGATATGTCTATAACCCTCTTACCCTCGTAAGAGTTTTGGTATGGTAGCTGATCCTAGATCTGTGCTTAAGGAAAACTTCTCTCTTGAGCGGAGGGGTCCACAAGCCGGCAGAGGGTGGTTTGGTGGATTTTAAGGACATGGTGGTCAGGAATAAATGCCACGCCCCTCTTGTATATCTAACCCCAGTCCAATTCAGTCCATAACTACTGCATGTCACATTTGAATAGATTCCATTCACGCTGTATAGACAAGTCATGCTCACACACAGATATCCGACAGATAGCCACGTGAAGTAGAGCATTGCAGTACCGTTAACAGGAATGCATACACTGGCAGGAACTAGTATAGCTGTATGCACTGTGAGTTTGCTTTGGCAGACAGTCAGGGATAGGTGTTTGGATACAGATACTGTATACAAAGGGAAGCTTACCGCTGAGTGTTGGACACACATGCACTCACTCGTCTGTGACTGGAACGGAAACATTATACACTGCCAACTGCTGCTCTGTGTCTGTTGTCACAGCTGCTTAAACAGATTTGTCAGGCTTGACGTTAGCCTCAATGCTGTAGCTGCTCACCTTGTCTTTGAGTTGGACGAGCACTGTGTCGCAGACTGCATGCTTAATCTGCTTTAGTGATCTGGTGGCCGCTTTGCCTTCCCAAGCTCCATCCACATCCAGCTGAAACAATGTGCTTGTTAATTTTGTTGTAGATGCTCAGTGTAACACAGACTGGTGTAGGCCAAGCAAGAGACTTGTCTATATTCTGCTTTAACTCTGTACAACCAACAGACCCCTCCACCCAGACCCCACACACTACCACTAACACCCCCTGTGGTTGGATCATCTTTACTGAGTAACACACAGGTCAAAGCTTCCAATATTTTACAGAGTGATTATTTATTTGTATTTTTTTCTCTCACAAAAGGCTCAGATGTGTATTTTCCTGTTTTGTATTGCTGTTTCGACACGAGGACTGTGGAGGATCTCCAGACTCTTTCACACGTTCCTGTGTATGCCGAGGACCCTCTTTTGCAGGGTTATGTTTTTTCCTTGTGTCTTTACCTCTTGTGTCAAAGCAGAGGAACCGATTAAACTCCAATTGTTGAGCAGTGTGTGGAACCCCCCCCCCCCCCCCCAACACACGCACACACAGTTCATGAAGTGGTTAATTTACCAGACATATGAATTACACTGTGATTTCTTGTCGTCTCATTGCGTTTATCTACAATGACAAGGCGGGAATCCAACAGCATTAACACTGGGATGACAAAGTGCAGCAGTCTCTCAAGCCTGGTGTGTATTCTGCTGTGCAATTGGAGTTATGGTGCCATTGCCGCACCTGTTAGTTATAATTCCCTCCTCACCCTTAGAAAGAACAGAACACACAATAATTCATCTTACAGATACTATAATCACTCCTCCTCCTGTCTTCAGTATGGAAGGTGTCTGGTACCATGTATATTTAAATGTTTTTGATTTCCCTGTTGTTGTTTTTTTCTTTTCTTCTGTGTTGCGGAAATGAGTGCTATTCAGTCGCAATGGGTTGTAAAATAAAGTGACATTTGAATGAATAGACTGCTGCATCCGTGTGTGTGTGTGTGTGTGTGTGAGAGAGAGAAAAAAACTTCAAATAGCATCTTCAGCCTTTCATCTTAGTTGTAGGGGTCACAAGTTGATAGGATGTAATATTGTTATGTAGTGTGGATATGGTCGCCAAACTTTCTATGATTAGGACTACCAGGAACTCATTGCCGGCTATTACAATGCATAAAACATGCACCTGCTGGTCTTTATTGTGTCGGCACAGTAACCCCCCGTACCCCCGCCCCGTTCTCTCTTCCTTCCCTTCTCATTTTGCGCTCTCATCCTTCCAGTGTGGACACATTTGCGCCGCTCAACCACACACCAAGCGATAGGTATTCTCAACATGTCTGCAGCTTTATTTGAGTTAATTATATAATTACAATTATATAACAGCTAGAGTCGAGACATCTGCACGTCTGACCGAAAACAGCTTGACATTTTACGGTAAGAGCTTAATTAATCAATACAGTCATACCCACATTTGTGTGAAAGGCTCTAGGCTACCCCTATATTTGTTGTATTATTGACGGAGCTATTTGTGTGAGCTTAAGCCTACCAACAAGTTAAATGTGTTTCATTATACATACTTATTAATATGTGTCGTTATCCACATTCTTGTTTGAGGGGTGAGATGTCTACAGCTGATCGGCTCATTATTTTGAGCTTCCAGTGAGAGGACTCCTTGTTGTCTCAAGCTAGTACACAAATCAGCAATAATACGAATGTTCTAGAATCAAGGAGCCTGAGGGTCTCGTTTTGGAACGCGTTATTTATAGCAGGCTATTGGGACTATCAATTCAATCTAAAACCACTCAATGGCAGAGCTGGGAAGGGTATTTTAAAGTTAAAAAGGATTAGATGAGACTAAACAGAGGCAGCCAAAAGAAAGAGCAGTGTCGTGTGAGTGTACTGGACGTGTCTCCCATGCAGATGGTGCCGAACACAAGCTGCTACAGTGCCCTGATTTTGGGAGGTGCAACGAGTTTAGACAGCCTTTTTGTCTAGTTCAAGACGCCCCGGTCCGCCCTCGGGTGTATAGTTCTCAAAAAAGACCCAAATATCATTACAGACCATAATTCAATCATCTCGTAATAGGCTTATAGTCACTCCTATTAAATGTTTAGCATTTTTCAGTTTAAAGAGACACATAACATTTTATCTCAACCTTAATAAAAAAATGTATTGTTATGTTAAAGAATTTTTGTAACCTCAACAATAACCAGAGTATTCACATCTCTTTTAGTATCTTATATCTCACTGACTGCCACTATGATGACAGATGTGTGTACACCATCAACATTCCACTGACCTGACCTCATGAAACCTGCACCTTTCTGACATGAGGGACGTGTTTTCACGCCTGTCCCAAATTAGCTTTAGGATAAGAGATTCCAGCTCATCAATAAATGATGAAAGTGCAGCACCCTTTTTATTGGGTCATTCCTCTTATTATTCACTGTAATTCATGAAATGAAGATCTGACACTCTTGTCTCTATGTCTCCCTCCTGACCCCTCAGTCAATGAAGGACGTGTTCCACAGTGGAGGCATCTACAGTACAATGCAGGCATCTATATTTAGATTGTGGCACTTGTCACGTAGAGAACAGCCCAAGGGATGCGGTTTGCCAAACATTAGACTCATTTATCTTTCACATGGTGCATAGTCTGCACACACAGACGTCTCTATGGGAGGCCCATTATGATATATCTTGTAATGATACACAACAGTGCTCTCAATTGCAAAATAATTGGATGTTGTCTCGACTAGTTTTCATTCATTCAGAATCTGCTGTTTGAAGAGGCTCAGCCTGCTAAGATGCTAAAGGCAACACAGGATAAGAGCAGCATCATAATGGATGCCTCTGTCTGGGGAATGTAATATAATAATGTATTATCTAAACTAAGGCCTGGCCAGGCTGGATTATATGTACAGTAAATTGTCTTGGGACATTTTCAAAGCTTCTGAGATCAGTGCTGGACGGTGCTTGAAATCGCTTGTTATTGTTATTTTGCACGCTTTGCAGTTTTTCATTATGGTTTTTAATCTCATTATTGTTTCGCAGTCTATAAGAATTTGTTGCCAATATTTATTTTACTTATGTTTGTCACTCTGTCGCTCTCTCTCCCTCTCAGGAAGCCATCAAGTTCATCCACTGTTCCATATACGACCCTCCCATTGAACCCTCCACAGATACACAGACACACTCTCACTCTCAAACTCACTGCCATGCTGGCAGTGTAACCCTCTCTGTCCAGCTGTGACCCACCTGAGGCAGCTGCCTCCTGCCCCTTTCACAGATCCTCCACAGGGGAACCCCAGGAGCCCCATAGAGATGGCAGACTCAGACCCCTCCTCCCCCTCTGACCACCCGCTGCCACTGCGCTCCCCACGCACCCCCCTCTCACTCTCCTTCCCCTTCCTGAGGGAGGGCAGCCGCGTGTGGGAGAGGGAGAGGAAACCCCCTCAACCCGGAGAGCTGCCCAGCCCCCTGCCAACCAAGCGCACCCGCACATACTCTGCGTGAGTGAAAATAATCTGTAGTGTGCAAGAGTGTTTGTGTGTGAGCACAGCAATATAACTGCTTGCCTAATAATCTATACTGGTTAGACAGTTAGGAAGTGGGAGGATACATTATTAATTGTAGGTGAGGTGGGGCGTACCAATACAACATACACATCTCCAAAGCAGTCAACCAAATGCCTTCCTCTGCTGTGTTTCTCTCTGCATTACACTAACAGTATACAATATGTTTATGCCTACTGGGAAGTAGTATGTAGCTTAAGGTTGTTTCCCCTCTCCTCTCCTCTCCTCTCCTCTCCTCTCCTCTCCTCTCCTCTCCTCTCCTCTCTCTCTTGATCAGCACGGTGAGAGCCACGACAGGCCCCGTGTTCAAGGGTGTGTGTAAGAACTTCTCCAGGTCCCAGGGCCACGGCTTCATACGGCCCTCCCACAGCGGAGAGGACATATTTGTCCACATCTCTGAGTGAGTGTCCTGAAGGAGCATTAAGAAGACATTATGGAGAGAAAAGCAAAGCAGGCTATAGAGAAAACCATGTAACCCTTCAAATCTTCATGCTGCTTTTGTAATGATATTGTTTGATGTGTGTGGATGTAGTTGAATGTAGTACAGTCTTGATTCTCTTAAAATTACTTTAGTTCTCTTTTATATAGTTATAAATATTGTATATATTGTAAAATAAATAAAAGAAAATATGATTTTGTTTAACATATATCATACATATTATTGCTTGTTTCTATCCAATCCCCTCCCCTTTCCCATTGTTAGTATTGATGGAGAATACGTGCCGATGGAAGGAGATGAGGTGACATATAAAGTCTGCCCCATCCCACCCAAGAACCACAAGATGCAGGCAGTGGAGGTGGTGATCACCCACCTCACCCCAGGAACGAAACACGAGACCTGGTCTGGACAGATCTTCAGCTCCTAGACCTCTGCCTTGGGCTGGTGGGGGGGGCGGGGGTGAAGGAAGAAGAAGGAAGGACCAGAGGATGGAGTGAGTGTGTAGAAGGAGTTGACATGAAGAGGGGGCAGCATGGTCATGAGGCTTGAGATGGTGTTAAGTAGGTTTAAGTTGGAATGTGAATTAGGAAGCGCTCATTATGCTGGTAAAAGTGTCATGAGAATGTTGGACTGACAAAAAAACTGTGGTTGGAGACTTCTCCCAGACTGAGGGACTCCAGTAAGTTTGACTTGTCACTGAGATGGCAGTAGTTTGGAGAAATGTGAAACAAAAAGCAACAAACCTCCCTAAATTATTTATTCATTCAGTTATTTATTTTCAGTTGTTACAGCTAAGGTAGATATTCGTAATCAGAGTTATTTATATATTTGTGTTTTGTGCCAATCTAAGCCTGGTCAAACCATTGCACAATTCACTCTAATGATACTGCTCTGCTAACGCCTACTCTTCCAGGTCAAATGTTAAACATAGACTACATTTATTAATCTTTGTAATAAACTAAATTACTGATTACTGTATGAGGTTCAAAACCTCCTTTCTTATCATTAAACTGTATGTTAATCATTATTAATCATTATTGATTTAAAAATGGACACACTGTTATGTCGTCAGTTGTCACTTGAAATGTGATGCTTTCATCATCCAGTAATGTTGTTTAAGCCTTTTTAAGATATTGTTTAAAAGGTTTCTATGCATCTTTAATACCACATTTGATTTTCACCATGATTGTGATAAATTGTTATGTTTGTATCTTTTTTATGACAGGAAACTGTTGGAAGTTTGATTGTGTTCAAGAGCACTTTTTTGTTGAATCACTGTGATTTTTGTTTTGTCATTACAATAAAGTTTAAATAAAAAAGTTAACTCTGTATTCACATAACTGTGTACCCTTGCTGATTCTTTGCAAAACATAGATAGATAGATAGATAGATAGATAGATAGATAGATAGATAGATAGATAGGTACTTTATTGATCCCAGAGGGGAAATTAAGGCGTTACAGCAGCTCACATCACAAACAACAACAACAAAATAAAGTGACAATAATAAAATAATAGAATAAAATAAAATAGACATCTGAAACGTTATATACAGTAAGAACAGTCCAGTGTGATTTAACATCCCCCAGCCTGACTCTGATCACCCCGATCGAGCCAGCCAGAGGAGGAGTTGTACAGTCTTATTGCAGCAGGCAGAAAATATCTCCTATAGCGCTCCTTACTGCAACGTGGTTGTAATAATCTGTTGCGAAAGGAGATGGGCCTCATGTGTGCTAGCACCAGTCTTTCCATGGTCTTCATGATGTGGGATGTCAAGGCCCAGAACACTGGGGTTCCTTTTCTTTGTCACTGGTACCAGGCAAGATGTTTTCCACATTGATGGGAACTTTTCCAGACTGAGGCTGAGGCTGAGGCTGAGGCTGAGGCTGAGGTTAAATAGGTACTGGAGTACTCCACGAAGGTAATACATAAATAACAAATACATGATACATGAATGCATAACGTTGTATTGCATCGAGAATGTGACAGACCTTGGGTTTACAACCGGTTTACAACCGTCTCCTTGCTGTTCTTTGTTGGAATCTGGCATTGTGGAGACCGCTGTTACCAAATAACTTTTGTATGTACCATACCCTCCATACACCATTAGAGGGCAGACAAGGACAGAAAATCCTCAACAGTTGAGGACAAACTCAACGGTATATTGTATGTCACGGAACAACAGGTCACAGACATGCAGGTGACATCAGAGAGTGAGGTTCTTTTAACTGGGGTGAACTCTTTAATGATGCGGTGATGGTTAACTCTGAACAAGACACATTCAATATATATTTTGGCTGCGCCACTTGTTTGCATTGTAACTTGAAGATAAGACAGGTTGGCACTCCTTTCTATTGATATATTCATCTTGGCTTCAACACACACATTGTACACTGTGATTTTGCATTAGCCAACCGCAAACAAAGCCAACTGCAAACAAAAAAAGCTGAAAAGATGTGTTAAAATCTATATGTAACCTTGCCTAATCCTAACCCTATAATCAAAGAGTTCACCCAGGGTTTAGAAAACAACCTTGAGAATAAAGGCCAGTAATCAGGTTTGCAGTTTATTGCATTTATTAGCCCCTAATAGATAAGTACGACCAGCCTTAGTTTTGTGATAACACTACACTACACACATACACACACACACACACACACACACACACACACAAGCTATGTTCCCCTGATGTGTCATTTTGATGGATGAGATGTTTCTGTGTAGGGGAAAGGGAGCGTGGGAAATTAAATCACAGCCAGATAGTCTCATAGTCAGTTTGTCTGTGTGTTGAGCCCACAGACAGAGTGATCTACACTAAGGTTAAACAATTTGGGAAACAGCTGATAACTGTGTGTGTGTGTGTGTGTGTGTTTGTGTGTGTGTGTGTGCGCGTGTGTGCACGTGCGTGTGTGCGCGTGCGCGTGTGTGCGTGTGTGTGTGTTTGTGATGTGCATGAATTGACAGAGCAAGAATAGGCCCTATAGCTTCTGTATGGCTTCTGTATGTGAAGTGTGTACCCAAGATTAGCAATTGGTGGTCATTCAGGTGTTTGTGGACTTTGAAAATCCATTTGGATGGTTGATTAAACCTGCAGAGGACATCGACCATTAAAATGGAGGGTAGCTAATATCAGAGTGACTGGCTTGAGGAGATGAGTAGTGGGAGTAATCCCAGTAATTCCTTTGTGTAGGTGTATGTATACAAGAGTGCGGACAAACATCACAAAACCTTTATTGGATGAAACACACGCTCTGTCTCCAGGAAAGGTTATCTGTAATGCATTTTATTGCCTTTTTCAACCTTTGTTCTGTTTGCTGTGTCTCACTTCTCGCTTCTCTCTCTCGGTCACTTGTCTCAAGCAAACTGTGTTCATATATTTCCAATGGCCGATCAATTTTTATAACCTGTTCCTAAGCCCGATTGCATAGACTTTAATCAACAGTTTTCTTTTCTGGTACTTTCCCCAATCACGAGTCTCTGAAGCCATTAAAACCTTGGCAGTGACCATGCATAGTGTCATTCAACACTACTTTTAAAACTGAAACTGAACCCCCAGATGTGCTGAAACCCTGTGGGAGAGAGGCACCTCACTGATCAATAACTGACCAGTTTCAACGTTTTTGACCACTTCTCTGTCCCAAAACAAAACCCTTTACAAATTTATAAAATCTGATCTGATCTGTCCCATGTCTGCTTCTCAAAATAGAATGTAGTTCATTGATAACCAACCAATCAGTATCTCTGATTTCCCATCTCTTCATCTCATCACTATTTGACGTGCAGTCTGGGTAATAAGATGTTGACAATGACATAGGCTAAATGTCGGCTACAGTAGGCCTATATTTAAATGTTCTGGGATCATGCTGCATAGTGCATACCCATACAATCTATATGATGAAATATACTATAGCCAGTCTACTTTTCCGTGTGCTCCTTCCGGTTGCGTATGCGTTGTGCATTGGTTTATATATGGACCTTGGAACAATTGTAAGAAGGTTAGGGACTCTGACCCCCTCCGTCGGGCTATTTGTCCTTACCAGTTGTTCATTAACGCGTTGACGTGGTATGAACAGGTGCGTGAAGAATCCGATAGGAACAAAGCAGGTGTGCTAGATGCATATTTGATCCGGTGACTTGCATCAAAACAGGTCTCTAAATAACGTTCTTACTCAGTCTTTACTTGAAAACTTTTTAGCGATTGTTTTTGGCGCGCTGAACGGAAAGACGCTTGGACCTATCTTTTAATGTGTTCTATTTTTATTTTCCTTTATGTTTACTTTTAAATATTTTTGATACACAAAATCGTGTCTGAATGTTCATGAGCTAGATTTTGGAATATTGATTACAAGGGTGGCTTAACAGGGCCTTTTATTTTCCTACTTTTTGGAATTGATTAAATATCTGGCACATGGATAGAGTCTTTAAACCCACGGAACATACACCAGAGTGTGAAGTGGTCTGGGGTGGAAACAAAGTATTTTTTTTAATATAAATTATTGACCTTATGAAATATCAGAAAGACACAATTAGCCCTCAAAATGGATTTTAGAGGTTGGTGGCTGTGTGTCTGCTCTTTGGCGCTGGTTGTTAAGTGTATGAATGGAACAATGATGAGTGTGATTCTGTTGGATGACGACGTCTCACCCTGGAGTATGAAGTTTGTCCGAGGAGCTGTGGGGGATGCTATCGAGGCCGTAAACTCTGAAGAAGGTAAATTAGGCTTCATCACATGGTGGTAGTGCCCTCGCCCTGTGCAGAGGGTTACTGGTTCAAGTCCCCTCTGCCCCCACCACCAACTACCCCTATATCCTTGACCAACCAACACTATCTTTGAAATGGAGGTGTGGTGTGGAATTTTGAGGTACTGAAGTCTATGTTTAGACATGTATAAACATGTCTAAACCATGTGTGATCATATGTTTAGAGTGTGAGTATATTACATCACTGAATCATTTCTACCCTTATGAATACTTTTATGTTCTATTGATAAATCTCTAAGTTTGTCGGCTGATGTTCAGGGCCAGAATGTCCCTGACACGAGTCCGCTGGCACCACAGGGTCTGATTAAGTGAAGTGTTATGTATATGATCTCTTTGTTGTATCATTATGTTCTTTCGTAATCTGTTGATAACTAAATGGCATTTATTATTATTATTATTATTATTATTATTATTATTACTACAGAGTGCATCATTGACAGGCGATCACGTCATTCTAGGGTATATAAGCTGTGTCCTTCCTATTGGACAATTGTGATGGTGGAGATTGTTTTCTTGTTGCAACATGTTGCAACTTCATTGTAATAAACCTATTGATTGATTATACGTGCCGTTGCTCATTCCTGAACCGGAGAATAAACTACAACACTACTACAATAATTGTATTTTTTCTCCAGTTCCCATTTAAGCTGTTGTGGCTTTTTGACCGCACTCCAAATGTGTTTATCTGGGTGTCCATCATTATCTTGCAAAGGTGTGAAGCACAATCTGACTGCCAACTTCAGAGGGTTCCAGACCACCTTTTACCGACGTAAGGGCTGCGCCAGCAGTGTGTGTGAGGGGGTAGAGACTCTGAAAAACTTAACTGTGAGTCACACACACACACACACACACACACACACACACACACACACACACACACACACACACACATATCCATCTACAAATGCTGACAGATGCGCACGCACGCTGGCGCTGTTTGTTTCCCCTGTGTTTCAGATGACAGGCGAGGTGGGCAGTGCTATTCTGGGTCCCACCTGCACCTATGCAACCTTTAGTATGGTTGAGTAAGTAATGCCAAAACACCCCAATCATTACTGGTACAGTACCTGCTTATTTCAGCCTGGACTCAGATCTGTCGACCTACAGTATGTGGTTTAGCCAGAGGAGATCTGGGACTACACACATTCAACTTGGCAAAGACAGCACTCCATGTAACACAGCTTCTTGCAAAATCACCACTTTTACTGTAATTGTAACTACCTCAAACTATCAACTAGTTTGTTGTTGCATTATAGTAACATAGCGCTCCAATGTTCTTTAGTTGTGTGTCTGGCTACCTCTGTAGTGAGACTGTATCTGGAGTTCTGCTCTGCTTTGTAAAAGTGCTTTATTGTAGGTACAGTTTATTTGCTGTTCTGTCTATTGCATTACTGCTCTCACTGTGGCATCTGTTTTTCTGGTGCTTGTGTCTGGAGTGATGCTTTATTATGTGTGTGTGTGTGTGTGTGTGTGTGTGTGTGCATTGGTGTGTGTGTGTGTTTTTTTGTGTGTGTGCCAGTCTGACCGGTCTGGCTCTAAACACGCCCATCATCTCGGCGGGCAGCTTTGGTATGTCCTGTGACTACAAGGCCCATCTGACCCGTCTGCTGCCCCCGGCTGGTAAGGTCTCCAACTTCTTCACTGAGTTCTGGAAGTTCAGCCACACTATCAAGCCTGAGTGGAACACTGCATTTATCTACAAGAGGACAGAGAACACAGAGGATTGTTTCTGGTGAGTGAATTGCTTGTGAGCTGTTTGTGAGTTGTGGTCTGACCCTAAAGTTTTAGGGTTGAATATTTTAGGGTTGATGTGATTGAAGTCCGTAATCATTGAATCAGAACTGTTATGTAAGTAATTCCTTTATGGATGCACACTTCGTTTTATATCTACTCTACCCTCCAGGTACATAAATGCACTGGATGCAGGTTCTACCAACTTCTCTATAAACGTTCAAAAACAAGTGATACGTACTGTGGAAGAACTTAGTAAAGTGTTAACCTCCAAGAACAGGACCAGCAACTGTAAGTGAACTTACAACAATGTATTTTTTCCATTCTCTCTCAACCACGTTCGGTGGATTGGAAGATATCAGGGGGAGTTTAATTTCTCAATTTTCTCTGTATTATCATTTGTGTGTCTACCCTGCAGTGATTGTCGTTTGTGGAACACCAGAGGTCATTGTTGAACTGAAGAACGGAAGTACGGATGCTGACCCGGAAGTTCTCTTCATCCTGATTGACCTTTATAAGTTAGTCCTGCTCTCTCTCTCTCTCTCTATGATCAGGGTTTACAATAATTGCTATGGTTCAGTGGTTGTTTGAAAGCATTGTTGTTTGCAGTGCCATTGACAATACACATGCCTCCCCACAGTGATAAGTACTACATCAATAAATCCTCCATAGAGGCCATGAGAAACGTGTTGGTGCTGACCATGCCTGATACCAGGAACTACACCATCGACACGGACCTGGGCAACAATGTGACGGTGAGACTGCCACTGTGCCACTTGGAGGGTACAGAAGAAAACAATGGGTCGAAGTATTTACAGAGACAATGATCCTACAAACTCACACAGTCACAACTTTCTCAACTGCCTTTTTTTCTAAAAATTATTCCATCATTTCCCTCTATTGCAGATGAATGACTACATGGCAGCGTACCATGATGCAGTTCTGCTGTTTGGTCAGGTGATGAGGGAGCTCTGGGTCCAGCCTCAGCCAGTCCTGGAGCAGATGGAGGCCTTCAGGAACATGTCCTTTAATGGTATGAACAACCATGGCACCTGCAGCACCCAATGGGATGAGGAATGATATCAAACACATTGAACACGTGTTTCATACCATTTGATACCATTCCTCATTTCATTTGATACCATTCCTCATTTCATTCCATGCATTACAATGACCCCGTCCTCTGATTCGGCCTCCAACAGCCTCCACTGGCTGCACCTGTCGGCAGCCACCTGTGTGTGTGTGTGTGTGTGTGTGTGTGTGTGTGCGTGTCCAGTATTCACTGCTTGAAGTTACAAGCACAGTTAAAGAGGATCAATCTGTGTATGTGCAGGTATAGCTGGTAACTATAAGCTTGATGAATACGGGGACAGAGATGTGACCTTTTCAGTTATCTACACAACCACTGACAACAAGGTGGGTCACAATTGCAATACTTATATTCAAAACAAGTGATTAGTGCCTTTCTCCTCCTCAGTAAGAAATCACGACATTATTACACACTTTCTACCTTTGGGTTTATCGTCAACATACCGAACCATGTAAACTAATGCAAAAGGAAATCATATCATATGGACACTGTTTTTACACACTGGTCTCCTCCTGTCTCTTCTTTAGTATGAAACTTTGTTTACATTCGACACCGCCAGCAACCACACCGATGTTTTGGTCACAAACCCTGACTTCATCTGGGCCAACTCTCGTCTCCCTGATGACACTCCATGCCAGGGTATGGGATACACACACACACACACACACACACACACACACACACACACACACACACACACACACACACACACACACACACACACACTAACATTTGGTTTACAGTAAACCACACCCATCATACCTAGCATTGTTATTTGCCCATTACCTGTCATTAATACCAGATAAGAGAGATGTTGAGATCAAACTCCAGCTTGACCTTACAGTGATACAGTACCACAATTGCCTATAAATGAATATGTTGGATAATGATGCTAGTTTTATTGTTCCAGTTAGTCATACTCATAAGCATGGCCTCAGGGACAAATTGTTCCAACAATATTGACAAAGAGTGACTGTTTTCTGTGTACACCCCCCAGGTCTGAAAAAGAGTGACATCATCGTTATCATAGTCCTGTCTGTCACAGTGGCGGTGGTGGCCACTATTGCTTTCATCTTCTACAGGTGAGAGAAGCCTGAAGTCTGAAACCTCATCATTACCACAACAAAGCCTTGAGATGCAAATTTGGCATGGAATCATTTCATTTTCTCTAACCCTATATACTCTATAAGATATTATACTGTACATGCCACATGATCATAGATCATGATAGATACTGTATATGACAGCAAATAATGTGTACAATGTTATGTACCAGTACGTAAGATTTCAGTCTAATTTTGTCTGGTGCTTTATCATGAAAACTAACTGCAGAATAACGGCACTATATTGAGGTGCAATATCTCTCATGAGGACAATAACAGAATCTCTCTGGTGGGAGGAGTGATGCTTGCATAAAGTAGTGTGATATCTGTGATGACGGCTGGGTGGTGCAGAGAGACCTGACACTGTGCTCCTACGCCAGGCAGAACAGGCGAGACCGTCATATCAGGAAGAGGTGGTCTCACATCGACTCTAACCACGTTACCACACTGGACAACAATGAGCACAGCCTGGTCTCTCTCAAGGTGAGCTCGTCAGCAGAGTGCGGACCCCAAAGTTAGTTGAATATTTGAGTCAAGTCTTTAACACCTGACCATGTGTCCCTCAGATTGAAGAAGACCATAGGAAAGACAAGAGGGATAAAATCCGCAAAGGACTCTACGATAAAAAAGTAACTCAAAGCTTTTAGGGTCCATATGTCAAGTTACAGGTCTTTGTAGGATT
The DNA here is from genome assembly GCF_951799395.1 of Argentina silus. Lineage (NCBI taxonomy): Eukaryota > Metazoa > Chordata > Actinopteri > Argentiniformes > Argentinidae > Argentina > Argentina silus. The sequence goes on along the minus strand of NC_139670.1, from coordinate 7,942,638 downwards.
CAACCCTGTGTTGAATCTGGTATACAGTATTTTACAGAAATCTCTGGTGATTAAAGCAACACAAATTTCCATTTGCATCGTCATGGTTTCAGATTATAATCCTGAAGGAGCTGAAGCACTCGGAGGAGAACTTTAATGAGAGTCAGAGGATAGAACTCAATCAAGTAAGAGTTTTTTGTTGTTGTTGTTTCTCAGTAAAGTAGTATTTTTGTTCTGACATCACAACTCATGTATTATATTGCATATAACTCATCATTATATGACTCTCTCGTCTATGTTCCTCTTTTGCAGCTTCTGCACATTGATTATTACAACCTGACCAAGTTCTATGGCACAGTGAAGTTTGAGCAGGGTGTGTTTGGAGTGTTTGAGTACGGCGAGAGGGGATCCCTAAAAGTGAGCATGACTGGAAGACACAGGCAGACACACACAGGCAGACATACACAGGCAGACATACACAGGCAGACATACACAGGCAGACATGCTCCCATAGCCGTATCAATATCAAACTATTGGTAACGTCTGCCCTCCCTCTCCCTCAGTATGTGCTGAATGACAAGATCTCATACCCAGAGGAGACCTTCATGGATTGGGAGTTCAAGATCTCTGTGATGTATGACATTGCAAAGGTGAGCTGGAAGATTGCCTACACTGAGTACAGTATGTGTATATAATCTTGGAGGATTTGCTGTTAGATGACTCAATGCATCTCTTTTCTCTTTTCTAGGGCATGTCCTATCTCCACTCCAGCAACATTCAGGTTCATGGCCGCCTCAAATCCACCAACTGTGTTGTGGACAACCGCATGGTGGTGAAGATCACTGACTTTGGCTGCAACACCATCCTGAACCCAGCCAGAGACCTGTGGACGGCCCCAGAGCACCTAAGGAGGCTGGGCATCTCTCAAAAGGGAGATGTCTACAGCTTCGCCATCATCGCCCAGGAGATCGTCCTGAGGCGATGCACCTTCTACACAGAGGCCTGTTCCGACCGCGCTGGTTAGTAGGACACGTTCCTGTCGTGTCCCTTTACACAGTATTGGCTCTGGAGACCTAGCTCCCACCCTAACTCTCCTCATAGCATGGGTAGAAGCATTAGGCTGGACAGGTTCTTGTCTGTAAACTGCGGTACTATATTCCGTTAGGAACTTTTACACTTTGATGAGATGCTGCATGAATCGAGACAGTGACCCCTTCTGGTCAGATGTAGCATTGTTTACCTGGCTGAGATCAGCATTCTGAAGTAGAAAAACAAGAGACACACTACATTCTGAGACATCAATGCCCTCTTGCTTTCAACAGAGAAGTTGTCCAGAGTGCAGTACCCCAGCATAATAACCTATTTCAGACCTGATCTGAACTTTGAGACAGCCTCAGAGAAAGAATTAGAGGTAAGAGTGCCATGATTTGTGTATTTGTGTGTGTGTGTGTCTGTGTGTGTGTGTGTCTGTCTGTGTCTTTGTGTGTCTGAAAGTGTGTGTCTGTAGACCTTTATTCTTTGGACCATAAAATCTACTTTTTTCTTCTGTGCCCAAAGGTGTACATGCTGATTAAGATATGCTGGGACGAGGACCCTGAGAGAAGGCCTGACTATAAGAAGATAGAGACATCTCTGGGGAAGATCTTCAGGTATCTCAATACTCAGTGTCAGGGGAGGCTGGTGGAGGCAGAGATCGGAGGACGGGTAGAAATTAGAGGACGCATGGAATGGCGTAAGGAGTGGTATCAAATACACCATTCCATGCATTACAATGAGCATGTCCTCCAATTACTGCCACCACCAGCCTCCCCCGCTCAGTGTACTTAGCGATTGAGAATTGATGAGTGTTGTTCGACAGTAGACTGGTTTTCTCCTTTCCTCAGTAACCTACACAACCAGGCCAATGAGACCTACATGGACAACCTGATCCGCCGGCTGCAGATGTACTCCCGGAACCTGGAGCACCTGGTAGAGGAGAGGACGGCCCTGTACAAGGCTGAGAGAGACAGGGCAGACTACCTCAACTACATGCTGCTGCCTGGGTCAGTTACTCACCACAGAGTGGAGGGAGAGGAGAAGAATAGACAGAGATATTCACTGTATCAGGGCAGGTTGGTGGAGGTAGAAATTGGAGGACGGGCTCATTGTTATGCATGGAATGGAATGAGGAATGGTATCAAATGTGTTTGATACCATTCCTCATTCCGTTCCACGCATTACACTGAGCCCGTCCTCCGATTTCTACGCCCACCAGCCTTCTCTGGAACATATACCTTAAAGTGGTATATTACACTCACTCACCCTCTGTGTGTGTAGCCCTGTGGTGCGCTCTCTGAAGGAGACAGGCATCGTGGAGCCGGAGCTGTTTGAAGAGGTGACCATCTACTTCAGTGACATCGTGGGCTTTACCACACTGTGCCAGTACAGCACGCCCATGGAGGTGGTGGACATGCTCAACGACATCTATCAGAGCTTTGACAGCATCCTCGACAACCACGATGTCTACAAGGTACTATACACACAAGCCCAGTATGTTAACAGTAACTATTTTACATATAAATCAGTATTTAAGATATGTTCAATACAAAACAATGTCTAGTCAGACATGCAGAATAGCACCCCTTTCACACGTGTTTGGTACCATTCCTTATTCCATTCATTACAATGAGCTCATCATCTGATTTCTACCTCCACTAGCTTCACCCGATTTACTCCATCTCCTCCCCCAGGTGGAGACAATAGGTGATGCATATATGGTGGCGTCGGGGCTTCCGAGGCGAAATGGGAACAGGCACGCGGTGGACATCTCTCGTATGGCCCTGGACATCCTGGCATTCATGGGAACGTTCCAGCTCAGACACCTACCAGGCCTACCTGTGTGGATCCGCATCGGCGTGCACTCAGGTACTGCCATAGAATCAGAATGAGTAGAACGGGAATTTTTCATTCTAATTCTCTTAGACTCTTACTCTGTATTCCTGACACCTTCCTCACTCAATCCTCTATGTGAAATAAATTCCGCTGACACCTCCTCCTTCTTTGGATGTGTGTCAGTGTGTGAAGGAAAGCTTATTTGACTGGATCAGCATCAACACTTACTGGAACGTGTGTGTGTGTGTGTGTGTGTGTGTGTGTGTGTGTGTGTGTGTGTGTGTGTGTGTGTGTGTGTAGGTCCCTGTGCAGCAGGAGTGGTAGGGATCAAAATGCCAAGATACTGCCTATTTGGGGACACAGTCAACACCGCTTCTCGCATGGAGTCAGCAGGACACCGTAAGCCTACATAAACACCAGCTCTGTCCATCCACTCTGAACCTATCCATGGTTATAATTCAGCTATATTGACAGTAACAATGTCTGGATGCCAGTCTGTTTCTACTTAAGTCTGCTGTTTAGTTTTAGCCAACTGTAGTTGGTAAATTGCGGCAAGAGAGTAACTTGGTTGGTGAAAGCACAAAAAGACTGGTTCCCAGACATAAGAAAAACCCAGCTCTCCTCTCCCCCCCATCAAGCCTTGCGAATCCATGTTAGTCAGCCCACCATCGACATCCTCGAGAGGACCGACTGCAAGTTTGAGTATGAGAAGAGAGGGGAGACATACCTGAAGGTATGGGACAGAGCACAGACAGAACACAGTTCACTGAACACTTCGCATGTTGGTCAAATTTGCTGCTTCTGTGATGATGACTGTGTGTGTGTGTGTGTGTGTGTGTGTGTGTGTGTGTGTGTGTGTGTATCGCAGGGTAAAGGCACAGAGATGACCTACTGGTTGACCGGTGAAACAGGAGAGGATTACAACCTGCCGACATCTCCGACAGTGTGAGTTAACCCTTCATCTGTCCATATACCCTTCACACCCCTTTACTCCTCAAACTCCACCCACATACACATGTCACACTCCACCTTTCAACACATAGAAGGTAGAATACAGTGTGAGATATGGCTACAGCTCTATACTGATTGTGGATGGTGGGCTGTGGATCGGTCTCTGTCAGTTCGAATGTCTGTGTATGTTCGTATGTCACACGATATCACAGACAATTTTGACGAGAGATCCAGAGAGATCCGGCTTTTACAAAATCCCAGATTGGCCCAGGGGGGGGCGCTACAATAAACAACTGAAATTCCGAAGTTACACTGATTGGCCGTGGGGGACAACATGCTTACTGTAGACTTGTTTCTCTCATCTCTCTACAGGGAGAAATGTCAGCGTCTGCAGCAGGACCTGGCCCAGATGATCCAGGAGTGTCTGGAGAAGCGTTCTTTGGGTTCGGAGGTGATGCAGAAGAGGAAGACCCTCTCCATGAGGCAGAGGAGGGTGGAGAAGGACGCAGAGCAGGCGGACGATGACAACGACAACCAGCCAGAGTACCTCCATCTGGCCACGGTTGACAACTTCAACACCTTCATCTAGCCACATCTGGTCTGACTGGGGATTCACTCGTTCTGTTTCATTTAATTGTATGCATGCACTGTTCTTTGGACATAGATTCAAATTCTGATCGCCCTCGCACTTGGTCAGGGACTGAGGAAGATGATGCCAAGGTGGCAGCTAAACCAGGATGAAGGGAGGAGTCTGCAGGTCATGTAACAATGCCGGTGTGTTTTTGAGACGGTTTTATACCTTCGGTCTGTGGAGTTATAGATTGGTATCAGCTGTTTGTTTGACTGGTAACAGGTGTTGTCTGACTACATTCTCCATCCTGTAGAACTTGCGTTAATAACTTAATTTATCATCTAGACTGATTCGTGTGTCAGATAAACTGCCTCTCTTGTAGCACCATGCGCTCCTCCCCCCCCCCCCCCCCATCCATTTTGTACAGTATCAGTCACCTTCCGCAGAGAAACCCTGTATCCTTTCCTTCATGAACGCTAATCTGAGAATATATGGTTGGTGAAAGCAACATGGTGGAAACTAGGAAAGGAGGCTATTCAAGTCAGGTAAAAATGTCTGCTGATATAGCAAAATGTAGTTATTGCACTTTCTTAATGTTATTTTTTGAATGTTTTGTTTGGGATCAAATACTAAAATGACGTATGTGAAAATACTGTAGTTATCAAATGGAAGTGTATGGAGAGCTTTGTAACGATTCTTTAGTTACCCTAAAAATGAAAACAAGGCTTCATTTGCTTCTGGTTTAAAAACGGACACTGAAACTTTATTTCTGTGATTATAGTAGCTTCAATTGACATCAATATGTACTTTACACACGGTTGGAATAATTCATGTACATGTTGAAATGTAGTTCAAGGTATTGATAACTTTGATCCGTGTTTTGAAGCTTGTAACAGTACATTGAGGCAATTACAATTCCTATGTCAATTATGCCATGTCTGAAGGAGTTATGTCATGTGGTGTCAATGAGGGAGGCTCTTGCACTGATTTCCAGCATTAATTAAAAAACATGTCAATGTACAATTGTCTGAAATTGACACATTTTACCTGTAAAAAGATAATGCATTGTGTAGCAAAAAACAACCCTGTCTATTGTAGTAGCATTTGAATGTCTAAGAAGAAAAAAAAAAAAGAGAAAAATCCGCTAGGATTTAATCGTCCGGTAATAAATTGTAACTCCAGTATGATATATACACTTCAACAATGTATGTATAAAAAGCACTCAAATCTGTCATGCACATGAGAGAATATAAAAAGAAACAAAAAGAACATGCTGACAATGACCTCAGACAGCTTAGTTTCTGAATCCTCAATTAGAAAACGTCATCTTAGCATCGATGTGTTTCTAATCCCTGGCACAGTTACATGTACAGTAGGTTTGAGCTCAGTGAATAAGGGGGACATCTTTTGGTGGAACACCACCGAAACATGAGGTCGATGACAGTGTTTGCTAGACATGGAATGAAGAAGAAAAAACCTTGACACTGAAACCAGAAGAAATGTAACACATCAAAACACAAAAGAAAGTTAAAGCTTGACCGGACGTTTCTTTTTTACAGCAGTAATTATGATATGCAAAAACCATGCAATTGAAATGTCATGAAATAAATAACCACAGACATGTACAAAAAAATTAAAGGCATTACATTATGTACAGGATACAGTAAAAGCTTTAGAATCCAGCAGTCCACTGACTGACTCAAACAAACCCATCCAATCACCTATCCAACCTAATCTAATCTGGTATAAAACTACATTAACACACTGTAGCAGGGTAAACATCCGTGATAAACACACCATCATAATGATGATTGGTTAATTAATTGATTAACTGATTGATTGACAACCCAATACATCTTCTCTAAAAGCTTGCTACACCTTGATGCTCTTAAATCTATCCCTTTGGAGATATACAAGCCACCACAAAACTTCCATCAAACCCCTAATGAAGCAAAAGCCCTGCATGGGGACCTGGGTGGTGGGTTATTGGATTAACAAAGTGATGTCTGCCAGTCCATCCACACTTCAAACACGCAGAACAGATAGAAACAGCCCAGGCTCATACTAGGGCAGACTTCCCTAGCCTATCAAAAAGGTAAACCACATATTTCTGCATATGGAAATAAACGGCTTAGAAACACACTTGACTCATTGAACATGGCTGTAGCATTGTTTTTGCTTGAAACAAGCACCTAAAGCACCTAAAGCACCTAAAGCAAGGCACCTAAAGATCATATTACAATGTACAGGAAAGAGGTTCTCTAAAATTAGAGTGCGATTCATCTTTTCTTCCCTGTCTACTTGCTGTGCCAACTTGCCTTTTCATTAATACACTATGGTCTGCCTTAAAAGGTGCAATCTATAATTCAAACAACCGCAAAGCGGGCTCCCCGCCACTTTTTTGGTAAACAGCTGAGGGATGGGTCTGGAGAAATGCAACCACTCTCAATTTCATAGACAGAGCTATGGATGCAAAGACATTGATACATGAGATTAAAATTATAGTTTTAACCATGCTTTAAGCTATACAGTGTTTGTTTACAATTGCATTGTTTATAAACAATGATATTTTGGGTTTTGCTGGGGTATGACAGTTGAATTAAGCTCAAGAGGCATTTATATGTTATATTCAAGAAGAACTCAAGAATCAATGGCTAAATATCATTCATTTAAAATTTAAAAAAATGAATGTACCAGTTACAGATTGCCCCTTTATTAATTAATTCAAAAAAATGTTTCATTAGTATTCGACTAATCATAGAATGGTATCAATGTTCTGAACACAAAATGCTGGATTGTCTCTTAGAACTTCTGCACCGCTATGAAAACTGTCAACTCAGATGTGACTGGTGATTCCCTGTGTGTTTACATGACTGCGGACTGTATAGTTGCTGCAGAGTTGAATAAATGGTCAGAGAGACAGCTGTCTTTGTCAGTACTGGGCTGCAGGAGGCGCTAATTGCAAGTTCATGTTGAGTTGAGGCTCAGTGAGGTTGACAGTAGCACAGTAACCAGGCAGATCAACAAACTTATATAAGTAATTATGACGAGGAAAAGATCAAACATGGCCATGGCCAAATAATGAATTATAATTTCATGTGTTTGTCCAATTCAGCAGGGGAAGGGGCTCTGCACTGGCAGTGCAAATGTCTTTGTTTCTCCTCATTTAATGTTATAACAAAACACAGCAAAACAACATCTGAAGGAATCTGAGACGAGGAAGGACAGCGTGGACTCAAGGTGCCCGTGCCTCCTATCATTACAACATGAACAGACACCTCTTTCAGCCACGGGCCAAAACACAACGCTGGAACAATGCCAGTGTGACAGGGTGGTGGTGAGATCTCTACTGAGCACGCACACGCCTCAGGGAACACGTGTGTCCCGGCACCAAGTATATTACACGTGTGTGATTGTGAGACATATAATGTATGTATATATGTGTGTGTGTGTGTGTGTGTGTGTGTGTGTGTGAATGGTTAGTACTGGAGAAGCCTGCCTACAGAAGTAGTGTGTGACTAGATTGGTGTCTGTTTGTCTGAGTGAGTCTCACTGTCACTAATGCCCCAACTAGGGAGGCAAACAGGGACGTGGACGTCACCAGGATGAGCAGAAAGAGGTCCAAGAAACCAGTGCATTGAGACATCACCTTATGAGAAATGTTCTACATACCATCTTCACCTTTGGCTAAGCATGCGGTTTTATCGTGCTTTACATTTTATCTTTGGTTAAAATGTATTTTACTAAGATTCACTACCTGCCTTGGCTTAAGTGGTTTCAAAATGAAAATAAACTTTTAGTACTTTTATCAACATCATGTCGATGTCGATGATGGGTGACTATTTTCTGAATTCTCCTGCTGGTAACCTCGTCCCCAGGCTATTGCGCACAGCGCATATAAGCCTGTAATAACAATGACTCAAATCTGGCCTTTGTGGGAGTGAACTTACAGAGTAAGGTATTTGTCATTATTTGATTCTCATGAATTACACAAAGCAGTGGTGGGGAAGTGTTGTGTCATTATTGATGCGAGGGACAGCCAATGGCTATGTGGGGAGTTTTTCCCAATCTTTGTGTTGGGTAAACAAAGGCCAAGTTTGGCGCGTTGGTACAACAGACCTTCCGAGGACATTGGGCGGAAGTGTCTGTGAAAGAGATTATCATGCTGGTGAGAGTCTGCTGGTGAAAGGGAGCTTAGTGTTGATGTATTTGATAATCTTTGAAAATGGTATCTCATCAGTTGTTAAAAAAAATTAAATAACAACAATGAAAGACAGATAATGACCCCATGAAAATCACACAATGACATTTAAAGCATAAAACAAAAATAAAAATACAATTCTCTGTGCCCTACATCCTGGATCCATGGATCTGAAAAAGCTGCAAGACACAAGGAGCAAAAGACACAAGGAGAGGCATTAGGAGGCGTCATCTTAACAGCATCGGAGGCTGGAAGAGGTAGAAATCGGAGGACGGGCTCATTGTAATGCATGGAATGGAATGAGGAACGGTATCAAACACACCGTTAGATCGTCATTCTGCTCCATGCATTGCTACCATTCCTCATTCCATTCCATGCATTGCAATAAGCCCTCCGATTTCTGCCTCCCAACAACCTCCCCTGCTTAACAGACAGTTCTAGTTCATCAGTCCCCACTGTTGGTATCTACTGTATATCAATATGAAAACCCCATTGCAGTCCTACACTGCAGATTGAAGTTGAGAGCATGGTGTTGGATAATAAAGTGTTCGATCTAAACACATGAATGCTCTGGTTGTTGATGCTGAGAATGACAATGGTGACAGAATGACAAAGGAAGGAATCTGATTTTGTGACATCCCTGACTGTTCTGCAATACTTGTATGTATTTAGCACCTTGATTGATTCACTAAAAGCTGCAACCTCAACATTCTGCGGCTTTTCGCGTGCCAAAATACATCCTTACACATATACAAATAAGAGTGTGTGTGTGTGTGTGTAAACTAGAGAAGACACAATCAAATACTACTGCAACACAAGGTCAGGGTTATTCCATGTCATTGCATTGGTAATGAGATGCCTGAGGGCAGGACGCAGATCGATGTTGTTAACACTGTGTCAGCTAATCATTGGAGCAGCCAGGAGTCAGACATCATTGGCTGGTATGGGGTCATGGAGCTGAAGGAGCCTGCTGTCTGTGCTCTAGCAACAATGTGGGGCCTCCATGAAAGAGAACCAAATCAAAGGGAAATATTGACATATCAGGGTTAAAAACAGTTTCAAATGGGTACCGTCCCTGCCTGTTGTTCTCCCATTTTAAATCCCTGCTGTCTTCTCGTAAGTGTGTGAATCCATTTACGTATTAAAACATTTCTGAAATCGAAGGTTACTGAAGGTAACAGTTTTGAGTTTGGGCCTGGGGATGTTCTTGGACTGGAATGCAATGAAATGAAATAGCGCTGGATTCCTTTTGTGCACGCACACACACACGCACACGCACACGCACACGCGCGCATGGATCCTCACCCATTCACTCCTTTGGAACAATGAAATAATTCTCTTAATCTCTAATCCACTCATTCGGGGTGGTATCCCTCTCTCCCTCCTCCTCCACCTCCTCCTTCGCTCCTTCCTCCTCCTGCTCCTCCGAAGCCTTCATTCATTTGAAGGACGGAGAACGAAACAAGACAAAACGACAGCGACAAAAAAGAATGAACAGATTGATGAGTATCAGTGAGAGAGAGAGAGAGTGAGAGAGAGGGAGGTGTGGATGATGAAGTGAGGGGCTTGTGACTGACATTTGAGAGATGTGTGACATTTAGAGTTTTCAGTGGAGAGTGCAGGCACTAAGATCAAAGTATACTGATATCATATTTAATGAGGAGAAATGTCACACACAGAAACACACAGAAACCAGCAGAACAACATCCTGCTATTTTGTCCCTTCGTGGAATACTAGAGATAAGTAAAAGCAAGTGTATGGTGTGTGTGTGTGTGTGTGTGTGTGTGTGTGTGTGTGTGTGTGTGTGTGTGTGTGTGTGTGTGTGTGTGTGTGTGTGTGTGTGTGTGTTCAGTCTCACCTTGGTCTTGTGGCTCTGCTCGGTACCCAGGCCTGAGCCAGGTGTGTGTAGCTCCTTAGACACTACACACAGAAACTCAGCCTGGTCCTCTGTCCCATAGCTGTACGACGAACCAATGTTCACCATCTACCAGAGAGAAGAGAGAGAGAGAGAGAGAGAGAGAGAGAGAGGGATAGAGAGAGAGAGGGATAGAGTGTATCACAGCAGGTAAACGTATCCTTGCTCATGCAGGGAGGAGGGACAGAGGGGAAGGGTAGCCTATCACTAACTACACCCTAACACTGGGCACAGTGAGACCTGAACTTCCAACCCTGACATCAACTTTCTTTCTCCCAGAAGAGGGCCGTGAGACTGAAACGTGTTGGTGACCTGGGCTACTGGCTGTTGTTTCTAAACCTCTGCAAACACAATCAAGGCTTTTATTCATTAATTCAGGAGTGCCTTGAAATTTGTTCCCATACGGATACACACTTCCTGAGGCGGAGGCTGTCCCAATGCTCTTTTCATCGCCTCTTCTGCTGCTCTCCTTTCCCTCAGTGAAGCCGACCTACACACACTGGGCAGAGAGCGCTAGAATGACATCATCATCATCCACGCCTGCTCCTATCGGCAGTCAGGAAGGAAAGGAGACGAGGAGCAAAGGCGGCAGTTACAATTCAATCCAATTCAATAAAACTTTATCGATCAATTTGACAGGGGGGGAATTTGAGAACGTGGCCTGGGTTTGTGAGGGTGAGGGTAACAGAGAGCAGGAGGGGTCAAGATCAGCAGCGTGAGTCCAACCCACAGTCCAGAGCAGTCCGGTGCGGGGCTTTCTGCAGGCGCGCACGCTGACCTGCTCAAACTTCCAGCCGTCCGACATGGTGGACACCATCTGGGTTAGCTCCTCCTCCTGACACTGCAGCACCCGGTACACATGCTTAGGGGGCACCTGCTGAGAGACGCACAGAGAGGGGCAGGAATGAGGAGGAGGAAGAGGAGGAGAAGGAGGAGGAGGATGTGAAGCGAGGTGGAGGACGTTCAGGGAGGTATTGGCGGATGGAGGCGGTTAGAGAGTGTCTTTTGAAAAGTGTCTTTTGGAAGAATAATGGAGATGATATTGAAAAGGACAGAGGTGCGAGAGAGTAAATGAGGAGGAGGAGGTGGAGGAAGGCTGTGTGTGTGTGTGTGTGTGTGTGTGTGTGTGTGTGTGTGTGTGTGGCTGCGGGGCAGTGATGGAGTGGGTACAGTATAGCGCATAATACAGAGAGAGTGGGTGGAAGATAGAGTGAGACATTACATAAGAGAGAAATCGCTGATAGAGCGTGAGAGAGAGACAGAGAGAGAGAGAGAGAGAGAGAGAGAGATACACAATGTCCATTGGACATGAAGGGATGTGTACAGGTGCAAGGAAGGGTGAAATTGAAGAATAACAGAGAAAAATACTGGAGGAAAGCGAAAGACATTGCTGCTCCTTCAGTCCTTAGCCTGGGTGTCAGTCTGTTTCCCTTTAGACTGCTTGTAACCACCTTGCCAAAACAAAGCAGCAATACATCGTTGTTAAGTGTAGAAACAGTCAGTGCCCGGGCTCACAGAGCACAAGATCTGTCTCTTGTCTGTGTCTGTGTGTGTCTGTGTGTGTCTGTGTGTGTGTGTGTCTTACCTGCGTGGCCTTACAGTCCCGCTCCAGTATCCTCTCCTTGATCAGCTTAATCAGTGGTGTGATGTTGTAGAACTCTGCCTCCTCCAAAACACCTGGAAGCACATGACACAAGTGATGCACTCTCAAACAATAGAAGTCAAATAAATACTCTCTGAACCTACACTGTACCGACCATGTAAATATACTTCACATATATATATATATATAGTGTGTATAGGTGGGACAGAGCCCAACACAAAGGGCGCTGAATGGAGACAACAATCTAAAAAAGACAAAAGGTGAGACCTTCCTCCGCCAGCTCCTTGTTGTAGACCAGCTTGCCATGTCGCAGGTAGTTGAGGATGGGGCCAAAGTAGGTGGGGTCTCTGTCAATCACATACGCCCCGGACTCGTCCTATAGGGGGGGGGGGGCGACATTAAGGATAAAGCTGTAATAATAATCAGAATCAGAATCAGAATTCTTTTATTTGGCCAAGTATATTTGCACATACAGGAAATTGACTTGGTGAGGTTGGGCATAATAAAACAATATATAAGCAAATATTAACAAAAAAAAATACAAAATAGCAAAATATTAACAAAATAGCAATAACAAATTTACAAAATAGAACAATAAAACAATAAAAATTTTAGGCAGTGTAACAGTGTAACTCACTGCTTTCTATTCAACTCTACTCATTCTAACATTCTGTTTGGTCATTATGTAACACATTGGAAATCCCTTTGCTGTGACTCGTGATGTACTGTACAGTTAATGGCAAATTCCCCCTTTATAAGCATGCTGAAGGGGGAGAGAGGGGGGGGGGGAGAGAGAGAGAGAGGATACGAGTCAATGTTTAGGGTAAAAACAGTGGTCAGTCCCATCTACAGGATCTCTGTTATTACAGCACAGCTCTGTGGCTTCATTCTGCAGGGAGACGCTCCAAGATTGCGACAATGAGGGACAGAGGAGCGAGAGAGAGAGAGAGAGAGAGAGAGAGAGAGAGAGAGAGAGAGAGAGAGAGAGAGAGAGAGGGAGGGAGGGAGGGAGGGAGAGAGAGAGAGAGAGAGAGGGAGGGAGAGAGAGAGAGAGGAAGAGAGAGAGAGAGGGGGTGGGGGGGGCAGAGAGAGAGAGGGGGGAGGCAGAGAGAGAGAGAGCAAGGGATACATTCACATGGCTTGGCCCTTTCTTGGCTGATAGCTGGGCTAGCCTTTACCAACACTTCCATAGAGCACTCTCTGCATGCCGATTACTCAGCCAGCCCCGGGCTAGAGTCCCCAAACATGCATGCGCGCGCGCGCACACACACACACACACACACACACACACACACACACACACACACACACACACACACACACACACACACACACACACACACACACACACACACACACACACACACACACCTGATTCTTTGGAATCAAAGAACAGGAGAGTGGCAAAATGGAGAGAAGAGAAATGATGGAGTGAGGGAGAAGAATGAAGGGTAGGTTATTAAGGAGAGCTGGGGGACGGGGGGGGGACAGGAGGGGGGGCAGGAGCAAGACAGAACACAGCGGTAATAGAGGGCACCTCTCTGAATCAGAATGGAAGAAGTGTTATGAAATGACAAAGAAAAAAAGCCAGAGAACAAGAGCCAGAGGAGAGAGAGAGAGATGGAGAGTGTGGAGCACTCAGCAGAATGGAGATGGGGTTTGGAGAGCCAGGCAGACAAAGGGAGAGGTATCGATTAGAGATGAGGGGTAGCAGACACAGGAGAGAGAAAGACTCACGACAGAAAGGGGCATGGAGGGACGCAGGGAGGGAGAGAGGGGCTGGTGGATAGGTTAGTCATAGAAAGAAAAACACATGGACCAGAGCACTCAGAGAGAGAGGTGTTGAGAGATTTAGGCGGGATTCACAGGAACTAACAAGAAGGGCACTAGCAACAACCAGGGGGTATAGAGAGATAGTGGCACAGGGGGGGGAGGTCTGGACAGCCAGGGGGAGATGTTCACAGTAATTAGAGGCTGGGCACAACGAGAGGGAACACAGCACAGCAGCCAGCCCAGAGGACACAGCAGGCAGCCAGCACGGGACTGGCCTGGAGCTAACAACACACACACACACACACACACACACACACACACACACACACACACACACACACACACACACACACACTCACACCCTCTCTCCCCTCTGAAACACACACACACACACACACACACACACACACACACACACACACACACACACACTCACACCCTCTCTCCCCTCTGAAACACACACACACACACACACACACACACACACCCTCTCTCCCCTCTGAAACACACACACACACACACACACACACACACACCCTCTCTCCCCTCTGAAACACACACACACACACACCTAAGTCAGCTGCAGCAGAGGACAGACAGCCACCTCCTCACTTGACGTGACTAGACTTGACAGGAGGCATAACAACACCTGTGGGTAGCTTCCAAAGAATCTCAGCAAGTATCCCCCTCTCTCTCTCTCTCTCTCTCTCTCTCTCTCTCACACACACACTCACAGCAGATTAAAAACGAGGTATTCAAGTATTTCTTCTATGATCCTGGCTTGTCTTTTCAGCCACACTGATAAAGCACACATATTAAAAAGCTATCACGGAAAGGTCGACCCTTGTCTTGCGTGTTAATGGTTGACATTTACACAGGGAAGTGCGATGTGCCTCTCCACTCGCTCCCTATGGAAAACTCAGTGAATCCCTCAGGACTATCCTGTTAGGCAAACAGACGGCTTGTTTATCTCAACACAGAGACACATAAAGAGACTCTCTGGCTACTTTGAAAACACTGACTGGTACTGTATCAAACCACATCAGTGGTAGGTGGGTCTACTTTGAATTCCTCTAAGAAGAAAAAAAACACTGTGATGAAGGGGTTAAATTCAGATTTATAATTAGGCTAATCACTTTTTCACATCATCACAGATGGCTTAGGCTACATGAGTCAAGAGCTTGGCTCGCAACTGTTAGTGACAGCTCTATTGTAAGAGACATCTCAGTATAGTATCGTTTCTGCTGCTTAGGCTTCATCCTAAGTGGGAAAAACCTCCAACAAATCTATTCAAATATGTTACCCATAAACAAAGTAGAGTCAAATGGCCTGCAGCGCATACACAGGGAGAGGAGAGAAGACAACAACACAATCACAACATTCTGAGCCCTTCTAACTCCCTCTGTTCTCATTCCTATTCTGTAACACTGCAAATTGGACATATCTTATCACAGATGGTATAAAAAACGAGTTCGGGCATGTGGAGAAATCTGTAATGTTACATTGCGGAAGAAAAGAGGGAGAGGCTCGACAACCCAGGGCAGAGGGAGCCAGGGACCTACCTGTAGCTACAACATTACAACACACAAATGCACTTCACCTCACTACTTTACCGAACAGCAAGTCACGCCGGTGCCTACTCTGTGCAAAAACGTATCCCTGACAAGGCTACGTTACCCTTGAAGTGTAGGCCTACATTCTAGTACTTTGTGGGTAATTGTTACATCACAATGTGTATACCATTCAAAGTGATTTGTAACAGATCTGAAGACTATTCTGAGCTGCTTTGGATCTGAACTACTGTTCTGGACTGGTTCTTCTAAGCCTGTTCTGGACTGGTTCTGAAACAGCACCCCAGGGCCAGCTGGAGTGTGAACAACACAGTCAGGAGGAGGGCAGGAGGCAGTGGGAGGCAGGGCCACAGTGACAGAAGGCACTAGGTATTTTTGCAGAGGGAGGGGGGGGGCAGCCCTGGAGGTGCCAGACAGACTATAATCTTATTAAAAAAATAGTAGCTGTGTGTGTGTGTGTGTGTGTGTGTGTGTGTGTGTGTGTGTGTGTGTGTGTGTGTGTGTGTGTGTTCAAAACACACAACACCAACCCAACCCTCTAGTCTACAGACTCAAGCCCAAACCACCAGATTACAATAGAGCTCCTGTGATGATAAAAAAAAAAAAAAAAAAAAGATCAGGCTGGCTTCGCAAAAAATGCTTTTACTTGTTTCTTTTTCCTTCTTCTGAATGGGGAGGGGAGGCAGAAATCGGAGGACAGGCTCACTGTAATGCATGGAACTGAATAAGAAATGGTGTCAAACACGTGAGGTACCATTCCTTATTCCATTGCATGCATAACAATGAGCCCGTCCTCCAGTTCCTACGTCCACCAGCCTCCTCTTTTCAGTATATTGTGTTCTTGAGGTCTCAGCTGCGCCTCACAAGCCAGCCAGGTTACTGTGGTTACTGATGGTCATGGAAGTAGAAGGGAGAGAAAGGGTAAAAGAAAGGGATAAGTGTAGTAACTGCTGTTATAAACAGTTGGTTAACAAATAATGACAGTATGAAAACACAGAGACTAGCTGGGGAGACAGAGAGGACGCAACATTCAAGCGTGAGGAAGAAAGGAGACTAGTAAAAGGGTAAATACGTGGCGTGTATTCAGAGTTAGTGAGTGGTTGACAGTGAGCACACAAACCTTGGGGGGCTGGCAAATAGAGGAGGAGGGAGATGACAGGCAAAGTGTGTGGACCGGGCCTGACTCCAGGCAGAGCTCCACTGTTGGGCACTAATGAAGGTCAAATAGAAACATGTGCCTCCCCACCTATTCACTGTGCGCAGTGGTGCAGGAGAACATGCCAATTTACAGTAAGACTAAAGGCTATGGACTAAAAGCTTTGGACAATCACACACACATACACAGCACCGCACACAGCAGTCCTCCATAGCGGACCTGAAGAACAGGCCATTAAAAAGCAAAATCACATCAGTATGATTTGATCAGTCATGTGACAATCCAATTTTGTGGAACACAAATGGGAGAACGCTGTATATGTCCCTTTCTCTCCCTCTGTGCTGCCAACACTGCATAGGTCTGGGAAGCTGCACGTGTACACACATCTGACTGGGTAGTGGGTACCATTCATTCCATCAAGTGATTAGACTTTTATTGAACATTCTGAGAAAGCGCAGAGCAGACATGTCTCCGGTACCCTATCTATGCTCGCTCTTAATGGAAAGCATGTTTATCGCTTTATAAATTATAGCCTTACCGTGTCTGAATGCAAGTCCTGTTGTTGACAGAGCCGATAGAGAAAGGAAGTTTGTTCTTTAAGTAGGGTTTGCCGCGTTGTGAGGAAAACGGTACCGCCAACATTCAACCGGACCCATTTCCCGTTATTTCCCCCGGTAGGATTAATTCCAGAGCCGTTCCCGATGTTCTGCGTGTCCGTCCTGCTTGATTCGGTGGTGCTCGGGGTAGCCGTGGTTGTATTCTCGCTTCCCTCGCTGTCTTTATTGTTATTATTATTATTGTTGTTGTTATTACCGTTAACGTTGCTATGCGGTACCGAGAGTGAACCGACTTCCGATATAGCCTGTGGCACCGGTTTCGGTTTATCCTCCGTTGCCATTAGGAAATATCAGTGGGATGCAAGTAGCCGAATGTCAACGAGCAACAACAGCGATCCACTGCTGTTAAAGCTTCCTCTCCGTCTCGAGTCGAGAACACTTGCTCAAAGACACTGGACTTGCCTACTTGCAAACCGTAGACCGTGACGTGCTCCGCCTCGCGTTCTTCCCGAGAGATACCGCCTAGAACACTGGATATTGTAGTTTCACTGTAGTGCATGTGTGAAATAAATGTTTGATACAAATCATGCTATGCTGAATTGAAATATGGGATGAACTGTCAATGACATTAATAGGCATAGTCAAACGCATATTGTACAACAAATAGTTTAATTTCAGTGGAATTGTGTTCAGTTAAATTCGTTCACAAAATATTCGAGATTCTTAAGTGAAACACACATGCAAGGACACACACACACACACACAAACCTGAGCATATTACAATATCATATACAGACAACAATTCACCATCACCAGTCACCACTGGACAAAAGCGCTCTCATCACTGAACTCTGCACAGACCACAGGCATAGAACATTAACAATAGCATTGAAGCCTGGTTTTAATTGGGTCACAATTGGCCCCAAGGATGTTCCTTGTCCTAATTGATAGAGTATAGGCTACTGTACTGTGAAACTAGCTATTAGTGCCAAGTCATTAGCTCTCAATGGAGCCAAATACTAAATAAGGAGCATGCACCACTGAAAAGAACACAAAGAAGCCTACTGTATTGTGAGAACCCAGGAAGAATTACAGTTGCCTATTTATAAACAAACAGCTAATGGGGATGCCAATGAACAAACAAATACCAGTAACATTTTCCCTCACCAGCACCACTACCACAACCACCTCTGCTTTCAGACCCTCTCTTGACATTAGACCCCGGGCCTATCTCAAGGCAGGTAAAGGGAGGGCTTCATGGTGACAAAGCTGAAGTTGTAGGTCTGAGGCAGCCCCTGGTGAGCGGTGCTGTTGAAGCGGCCCCAGGAGAACGGTCGGAGGCCCCCTTGTGTGGTGGGCCCGTTCACAGCCTCCGCCACAAACTGACGCGCCATGTGGAAGTCTGTCACCTGTACAAAAACAACAGAGGGAGTTGAGGAGGGTGCATCTCTCTCTCAATAGTCTAAGGCGGCTCCTGCTTCTCTCCAGTCTACATCAGTGGAGGCTGGTGGAGGTAGAAATTGGAAGACGGGCTCATTGCAATGCACTGACCTGCATTGATCTGAAAACATGTGATTGGTGAGAGAAATGTAGTGGATGGCTATTAAGGTGGTTTCACATGTCCTTTCACATCAGCGCAGATGAAGGGACAGAGACAAGGACAGGAAGTCACTTTAGATTACTGAGATGCAGCCTAGAGTTACTGTAGGAGGAGGTTTATGTGCATATGAAAAGAAGGAAATATCAAACGTTGGAGTTCTCATTTTCCCTCTGAAATAGTTATGCTGTGTGTGAATGAATGGGTTATTATATTTATTTTTTAACCTGATCGCTTTTTATTATGAGCCCTGACCTTGGTGTCATAGCAGCCTCCTGGACGCGGTCTCTTCAGCCTCAAGTCGTTACGACAGCAGATGGTCTTACATGGGTGGCCCTTGGAATATGGGTCCTTCCTGTAGTCTGGAATGACATTTCAACAGCATTTCATTCCAGATTTACAGATGTGAACAGCAGGAGAGCTTCAGGGCGGGTTAGGGTTAGTGCATAGCTCTTGAAGCAGGGCTACAGTGGTGATGCGATGGGGGGGGTATTTAGGCAAGAAGGCAAGAAGAATAGCATACACAGACTATGAGTCCATGTAAAACCATGTGGCAGAACTTACTGTTGTATCTCATGATGTGCTTCAAGGAGGCTAGGTTACAGACCTTGGCCTGGTCTCTGCGGAAGATCTTGGCTCTGGGGCAGAGGTCATAGGAGAAGTCCTCCCCGTGCTTCTTCCACATGACCCCGTAACCACTCAAGTTGTAGATGTCTGGGTGGAAGGGGACGTTGTAGGACGGCCAATAGCCTGTTGCAGTAAAGATGACAAATACAATGCCATAGAGTACCAAGGGATTATGTTCCCTTATGTATTATGGGTTTCAAATGTTATAAATAAAATGCTATCAATGGCAAAATGAACGTGGAAATCTTGTGGACAAATGAAATGCAAATGAGGTCCCCTTACCATGTCGGAGGGCCTGTGTCTGGTCTGAGTGCAGCACCAGTCCAGGGATCTGTTCCACCACTGTCAGCGCCCCCTCCCTGATGCTCTGGCCCAGGGTCACCCTGCTCATGTCCAACACCATGTACTGGTTGTTATAGGTGCCTGACAGGCCAGGAGAACCAGGCACACTGTTTATTATTGTGAAATGGCATTATTTGATTGTATTGTACAGATCACACATTTCCTGATTATTGACATTCAATCATTACTCAAGTTCCAAACTGTAAAGAAAAGGCATACTAGTTAAACCAGGGCTAGGGAACCAAAATGTTACAAGGGGGCTCATATTGTACATACAGGGGAGGCTGGTGGAGGTAGAAATCAGAGGACAGGCTCCTGGTAATGCATGGAATGGAATGAGGAATGGTATCAAACACTATATTACCATGAGCCCATCCTCCGATTTCTGCCTACACCAGCCTCCCCTGGTACATGTACAGTATTGTATGGACCTAATCACTACAGTGTGTGCAGACCGCAAGCTCACAGTAGAATTTAGCGTAGAATTAACAATAGAATTGAATTCTAAATAGGCATCCTTCAACCATCTACTGGTTATTGTAGGTTCCTGAGAGATAGATACTTTATTGATCCCCGAGGGGAAATGAAGGCGTTACAGCAGCTCACATCACAAACAAGAACAACAACAAAATAAAGTGACAATAGAATAATAAAATAAAAGACATCTGAAACATTATATACAGTAACAACAGTCCAGTGTGATTTAACATCCCCAGCCTGACTCTCTCTCCGATAGCACTCGTTTTCACTGGTTGTAATCATCTGTTGCTAAAGGAGCTTCTCTGCTCTGCCACAGTGTCATGTAGGGGATGGGAAGGATTGTCCATGATGGCCAGCAGTTTGGTCCTCCTCCTCCTCCTTTGCCTCCTCGTCAGCAGAGGGGGGGATACATGCGACCACAACAATAACATGTGAGAACTCACGTGGCAAATAATATGGGCAAAGTCCTACAGCCAAAAGTTTGATGTCCGGACTACAGACGCTTTCCTTCACATGAATATGGTCAGGATTGCACCATCTGTTGTTGACAAATACAGCAACTCCTCCGCCTCACTTTTTGCTGCACTGACAGTGAATCCTGTCCACCCGCACTGTCTGAAAGCCCTCGATGGTGGTGTTTGCATCAGGCATAGCCTCCTGTAGCTAAAACACATAAGACGGCATTCACAGTATTCCCTCTGTCCTCTCGACAGTACCGTAAGCTCCTCCATCTTATTGCCCAGAGATCTCACGTTGCCCATGATGATAGAAGGAAGATACGGTTTATATCTCCTTTTCTTCATCCGTCGCTTCACCCCCGCTCTGCTACCCCGATGCCATCTCCTTATTTCCTCAGTGGGCCACTCCTCGACAACCATTGCTGGCTGAGCCAACGCCATCATCCAACACGATCAAAAACAGTCCCCATGAGTAGTAAAATGGTGAAAAAGTAAATAAAAGTTTAGTGTCCATGGTTATTTTGGTTAAATTTCGATGTTGGTTTTAACAAATAGTATAAAAACTACTATAAACTATTATAAATAACTAAAAAAGACGGAGCTGCTAAAACAGCTGTACTGTTCCTCCTTAGCAACACTGTGTCTAGTGGGCTCCTCATGGAGAGAACATCAACAGAACATTCCATTCTCATAATGCTATGCATTATATAGCTTAGTAATTTTACGACATATACTTTAATATACCAGCCTATACTTTCTGGCAATTCATACATTCATTCTGTGCATGACATGTATTGTAGATGTATCCATCCACATGGCTGTAAGTCGGACAATTGCAACAAAACTATTTACTGTATATCTGGGGTGTCCAAAATAAGGCCTGCGGTTATAGCGGCCCACGATACAGCAATATCACAGCACCCACACAGAGCACTTCTCCAAAGATGCCCATGCCATGCCTCACCAGAGTTGTACTGGGCGAAGATCTGTGCCCACTGTTCGCCACTGTGTGCCAGCGTGTTGGCCAGTCGTACCCTCTGCCAGGCCAGCAGGCTGTGAGGCGTCACTAGGCTGAACAGGGAGGTGTTGAACACGTTGTTGGTGGTCTGTGTCATCAGAAGCCCACTGCCCAGGAGGTAGAAGTCATCCAAGGACATCAGGAAGCCTGCGCACAGAGAGGAGGGGCTCAGAGAAAAGCATACGGAGGGGAGGGGGGAGGTATACGAGTGCTTGGGTGGTGGGCGTACACTAGCCCTAGCACCATAGGGTTAAGAGTTATTCCTGCCCACCCAGAGTTTTTTGGTCAGTTCACGTGGGCAGGAAAAACTACTGGCCCTTAGCCCAGCATATCACATGGGAGGAGGGAATATATGGGGGGTTGGGGGTGATGTATCATCACTGACACCAAAGTGTATAATATAGCCCTTTTAAATGTAGTAGGCTTCTGCATTAAGAGATAATGTAATAGCACTATTTAAACCACTTCTGTTTTAATGGTAATGGGGCCTGCCAGGGGATTTTTATGGCAGGGAGGTTGTCAAATCACGTCACCACTTCTGACTTCTGAAAATGAGGAACTATGCTCTACATTTCATCATACACACAGAATACATTTCATCATTCCTCTGTTGTGGCTATATACGAAAGTTCCTCTTTTTCAAGACTGGGGGAGTCTCAGTAGATTCAACAATAGCAATTCAAGACTGCTTGGTTTCAGTTACAGTATGCTAATGTTTCATTTTCCTCTACCAGGGTAGCTGCTGAAGGACATCTTGCCCGTGGCGGCTTGTGTGTCTCTCAGCCTGAAGTCCCAGTGCTTATAGATACGCATGGTGGCAGCGTAGGTGTACCAGCTGGAATGTGCAAACAGCAGGTTCTCAAAGCCTGGCAACATCTGAGAGAGACAGAGACAGAGGAAGGCATGAATGACATTGCATCACAGAACCATTATTTTCAGGGTATTCAGGCCCTCTTGGAGTAGAACGTAGGAGGGACAGTTTGATAATAAATAAATGTCTAATGAAATAGCATTGTGTTTCGACATTATTTGTATATAGGCTGGCTGAGTATCTTTAGTAGTTATGGAGCATACAGTATGGGGACACAACACCCCATAATAATACTCTTGCACATGTGGGGCAAAAGCAAATACTTGGTACAATCAAAGCCTAATTCATTTGACCTCCAACCTTTATAAGTGCAGAGCAGTGGCCCATTCCAGGCATCCTGAATGGGTCGGGGCCCCGGGAGGAGTTGGCGCGTAGTACTAGTGCTGGGATGAGATCCAGCAGGTCTCCAACCCCATTGAGAAACTGCACTGCAAACACTGATAGAGGCTAGGAGGTGGAGAGAGGTAGAGCAGATATTGAGATTTAGCATAAAGGACTGGGAAATGTTTTTGTTTATGAGCCCATGTTTGTCAAGGTGAGATCACTGTGGATCAATTGAAAAGCTGATGCCCAATAAAACAGAAGAGAAAGAGCAGCACTACAGCATGCACATCTGTATGCACACACACACACACACACACACACACACACACACACACACACACACACACACACACACACACACACACACACACACACACACACACACACACACACACACACACACACACACACACACACACACACACACACACACACACACACACACACACACACCTACACCTCTGTCTGTCTGCCCTTGGCCCAGTGTGCAGCCCCAGCCTGAAGCCCGTCCAGCTGAGCCAGGATCAGTCCTACATATAGCCACAGCGGGTCGCTGTTTCTCCTCAGCTTCACCTGCTCCCTGGTCCACAAGTCCTGCTTACTGTAGGGTGCTCAGGTAGATGTTAGTAGGTCGTATTATGTTTACCACCTGAGGCTATGCAGAAACTTACTTGGATCTGAATATGGTCTTAATCAACCTACTAGTTAAGATAAAATTCTCACATTCTCATTGTCACATAATAGAATTACAGAGCTGTCTCCCGGATGCTGGAAGTTATTGTGCTATGTGATATAAGCTGTTTGAGAGGGAGGAATCATACCTCATAAAGTCTTTCAAGGGCTCAAGAACCTTCTCATCCTTAATCACCTGGGGATACATGTTGGAATAGTGGCTAAGCATCTGCCTGATGGAGAGAGAGCAAGTTCAGTGTTGCCTCATTTTTTTTAAAGTTACCACTCACTCTATATCAAACAAGCACAATGATTGCGGCACTGACGATAAACCACTCACTCTGCGCTTAAGTACCCTTCTAGATAGCCGGCCAAGAAGTAGGTGGTCTCGTCGCTCTCTGTGCTCTCCCCGTACCCTGCCCGTATCTCCAACACCCCCCAGCCCGTGAGGGTGAGAGTGTCGTTGAAATAGCCATAGGCATCCCCCTCCTTCTCCAGCACCCCCTCCCTCAGAATCACACTCTTCTGGGCAGCATCCCAGTACACAGTGGCCTCTTGGATCTCTACCATAAGAGGATAGGAGTTGAATAACACACATTATATAATACATCACGTAGTCTTGTCTGTGTGCACTCAGCTTAATGTTTGGTTTAAATTGTTGTTTCTTGTCTGCAATTCATAGAATCATGATCTCTTGTTGTACTATTTTAATTTTACCTTTGATTTGTAGGCTATTTTCTGAAATTGTGAAATCGAAATGTTTGATTTGATTTTACTAAGTTTCAAAAGATATGGGAAAATACAGTATATCAAAATTGAAACTATACATAAAACGGGAAGACAAATAAATCTGACTTTCTTAATGAGTGGAGGAACATGCTTTGGATATGTATCTGCGTCACTAAGATCCTGAAACAAAATGAGCAAATCCATTGGCAAAAAAATTATCAAAAGTGTTCAACCCTATAGCTGCCAGTCCTGTCAATCAAAAGCAGCGCAGCGCAGACTACTTTGCACACCGATCGTCTCATGTTTGTCGTTTGGTTTCAACATTACTCAATTTTCAAAATGTTTCTTTATAAATGTGAATAACGAAAGCAAGGTCAATGATATTGAAGAGTTAATTACTTACGGTTAGTTTGCACGGAGAATGCAGCCACAGCGTACAAAATTAAAATGCAAGTGCACGGTCTTAATCTCTTATTCCCTATGAAAGCCATTAATTGCAAAACAAACGCTGATAGAAAATGGCTGAGTTACAATAATGGCTTATTTCCAGTAAAATCCTAGTCACGTATTTATAACTATTACAACGTGTAGCATGAACTCTTTAATTGAAAAACTGACGTGAATATTGTTTACGGGCTGGCTGGATAGTAGCCTAATTAGCGGAAACTGTAACTGGATTGGTCGAGTGTTTAGAAGCACCCTTATTGGCTCATGTCGGTGTTGGAAAGGATTCCATTGCTAATCTTTTCGATGACTTCGATGATTTATAATTGCAACGCCTTTTATACACAGTTATCGCAAAAGAAATGTCCACCCCAGATGGGACTCGAACCCACAATCCCTGGCTTAGGAGGCCAGTGCCTTATCCATTAGGCCACTGGGGCTTGTTGTGAAGGGGGCGGGGTTTAGCCATTATAACTCTAACATAGGAGGACGACATCAATGTTTGGGGCAAAAAATGCAATTTCTAGACCACGCTAACTGTGTTTTATTTGCATAGCATCAACATTCTCTTCATTTTCGAGTAATGTCTCAGAAGAGAGCAAACGCGTTAAGAACCTTAGCAAAGTAAACAAAGTAATCCTGCAACAGAAGCGCTCTCCGACGCTATCACCATGGTGACCCGCTCAACTCGATGGATTATCCCACTCCGTCTCTTCAGTAGGGGTATTTATCAAGATTATATATGTTTGAATGGATAAAAAACAAACTTTGTAGTTCAATTTACCAACAACACGTATTCCGTTAAAATTAACATGCAAGGAAAATCTAATATTATTTGAGTATTATCTAACTCAAGTCCTTTTATAGTTTCGTGTATTACCTATTTTTTCTTCTCTAAATAATGGAACTGTCGCAAGTGTGTGGCTAGCTACATTAGCCCAAACTGGGAACCAGAAGTGTTTGGCAAATTCACGAAGAATATAAACCAAGTTTGAA
Source organism: Argentina silus (assembly GCF_951799395.1). Taxonomy (NCBI): domain Eukaryota; kingdom Metazoa; phylum Chordata; class Actinopteri; order Argentiniformes; family Argentinidae; genus Argentina; species Argentina silus. The sequence goes on along the minus strand of NC_139670.1, from coordinate 7,916,931 downwards.
CTTTAAATTGAACAGAGGTAACACGTAACATGAATGTTTAATTACATTGCACTCAAGGTGGCTATATAGACAATATTTCCCCATCAATTGACTCAATACTGTGGCATACATCTTTAGGCTTGCTAGCTAGCTAGCTCAGTTGTTATCTGCCCTGGCTCTAGCAACTGAATTAGACAGGTGAGAATAACAGTCAAACATCTTATGAAATGGTAATTAATCCTCACAGTATCTCTCCCTGTCTCTCAAAGATCAAATCTATACCGCTCTCGAAGATGCCGCTATTTGGCAACACTTTCAGCCCGAAGAAGACCCCACCGCGCAAGTCTGCCTCTCTATCCAATCTTCACACTGTGAGTTGCTTTCTAGTGATTTACTGTACAATTCCGTTGTAATGATTTGTAGTTAGCTACTTTTTCGTTGTTTTCTTCTAGTTGGATCGATCTACGAGGGAAATAGAACTGGGTCTTGAGTATGGAGCCCCCATGATGAGCATTGGGGGTCAGAGTTTGAAATTTGAAGAGGGGCAGTGGGTTGCAGGTAGGCATCCGATGCGGAGATCTCGGACAGTGAATTGAGGTCCACTCGGGCTTGCCCTTTGAGTACTTTACAAATATTACTCTACATGTTTGCAGATTACCAAAACATATCTCAGAAAGCTTAAACAGAAAATGTATTTCACTCTACAATGACAATACCTGTGTTTATTTTGTTTATTGATTCTCGCCTTTCCATGTGTTGCTTTACATTTTCACAGAGTCAGGGGGGAACATATCAGGAAAGGAGATGCAGAAACTGAAAAAGAGGAACCTACAGCTTGAAGAGGAGAACAACCTACTGAGGCTGAAGATTGACCTCCTGTTGGATATGGTGAGTTGATTAACTGTATGCGAATAATTGTATTACTTTACATTTACATTTATGGCATTTAGCAGACACCTTTATCCAAAGCGACTTACAACAAATACATTTGTTTAAGTAAGTGAATCATCTATCCATCAGTCATCATAAGAAAAAGTAATCAATGCTCGGATCAGGGGCCACTTTGTGGGCCACAGTATGATTATTATTATTACATTAAGTTGTACTAGGTGAATACAAAAGCCTTGTAATTGACCCGGGATATGAGACTTCCTTCCTAGGCCAAAGGAGTAGGGTAAATGTGATTCCATTTTCCTCTTGTAGTTGTCAGAAACCACGGCAGAGTCTCACCTGATGGAAAAGGAGCTGGAGGAGGTGAAGAATCATCATCGGAGGAAAAAGTGATGCAGAAGGAACCTAACAGGAGTTTCCAATGACTCCATGTATGGAACGGATTGACAAGGGAATTATAAAGAGACAGTAATGCTGGATGGAGATCTATTGTATATGTACTGTAAAATTATATTTATCATTTCTAGACATGAAATCATTGAACTTGTGAATGTTTAAAACACTACTGTGCCCTCTGAAAGTGCATGTCTTTGACTCCTGCAATCTTACAATCATATCAGTGAACTGTTACTGAAAACTGTCAAACATCTGTGTGAGTGATTTTTGGCAGCTGAGTGCATTTCTACATTTTCATATCTTTTTTTACTTTATTAAAATATTTGGATTAACTTCAGGATACTGTTTTCTTCAATTGCACACGTTCACAGTTTATAACCTGTGTTTAATTGTATGTTCTTGATGCTCTTAAAAAAACAGATTATGGTATTAGAACAAATGTTGATGTTTGGTGCAACACTTTAGCATGAAAATGGACAACACTTCCCATAAATTTCAGATTAATTAATTGTAAGAGTGGGAGGTGGGACATAGGCAGCTTGTCCTTACAAATAGGTGAAACCCTTGAGAGAGAGAGAGAGAGAGAGAGAGAGAGAGGTTACACAGCAGAGGGATACAAAGGGCTTTGTGAAGGTGGCTCTCAGGAATGGAGAACCAATGAAGACCTGAGAGAGACATAATAAAACCAGATCCTGGATTTAAGTCTGTATGGCCAGTGAACCTGTGGACTTTAATCAAATTCCTTATTTACTTTAGTACTAAATAAATAGGGTTTCTGTGATTCAGTATTGGCAGATTCCACCATGAAAATTAAACACACAGCAGTTTATTCACCTGGATCTGTTTTACTTTGACACTTAATGAGGGGATCAAGCTGACCAATCAAATAAATAGAGAGATGAATGTAAGCGAGAATTCTGTAGTAACTGGCTTCTCAGACTGAGATTAACCACAATCTCAGGCAAATTAAATCTGTTTAGCTTTCATAAACCCACCAAGTCACTGCAAACAAATGCAATGATTCCAATTAAAATCTGAAGGCTGCATCAGTCTATCGAATAAGTACAGCACCCCATATTCTGTGTATAGCGAGATCATTTTGAGGGAGAAGACAAGTGATAGGACCTATTGACTCTGTATGGATACTAGGAATTGATGTTTAAGATTTATGTGTGTGTGTGTGTGTGTGTATGTGTGTGTGTGTGTGTGTGTGTGTGTGTGTGTGTGTGTGTGTGTGTGTGTGTGTGTGTGTGTATGTGTGTACAGACTTGACGACCTTTTCCACTTTACCTTTGACATTTGAGACATAACCCACTAAAATACCCCCAGGGCGTTCCTGACCGTGAGGCTGCCTTTCTGCTATGCATCATAGGCTTTGCAGACGTATTTGCGAGGCCCACCTGCGGTGTTGTGGCTGAGCTGATGTGGATCAGGCCCAAAATAGCCTACCTCTTCAGCTTGGCCTTGTTCTTCAACAGCCTAATGGATGTCTGCTCAGCCCGCAGCACCAACTACCAGGGTCTGGTGTTCATGGGTATTGTAGGCACAGGCAGTTTCTCCCGTCCTCAGGGGCTTGTGCTGTGGAATAGAAGCTGTGGCCATGCTCATTGGAGCCCCATCTGCAGGTGAGACATGGGGTGATAGAGAGGGAGGAGTGAGGAAGGAGCAGGAAAGGCATGACAGGGTTGGGATGGAGTGTTTTCAGGACTAAACTCGTCAGCCTCTGGGCTACTGCCATCTAAGGCGTTAACGCCAACTAAGTTAAGTGAATGCGCTGCGCAAGGCACATATTCTATCAGAGTTTTTTTTTGTTTCAGGTGGACTTGTAGCCCATTGTATTTTCCTGACACGTTGCTTGCATTGTCATATGACTGACCTCTACAGTTTGAGAGGTCCAACCCAAGGCCCTCCACCATCAAAGTCACACAGTCTGCTAAACTTTTACCAGTGTGGCTCTCAATTAGCTCAAAGCCCAGGAATCGCTCCACCACATTCCGACTGCTGTTAACAAACCGGATTATGAATGTCAATTGGTCCACATGTGACAGGTCTGGGGTGGAGTCAACAGTTATTGAAAAATATTTGGCATCCCGAATCTCATCTGCTATTGTTTGGCGAGTCAGGGGCCCTAGTGGTCAGATCACGCTTTAAGCCCCAGGGGTCTAGGGGCCCTAGTGGTCAGCTCACATTTTAAACACCAAGGGGTCTGGGGGCCCTCACATTGTAAGCGCTGAGGGGTCTGGGAGGCCCTAGTAGTTAGCTCACACTATAAGCACCCAAGGGCCTAGTGGTCAGCTTGCACTGTGCGCACTAAGGGCCCTGGCGTTCAACTTCCTTCGGAAGTCTTGGGCCACGCACCGTGCGCAGCCTGAGGCTTGGAAGCCCCCTGGCAGTCCGAGGCCCCGGGGCACTGGCCCCACTGGTCCATAATCCAGCCTTGGCACGAGACTGTACAGACCAATCACATGTCAGTGACAAATTCAGTCATCTAAAATAGCCTCATACAGAGAGAATTAATAGTAGTTTTGACTGACTTGCTTCAACATAAAGAAGGTTTCCTAAGCATCATGATAGTTCATGCCACTTAAAAAAATACCGCCACATAAGGTAATTACGGCTGTATTTTTATTGGTCATTTTCACATTCAGTCCGCCCTGTACATGTATTTTGCTTATATAAACGGTCTGTTTACACGCCCGTCAATATGTCAATTTAGCCATTGGTTGAGTTGTGCATCACTGCGCCGCCCTTTTCACTCACAGGAAGGATTGCGCTTGCTTGCTTGGCAGCGGGAGTCGCGAGGGCCTGTTCTTTACCAAGATAAAACAAAACCTCCTGTTTTACTGGATAAACAGTGAACCTATTTATTTTTTATATTTTTTTTCGTTCAAGCTCTATCCTAAACATGCCAAGAGGCGGTGAGTGTCAAACACTGTTGTTTTGTCTAATCGTAGTATCGCGTTAGCAACTCTAGTAACTAGCTTAGTAAGCTAAAGAGTCAGAAAGTAGCTCGCAAGCTAGCTAGCTAGGTTAACTAACGTAACATGTTTTCTTTGAAATAGTATGAGCTAGCTGAAATATTCCAGCGATAGTTATAACTAGATGCGTAATATATCAGTTAGCCAAGCTAGCTAGCTAGCTATTTTAGGTGTCTGACTAACTGTCCAGCTAGAAGCTACCCTAACCTAGCATACCATTACCATGTGCACCCGGCGGATTTCATCATTTCAGTTTTATGACAGCGTCATTGTTGTTGACTAACGTTTTCTGACTCTCTGTCAATAGGGACATGTGTTGACAACTATTTTGCCATAATCCTTTTTAATTTTAGATGGCGAAGAACCTCAGACGTGACCATTTCCACTTTGTCATGCTGATTGCATATGTGACTGTATATCCACGCCGCAGTGAACGTCATGTGTGACTCATCTCAGTTTCTTTTTGGTCGCCCACATTAAAGCTGCCTCACTTTGTGTTTCAGGTAAAAAGGGTCACAAGGGCCGAGGCAAGCAGTTCAGCAACCCTGAAGAAATCGACCGACAAATGAAGGCACAAAGAGAGTTGGTGAGAATGGTTCTACACCTAGTTATTATCTCCATAGTATAACATTCACCAATATCCACTGAGGTAGAAGAAATGTACTTCAAACTGATGGGGTGGCTTGAATGTGAAGATAACAGGTGCTTTGCTTGTGTGTGACAGGAGGCAAATGGCGGAGTGGAGAAGGAGGCATCAGGATCTGAATCTGACAGCAGCAGTGATGAAGACTATGATGTAAGTAAGAATGTCTTATTGTCTCTGCAGACCTTTTTATTGTAGTTCATTAGAGGTTGGATGCAGCACAGGCACTTAAATCTTAGTTTTGAAGTGAGCTGTGTGAGACACTTTCTGGAAGTTCTGATCTTCAAAACAGGGTGAAATGTAGGGTAACTTACTTTGTACTAATTGCTATTTATATCACTTAATGGTCTCTGTCTTGCTCCAAGTTGACTGCTCCAGTTGTGATTGAGCTCTGTTTGACGTACTGAAGTATTTTCTTTGTTTTTAGAATAAGAAGAAGAGTGGAGTTGAGGGACTGATTGAGATCGAGAATCCAAACCGTATATCGCAGAAGAGTAAGAAGGTGACAGAGCTAGATGTCAACGCACCCAAGGAGTTGTCACGCAGAGAGAGGTGGGTATCTCACATGGTCTCCTCTCAAAAGTCAGAATATTCCCAGAAATTATTATTGAAAGCAGTTTTATCTGAGAATCATAAATTAGTATAATCTGTGCCTGTCTTTCTCCTCCTTTTGTTAAAATGTTCTCTCAATTAAATTGAGCTTTATTGCCATGAATTACAAATGTAAATATTGCTCAGACATACAAATGAAAAGTAAGTGATATCAAAACATATTCCTCTCTATCTTTCAGGGAGGAGATAGAGAAACAGAAAGCCAAGGAGCGCTACATGAAGCTGCACCTGGAGGGGAAGACTGATCAGGCGAAGGCTGACCTTGCCAGGCTGGCCATCATCAAGAAGCAGAGGGAGGATGCTGCCAAGAAGAGAGATGAGCTGAAAAAAGGTAATGCTTCATACTTTAGTACTGTTATATTACATCAATGTTATAGTCCAATTGGCTAATACAGTTTATACTTGTATTCTTTACATGCCACATTAAGATTGTCCTGTTTTTTTTCTCTTTCTTTTCTTTCTTTTTTCCAGATAAAGAAACCGATGAGTCCAAGTCCAAGCGCTAGTCCTCCTCCTCCCGAGGACTGAGCCTGGAAAAAGTTCTGGGGAGGATGGAGAGGGAGGACTGGAGGGAGGGGAGGGGACCAATATGATGGGTGTCAGCTCAGGGGTGTGCTTGGGCTCCTGCCCTTCTTAGATGAGGGGAATGTGAGCCAGGTGTTTTGGTGGAGACAGGAAAGGGGTGGGGGGGAAGAAGGGACACTTTGGGTGCCTGTTGGTTTCTCAATCTGTGATGTCACAATCACAGGCGTTGTAGTGTCTCCCTCCTCACTCCTACTCTGGGTTCTAATTCTAAAGCTGCTGGAGTTTCATTCTTTGTTTTTTACATTTTAACACAGTTTACTTATGAATGGAAAGGGTTGGATGGTGGATGAGGAGGGTTTTATTACTTTTCCTTCATCTGACCTGTTTTAATAAGGTTATTCAGGAAGAGATGGTGTGATGGAGGAACACTAATAAGGTCTGCATTATTCAGGACATCTATATGTACTTTTCTGTTCTGGCCTTTGTCTCCACCAACTGTGTCTTCATTCCCAATCAGATGGCTCAAAGGCCTCCGGGTCCTAAGGAAAGTCATGGGAAGAGAGAGATCCCATAGGCAGTGTTTCAGAGCATGCGCACGGCAAGGAATTCGACTTTGTGCCACTACTTATATTTAGGTGTTCAGTTTCTACACTTCACATTTTGTACCCAATGTTATGGCCCAGACATGTTCATAGTGCTCTCGTGTCTTCACACCTGGCTCTTACAGCTTCTAATTGCTGATTGGCTGCTCAGTTCTAAAAACGCAGTAGCAATTGGGCCGATTTTCCCTTAGACTTGATTGGCAATTAGCAACCACCTGACGGCATGATATCAGCAGGTCAGAAAGGAGATCTGTTGGTCAAAAGGGCTGAATACGCATTGTTATATTTCACATAAACTGCCTGGTCTGATGTTAGTTACACAGGTCATTGCAGAAAAAGCATTGCCGGGGGCCTCTTGCAGTTTGTTTCACCATTATGGCTGTTTCTTATGGGGTCACTTGTTTCTCTTGATAAGCGACCACAATTTTGTTGCCTTTGATAGTTTACAGGACCAATTCACTGTCTGTGTTTCTGGTAGTCATGAACATGCTATGCTATAGCACGACAGTGGAACCTGAAATGCCTTGAACAGGAAAGCAATATTCTCTTAACAGGGGGGCTGAAAGAACTCATTATTCTCTTGAAACATACAGTATATACAGAAGTGTTTTAATGTTCGTAAAGGACTCTCCAGGACTGAAAGGATTGGTCGGTAATTGTTTGATTTGTCTGTATTTGAATTCATTTGCTGTATAGAAATAAATACATTAATAGATAAATGAATATCCATTGTGTGTATGTGTTTTTGTCTGAATTGTCCAATTTGTATGTCACAGAGATTCAGTACTTTCATTGATGTGAATGTTACTTACACTGTAGAAGTTGCCCTTAGTTGATGGTAGACCACGTTAGGCTCACTGTGGTGGAGTTGCCACTGGGCTTTAAGCACCTGGACAAAGGCACTGCTTTGGTTACAACAGCTGATGTGGAGTAAGGAAGTGCTGACTCCATTGCTTGACGGCTCTGGTGCTGAGATGTATGACACACAAGGACGGGTGTTACTGTAACGCAGCTCAGTTTAGTTTATCCTTCTGCAGAAAAACACCAACTGGGGGAAAAATGCAATGAATTGACTGGCTTCAGTTATTGCCTATTTCAAGTGATCACAAAGGCACTCATCACATGATGATTATGCCTTACCTGTGCACTCTCACCATCACCACCAGGCTGCAGCACTTCATAAGCGCATGTCTATCATACATGAATTACTTTTGTGCTGTTGAAGATGGTGATTAGCGTGGTTTTATAATAGCATTTAGCTTACACAGTACATTCAGAAAGTATTCAGACCCCTTAACTTTTTCCACATTTTGTTATGTTACAGCCTTATTGTAAAATGGATTAAATTCATTTTATCCCTCATCGATCTACACACAATACCCCATAATGACAAAGCCAAAACAGAAATTTTCGTTTTGAAATATCACATTTACATATGCATTCAGACCCTTTGCTATGACACTCAAAATTGAGCTCAGGTGCATCCTGTTTCCATTGATCATCCTTGAGATAGGATATCTCAAGGAAAAATATCCGAATACTTTCTGAATGCACTGTATGTATCTAGTGGTGTGTCTAAGCTATAATATCAGTCTGGAAGGCCGTGATGCAGCAGCTTGCTTTAACAACAGGTATTGTGTCTACTTCAATCATTTTACCCGTAAGAGAAGTTTTGGCCACGGCTTCATTTGATAAAAATGCTAGTTTCCCCTTTTGTCTTACTCACATCCTGGTCCTTTTGGTGTGTGGACAGAAGCAGGAACAGAAGCCACAAGATGTCAGACTGCTCCATATTAGTAGCCCGCTGTCAGAGAGGTGTCTACAGTGTCTTCTCAAGTGATCAAAGGACATCATTGTCAGCAGTGGTGAAAATGGAATTAATTCAAGGTGACAAATTGAATGCTGAAATTAAAGTATTTTAACACAAACAAGTTCACTCCTGGAACCCCCCCCCCCCCCCCCCATTTCTACTACTGATTCTCAGTCAATAGTCACCTCCCGTAGACCCCAGGCTCTTCTCTCTCTGACACCTGCTCTTGGTAGATCCCCACCACTAATAGAATTTGGTGCTCTGCATACAAAGTAGGTTTAAGCAGATTACTGTACTCATCTACTGTATGAGCATATTTCTATATGACTCAGAATACATTTCCATCATCTATACAGCACATTTTTAACCAAGAGTTAAAAGGTACAGTAACCACAGTTATCAAACTGTTACAGGATTCCTGTGATATTGTTGCACATTGTGATGCACACAAAATCTCTCTTCCCCTTGCTGCCTCATCTGAGCGACTTCCTCTTTCTGGACCTGTCTGTGAGGCAGTTGAGCACAGAGCACATTTCTGAAACGAGAACGAAAACTGTTGGATGGCACGGCACACTGACACGGCGCACAAGACAAATCCACATGCATTGTTGCCTGCTCTATGAAATAATACACACACGGACCCCTGCGACACTTGACTGAGGATCTGGAGTCAAGAACAAGGGAAAGTTCTAATGCAGAGTTTCTGATTCTAATGCAACCATGCTGAAACAATCTTTCAACCTCTTAAAGCAGTTTGGATCTGTAGGGAAGTAAGTACTGTCAAGTGTCTTTTTCTAGTTGCTTTATTTGTTTTCAGGAATGAGTTTGTGAATGCTATAAAATGTGTTTGTCACAGAAAATTATCGACACTATAGCAGGGGATAGAGTGCAATAGTGACATACTGTACTTTTGTAATGCTTTAATTTCTATAACAATATACAGTACTCTGTTTTGTAGGCAATTTAGACCATTTTCACTATGAGCAACTGTAGGTAGCTTTGAGTGGAGAGCATGTTTGATAGTCACCTGAGAACCTATGTGTTGAAGCAAAGAGTACCTTTGGTTTCTGAGGATGACCACACTTGCTGTGGTTGTCATGCCAACCTTGTTTTGATGTTTCCTGACGAACAGAATACCTACCTTTGTCGCTGGTTCCTAGTGATATTTGCTGATTTTACGTTGACCCACAGTCCTTTTCATTGAAACACCAAAGCCTGTTCCATTTGGTTTTTAGTAATTATCTAGTCTTGTTTACCAGCTGTGTCTAGGAGAGCAGAGATGCCTTAAACAGCAGGTGAATACTAAAGCCCCCCATAGGTAGTTTCATGTGGAGCACAAGATACAGGGTTGAATGGTGTGTAGTTGGAGAAGTATCATGTCTTCTGTGACAGTAACATAAAACAGTGTGTGTGAGAGAACAGACTGTCATAGCAGTGAGTAGTTAGTTGAGATGGTGTCACCGTGACAACAGTAGTGCAATGTACATCCTCTCAGCTCACTTGTGTTTGTTTGTGTGTGTGTGTGTGTGTCTGTGTCTGTGTGGCGATGTGTCTGTGTGACATCTAACACAATAGGTTAAAGTGTAAATGTGAGTGTGTATCCCCACCTGCAAACTTGAAAATCTCACCCTTTCTGACCTTTCTGCTCTACTCTGTGTGTGTGTGCGCATGTGCGTGTGTGTGTGCGCACGGAAAAGCAGCTGAGATGTGTCATTGGACACCAGGGATGGGCTGCTGACATTCATGCCGCTACCACTGAGTGTTTTTGCAGGTTGCAGCAGCAGCAGCAGGGCAGAGGATCTGGCAGTCTGCAGGCCTCTCTGTCACTGACATGTTCAGGTTATTAATAAACCCCACTAACGCATCTGCACCAGAACAGAGAGTGCTCTAACCGCCAGAGCAGAGGAGTAGCTAACTTCCATGCAATTCACACATTGCTGAGACTGGCTCTAGGGCCAGCTCTAGGGCCTTTTGTTTAGTTGAGAAAACCTCTGATGAAATACTCAAATGTAGAAACACTCCTTCTCAATAATAAGTGTAAAATGTGTTGTAGCAGGAAAGTTGAAACGAGAGTTACATAAGTGAGAATAGGGAACTTATTGTTGATTTCATAGGTATTTTTTCTCCAGTTGAGTTTCAAACTCCACAAAATTCACACACATAGAAACACCTCAGGTACTAACCATGTGACCTGTCCATAACCTGGGCAGGGCTTCCGTTTTTACTTTACTTTCGTTGTTGATCTAACACTTCTCTCAAAGGCTTGTTGTGTCTTGCTCTCTCTCTCTCTCTCTCTCTCTCTCTCTCCCTCTCTCTCTCTATCTGTCTTTCCTCTCTCTCTCTCTCTGTCTTTCCTCTCTCTCTCTCTCTCTCTCCCTCTCTCTCTCTATCTGTCTTTCCTCTCTCTCTCTCTCTCTCTCTCCCTCTCTCTCTATCTGTCTTTCCTCTCTCTCTCTCTCTGTCTTTCCTCTCTCTCTCTCTCTCTCTGTCTTTCCTGTCTCTCTCTCTCTCTCTCTGTCTTTCCTGTCTCTCTCTCTCTCTCTCTCTCTCCCTCTCTCTCTCTCTCTCTCTCTCTCTCCCTCTCTCTCCCTCTCTCTCTCTCTCTCTGTCTTTCCTCTCTCTCTCTATCTGTCTTTCCTCTCTCTCTCTCTCTCTCTCCCCCTCTCTCTCTCTATCTGTCTTTCCTCTCTCTCTCTCTCTCTGTCTTTCCTGTCTCTCTCTAACAGTGGAGAGAGAGTGATGGTGAACATCAGAAGTGAGAGGAAGGAGAAGACTGTGACATGAACAGTAGCCATCAGCTCTCTCTCCCACTGGCCTGCTTCCTAAGTAAACCACAACAGCCCTTCACTCTCTTGGGATGTTGATCTCAGAGAATTGACCCAGAGAATTAAACACAAGCAGTTGCTCTGTTGCTCAGTTGCTCTCTCATACAGTAGACTTGAAAATGACTTTTTTGACAGTTTGACAGAAATCTTTAAGACACAAGCAGACTGTCTTCTTTGATTGCATATATCAGGATCATAACCTTTACATGTCTTTCGTAAGTCGAAGAACATCAACTACTTCAGGGTGATCTGCAAGAGTTGTTGTGGGCTGTTGTTGTGGTTAAGTCATAATGGGCCCCAATTTGATGCAGCAAATAGTGCTGAGCAGAGCCCAAAATACGTTACAATATAAAGATAGCCGACCTTACCCCAATTTTTGCACGTCCTGACAAATATGGCCTAAAAGTCTCTCTATCATCTGTAGGTCACAAGATGCAACTGAACTTCTGACAGAGGATCTGCACATGGTGAGTTAAAGAGGATGTAGAGAAGAGAGAACAGTGGTGGCTCAGCTCAGTGTACTGCACTACTCTGAGTATACATGTTCATTAATACATATCAGTATTGTAGATTCATACAGAACAGGGGAGGTTAGTTGAGGTAGAAATCAGAGGACAGACTCATTGTAATGCATGGAATGAAATGTGTAATGGTTCTACCTCCATCAGTCAACATTTCTCCACCGTTTGTGCACCTGTACACCTCCCCACAAGGATTTGCATGAAGCATATGATTAGCTTAAGCATGGGCTCTTACACCAATCCATTCCCATTTTAATTCATGTGGGGAAGACTTCAGGGAAACGGTGGAACATAAATTGTCGGTAAAACAGTACCTTCTCTGTGATTGGCATGTCTTCTTTATCAGTCATTTTCATTGGTCTAAGGTGGAGCAGCGGGTGGAGCCAGCCAAGAAGGCAGCTCAGGTCATCAGCAAGAAGCTCTTGGCCTGCCTACAGAGTCAACAGGGGCTGGACTCAGAGAAGCGCATAGTAACTCCTCACCTTTGACCTTTGACCTTTCACCCTCGCCCCTGCTTTTCATTACTGTATAGTCTCTAAGGTTTTAATTATCCACAGTATGTACAATATTCTCTCCCCACTCGTTCTCTCTCCCTGTCTCTCTCTTTCTTTCTCTCTTGTATCATACCTCACAGAAAAAGCTACCTCTCATGTTACTCGCTAACAGCATGGCTGAGAGTTTAAAAGAGTTTGATGCCGGTTCCTCCATCAGGTGAGAGATAAACCCAGACACACACTCAATGTTTAAATCACCTAATCAATTCAATCATTCAGCTCAATCAATCATTCTTCATTCGGTCATACAATCAGTCGAGCAATCTCTGGTTGACAGATATCTTATTTCCTTCCTGATAGAAATGTTTTGGAGATATGTTACTTCTTGGAGATAACTTTGGCCAAAATACTCGCTGACTTTGAGGTGAAGCTGGAGAAGGAGGTTTTGGAGCCACTCAATAAACTTAGTGAGGTAAGGATGGTTTAGGTAGGATGGTTTCCTTAGTCTAGGAAATATTCCTCTATGGATTATGAGTCAACCAACACTAGTGTCCACCAGTGGACGCAGGTGGAGGTAGAAATCGGAGGACTGGCTCATTGTAATGCATGGAATCAGTCGACTGGCCATCTGGAGCCCCTGGTTAGTCCACATACTGCTGTCCACGTACTGTGAATGATGTTTTAAAAACCAGGACTAACTAACTCATATTTAACCATAGGAGGATCTGCCAGAGATTCTCAAGAACAAAAAGCAGTTTGCCAGACTCACAACAGACTGGCAATGCGCACGCAACAGGTAGGTCACTCTTTTGACTTGTGATGACTGTATGTGTCTAACTGTACACACCCTCACTTCTAACTCTTCTCACTTCTGCATGTCTCCTCATTGTATCTCGTCATTGAATGGTGATACTGGACCTACAGCATAAGCCTACTTTTTAGGCCCCATGCAAATTTTTCACCTAAATAAAACAACCTCAACTGAAAAGATAGCTTAATATCCTATGAATTATAAAACAACATCACTGGTCTTTCCATGTTGTCCTCAGGTCCACGGCCAGTACAGGGCACCAGGCCAGGCAGGACTGCCTCAAGGAGGAGCAGGAGGAGGCCTGGAGGAGACTGGAGAGCATCAAGGTGGTGTTCACAACTTCACTTTTGTCATGGGGTTATTTCAACCTCTTTATTCTACTGTAAGAGTGTTGGTAAAATGGATAACATGTACAATATTCATGTAGTTAAGGTCACCTTATGTTTTTATCACAGTGAGCATAGATATGGACTGTTTTATTTACAGTACATTGTTACCCCTGCAGGACCAGTACTCTGCAGATCTGTATCACTTTGCCACTAAAGAAGACGACTATGCCAACTACTTTATTCGTGTGAGTGTGCTTCACTTCAGACCAGTCCCTCATGCTATGGTTGACTGGCTACCATTAGCATTTAACACAGGGGAGGAGGTAGAAATCAGAGGATGGGCTCATTGCAATGCATGGAATTGAATGAGATTCCATACCATGCATTGCAATGAGCCCGTCCTCGGATTTCTACCTCCACCAGCCTTCCACTGGCTTAACATCAAAGATGAAGAACTGAACCTGCTTAGTGCCTGAGTTGTGCTCTGCCCTTAGCTACTGGAACTACAGGCAGAATACCATAAGACTTCCCACGACGTCATGGAAAAACATATCAGCGAGCTAAAAGAGAACAGTCAAAAAAGTGAGCAGTGTGTTGTATATTTTCACTAACAGTATATATACGATAGTGGGTATTATGTGTTTGCGTGTTTGTATATCAGTATATAAGTTTGTGTCTATGTAGTTATATGTGTACAGTACCCTATGTGCAGCCCAAAATGTAACGTGTGCGTGTGTGTGTGTGTGTATATGACAGAGCCCATGGGGAGCTCTATGGTGAAGGTGTTTGGGGTGCCCCTGCTCTCCCACCTGGATGACAGCGTGAGGGAGATTGCTGCACCCATTCAGGAGTGTGTCAGTATGCTGCTCCACACAGGGATGAGAGAGGAGGTATGGACTGGGATGAACAATCTATCTGGATTTACACAATGGTACCAGATTATACAAGATAACATATCCCTTACCAAATACTGTATACCATAAAGCAGACAGGTACACATGACTTGATTTGGAGGTTCAGTTCAGTGGAATTCATATGTATGAGTATGGACCCTGCAGTCTGTCTTTCGTATAGGGCTAAGATTGTGCTTGCTCTCTCTCTCTTTCTCTCTCTCTCTCTTTCTCTCTCTCTCTTTCTCTCTCTCTCTCTCTTTCTTTCTCTCTCTCTCTCTCTCTCTCAGGGTTTGTTCCGTATGGCTGCTGCAGCCTCAGTGCTAAGGAGACTGAAGAACAGTCTGGACGGGGGTGTCGTAGACCACGACGAGTTTAGCACTGACCCTCACGCTGTCGCAGGTCAGGGATTGAGAGAAGGAGGGTGGTGGAGAGAGACAGTTTTGACAATTTATCTGTGAGGAAGGAAATTGTGATAGTTAATGATAATGCGTTTTTCACTCAACTGCACATACAGTAAATGCCTATATGTTTTTCTCTTGTGTTCTTGCAGGGGCTTTAAAGTGCTATCTAAGAGAGCTGCCTGAACCTCTTATGACCTTTGAACTCTACAATGACTGGTTTAGTGCAGCCGGGTAGGTACCGCGATTGGTGTAAATATCACAAGTTCACAGAACTTTTTCTATTTAGTTTCCAATGTTGTCCTTACACCTTCACCTGTCTTCAATCTGTCTTCCCGACTCTCCCTATCTTCTTTCTCTAGAGAGAAGGAAATGACTGACAAGCTGGAGCAATTTAGAGTGGTGCTGAAGAAGCTACCATCGGAAAACTACAACAACCTACGGTCAGCACTCAAATACCGTATCTGTGTAACACCTCCCTCAGATCCTGACCCATTCACATGTTAAACTCACCACAATGATGCAAGGTGTGTGGTGATGGTAAATATCCCTCTCCTCTCCTCTCCCCTCCTCTCTCTCTCTCTCTCTCTCTCTCTCTCTCTCTCTCTCTCTCTGTCAGGTACCTGGTGCAGTTTCTGTCTCTTCTGTCAGAGCAGCAGGCGGTGAACAGAATGAGTCCCAGTAACATTGCCATCGTGCTGGGGCCCAACCTCCTCTGGCCTCGCACTGAGGGGTTGGTACTAGTAGAGGAAGCCAAACCACAGAGTCTGACAATAAATAGCCCTGTCGTCATGACTGTTTCACACTTACCTTATGACTCACGCTCTCTCTCTCTCTCTCTCTGTCACTCTCTGTCACTCTCTCATGTCTCAATCCCCATCTTGCTTTTCTTTACATATTATTTCTCTGCTTCGCCCATTATTCATTTTCGCTCATTATTCCAACCCCCTCCCCCTCCCCCTTCTCAGTCTCACTCTCTCTCTCGTTCCCTCTCAGAGAAGTGGCCCTGTTGGATATGGCGTCTGCCTCGTCTGTCCAGGTGGTTACAGTGATCGAGCCACTCATACAGTACTGCAGCAGTCTCTTTCCAGAAGGTGAACAAAGTGTCTAGAACTAGAATTCTTTTGAGTGGTCATAGAATTTTGGGCATGCATATTGCCATGGAAATAACAAACAAAAAACACTTATAAATGGATTGTGTTTCGATGCAACTCCTCAGACACAAATCTTGTGTTCCTTTCTAGAGGTGGACTTTGAGATCCTTGAACCACCTGGCAGCCCAGATCTTAGTCTGGGTTCACCTCCTCAGCCCGTGGATTCTGTGGATTCTGGGAAAGAGATGGTCACCAGAAGTCTCTCTGCTTGCTCCTCAGTATCCAGCTCCTCCTACCATTCTGCTCTCTCAAAAACATTCAGGTACAGCACTGACTGGGAGGGAATGCTACACTGGTTCAGTTGATCGTAGCAAGGTGCTCATAACACCAGAGTTGTGGGTTTGATACATGTTTTGACTGTAACTTTTGATAAAGACGTCAATGACCATATCGTATTGTTACATTAGGTATTAGTTCTGTTGTTTAACACTCAAACACTAAGACACTTGTCTTACCCTCCACCGTCTCTTGCACAGCACCACGTCTCAGGACAATGGAGGCTATTGCCTTGTGAAGTCTGGCTCAGTGGATCGTAAAACTACCACCTGGGAGAACCCTGGCACTCCAGCTCCAATAAGCCATGCCAAGAACCAGAACCAGAGCCCACCCCCAGTGCCCAGCTCAACACTGGTTCCAAGCCCACCCCCTGTGCCCAGGTTAACATTGGTTACAAACCCAACACCAGACTGCAGCTGGACCCAGAAGCAGAGCCCAGAACCGAGCCTGCTAGAACCCATCTTAGAGGCACCTCCAGATTCTCCCAGAGCCACACTGAAAATCGCGCCATGCAAACGTATGTTGCCATCCATACATGCTTACAAAAAATAAAATGTGTTTACAAGAATCAATTGCACAGAATACCCTATACTACCTAGCTACCTAAAGAGATAGTATTAAACTCCCTCTCGTTACTCTTTCTTTAATGGCCTCATAGTGAGTCCATCCCTGCTCTCGTGACAAACCACTGGCCCACTTCAGCACACAGGAAGCCTAGCCCCAAAATAATAAGCCTAAGCTAGTTTCATCATAAATAACTGCTACCACAACCCACAGTTTTAGTTGATCAAAATACCCCACATATCTGACTTCTGAAACCTATCCTCAATGTCCAACTGTCTCTGTCTTTGACTTATCTCACAGCAAGGAAATCCTTCCTCCAACACAAGACGCCCATCCAGGGTAAAGAGGTGGTTGTCACGTACTCCAAACCAAGAGTCCCACCACCACCTCCAACAACCCAGGCCCCACCACATCCAGCAACCCAGGCCCCACCACCTCCAACAACCCAGGCCCCACCACCTCCAACAGCCCAGGCCCCACCACCTCCAACAGCCCAGGCCCCACCACCTCCAACAGCCCAGGCCCCACCACCTCCAACAACCCAGGCCCGTGCACCTCCAACAACCCAGGCCCGTGCACCTCCAACAGCCCAGGTCCGGGCACCTCCAACAGCCCCGGTCCGGGCAGGGGTGCCCGAAACCCTGCCACAACCCTCACCCAGGCCCCAGGCCTTACAGAAGAAAGGCCGCAGGGCCCCAAATTTCCCTCCGCCAATGCCCCCACTACTGCAGACAAGCAGGCCACCCCAATAGCCCAATAAGGGAGAATGACTGTCAGGGCTATTGCAAAGTTCCAATTCACCACTTGATGCATAAATGACAGTTTTTGACGCGCTAATGATACAATGTCCAGATATACTGTTTGGTGAGGTTCCCATTTGATGAATTAATCCAATGATATTGATGACAGATCAAACTGAGGATTTACCATGGTGATGGTTTGTGGTAGAATAATCTGGGTTGAAGGCAATTTTGTGAGTGCCAGTAAAAAAACATATGAATCTCCTGTCCTCCCATGCATGATTACTACCTGTTTACCTGTGACCTTATACACCTGACCCATAACCTCAGTGAGACATCTCTCTACTGGTGAGAAGTGACAGACCAGAACAGACCACAACCAGACAAACATAAACCCATACCAAAATGGCTCTTACAATGACAGTAGTGTTTCATCTATGAAACATGCAGTCTTTATGCTTTAGGTACAGATGTAGTGCATAACCATTGTCTTCGTACATTCCAGAGATGGAGATGAGTGTCTGCAACAGGTTTAGCTCTTGCTCTTTTTTTTTTCTACAAATCTCTGATTGTAAAAATTTTAGAAAATCTCTGATCTCTCCTGCAGTACCTTGTTTGTTTTGTATTACCATTTTCTCAATGTTGTATATCACATGCTCAATATGATATGTAAATAAAACATGTCAAAGCTTTAAAAACATTGATTTATTGTACATATCATTACAAAATATGATTGGCGTAGAGTGCAGCATAGATTTTGTTTGCATAATGTACTGTATGTACATGTTGAGCATCATAAAAATGTGTTTACATTGTTTTATAGAGGGGCTTACTACCTTTCTTCATATTGTATAAAAGGTTAAAGAAAAGCAGATAAGAGTATTGCAGGAAAGCAAAAACGCAAAACACAGAAAGCAAAAATGTAAACACATTTTGGGTATGTAAAGGTTTGCAGCAGAATTATGTAAATGAAAAATCTTAAAGTTAAGTCTAAACATTATACTTGTGAATATTATGCAAAACAGCATTGTACAAAAAAATTGTACGGTCAGGATAGAGTTTTTTTTTTTTTACAAAGGAAGTGTTTATCTTTGGTGTAATCTTCATTGGTGTAATCTTCAACCAATACATAGATGGCTTATCTGGTAGTCAACATCATGTGTGGTGTGTTCCACAGGGACTGGTTAAACTGGGTTGATAGCGAGGGAGGGAAGTTGGGGTAAAATGGCTGCTGGTATGTCCTCATGTCCTGCCTGATCTCTTAATAGATACAGAACTCACACATTGAGCATGTTTTGCCTGCAATGTGTCGAAGTCGAATATATATAGCCAGCTGTTAACAGATGTAATCGTCTTTCGTGTTTCCATTGTAAGTTCTCTGTGTCTGACAACTTTCTCTTCCTAGTACATTCTTACACTTTCTATCGCACCTCTGTTTCTTTGTTTCTTACTGGTTCCAATGACAAACATGTTAGCCCGTTCTTAGTTTTTTCTGTACAGTATGTTCAATTTGGGAACATTTAACGACCATAGTCTTTCTATTAGTCTTTTTGAAACTTTCATCAAGAGTCTTTCATCTTGTTTTCAGGGAGTTTGGGAATAAGTCTTTGATAATTTTTTTTATCATTCAAGTCACGGAATATGGCTGTAGTAAATCATCAACATGAAGGGGTAGGATTCAGCGGTTGTCAATAGAGCCAGCCTCATTGACCACACAAGGTTTTAAGACAAAACTGATACATGCAATTAACCAATAACCACAAATCTGGAGTTGACACTGTTGGTTAAAGACAATGTAGTCTGTGAGTTTAGACTTTGATCTCCTCCTCCTCATCGACGTAGATGTAGGGTGCTTTCTTCTTAGTCTGGCCACTCATCATCTCTGCCTCCAGATCCATCCTCTGCTGCCCCTTTAAGAGGGCTCCAACCCCGTAGTGACGCACCAGCAAATCAGTGGCACACTGGAACCTCTCACCCTCCATACCCACCCTCTCCCTAGTGGGGGACCCCATCACTAAATCTGGGATTACCCCTTTAAGAGGCTGACCGCCATTCACCTCCATCCGCTCCTCCTCTTCCTCCCACTCTAACCCATAGGGACTCTTTCTGCTACCACAGTCCTCCCTCAACAGGGAATCCACCAACGACGTGGTGGCAGAGTCCATCTCTGAGCCTTCATTTGCCGGATATCCGAATGCTGAGATCGGCTCCTCGACTTCCCATGGGTGGCTGGCCTCCTTTTGGCCATTGGGGTTGTCAATCAAACCGAACACTTCGCTCATGAGGGACGGGCCCAGGTCGAAGGTGAAGGAGGTCAGGGAAGTCAGGGAGTCAGAGGAGATAATGATGGGGTCAGAGGTCATGGTAGGGATGGAGCAGGACGATAGGAGGGCATCTGTGGTGTCGATGAGCGAGCCACGGTGGGCGTCCGGAGAACAGGAAGTGGATCCGCCTGGCTGCTGGCGCTCGGTTCGAGAGAGGCGGGGCAGAGTGACAAAACCAGACTCAAGTCCTGAGGAAGGGAGGAGAGGAAATGATAGAGAGATTAATGCCTTATTGATCACTGAGGTTCAGCTTCACAAACAATAGAAGTCAAACAACAAAGAACTCCAGCTGAGACCCTGGTTTGCCTTGTTTTCCAACAGTTTCCATCTGGTACATAAGCAACAAATCACTCCACAGACTGCTCTCCATGCTAAATACAGTGAAAATTCTGCCCGAACTCTGTAAGTACCTTCTATGACCAACAGAGGGCAGTCTAAACTAAGCTTTCAAAGAGAAGTTTGCATCGTCAAGTTTCAAAATGCTGACCACTCCAGCTCTATCTCTGATCTACACATCACTTCCCTGGCATGCATGCACTCACATGTCACACCGTCACACACTAATGCCCTTATGGCAATGTGTGATGCCATAGCTGGAGAAGACTGTACCAGGAAGAGGGGCAGATTAAGAGGATTTAAGAGGATTGTTCATATCAAGCACCTACTGGGAGAGACAATGAGAGTCTAGCTTAGTGAGAACAGTCTAGTGCTGTTGACATTAGAGTGTGGAGCTCTGATGACAAGGGTTCAATACCAGTCAACAACATATGTATTGGCACATAGAAAAAGACAGGAGTCCCCCCACTTTTAAAAGGTTAGATAAGGAGACATGAATATAAGATAGTAGGCCACACACACACACACACACACACACACACACACACACACACACACACACACACACACACACACACACACACACACACACACACAGAGTAAGGCAGTGAGAGGTCAGACAGTGAGACATGAGTGGGGTATTTATGTGGGACAGTCACACAGGCACTCAGACACGTTGCATCAAAGTAATGTCTGGTGTGCTCTCTTATCAGACAACAAGCTTGAGAGAGTGTGAGCATTGTATTTCTGCCATGGTGATTCATAAGGACAGCTGGGGAAAGTCTATATTACTGCATGATGGTTTGTTTTACAGCTTTCTGTAGGCAGCTACTGCTTTTCTCGATGTAATATACAGTAAGCTGCTAAGCTATTCCAGTGATCAGGGTCAACCTAGTCTCTCCCCTGACAGACAATTGCTGGTACTGCAAAGTAAAGACCTCTTCAACTACTCTTACAAGTAAGTCTAGACCAAACCTCCTCCGTATTAATTTGAGTAATGTATAACATAGATAAGATAAGTATAGTATTATGTGTGTGTGTGTGCATGTGTATGTTCTCATACTCACCATACGAATATGGGGATTCCTCTGGTGAGGTGGGAGAGCTGGGGAAGAGGACTTTAACAGGGCATCCATTGGGTGAGTCGACATCCAGCCGTGGGAGGGAGACGGCATTCTTGATGATGGGGGAGATGGGAGGAGGTGGCGGGGACAGGTCCTTGGAGCCCCCCCGGGGACGGTCCGGAGTCTTCCGAACATGACGGAGGGTCCGAGAGAAGAACGCTCCTATCTTGTTGTCAGGCGACGAGATAGAATCTGCATCACTATTCCCATTGGCGGTCCCGCCATGGTTGCTAAGGAAAGAGGTGTCCCCAAATACGTCCCCCCCTCTGCCCACGTGCATGGTGTGGCGGAAGTCGCCAAGTGGAGGACTGATCATGTCTGGTGTGAGGTCACCTTTAAAACGCCGTTTCCCCTGAGAGTGGGACACCAGGCCCTTCAGGCCAGAGAGCTTCCCCAGGTTCATGGTGGCAACAGACAAAGAGTGTGTATGTCCAAAGATGCACAGATATCCCCTTTATTCCACTAACAGTGAGGGTAGAGGTGGGGGCGGGGATGGAGTTTTATGAGTTTATGATGGAACTGTTACTGGAAAGTAGCTCTTGAATGTCCCAAAGGAGGTTGTGTCTCAAAGGTAATGGTTGTTCTGGTTTTGAGGAGAGTCAGACCAGGTTTTCTCAGTTCAGTCTCAGTAATGGAGCATTGAATTGCACACTGGGATATTATCGTTATCATGTGCAGGCAATTTCAGTCCCATTTTCGTAGTTTGTTGTTATCCATATCCAGCTGGATTAAGTCGAGATAAATTGAGTAGAAAAATATGCAGTTGAGTTCCTGGAAGCCTCTAGCCTGAGTGTGGTCAGAGACTCCAGGCTCTACAGTTGTTTTGGGCTTTGGGTTTATAAAACATCAGCTCAGAAATAAGTCCAGCTCCAGCTGCAAATGTCTCTGTGGTTGTACACTGGAACCATTTATCAAAAAACCTTAGACTTTATATCTAGAGGAGGTTCAAATTCAACTAAAACAACATAGACAAACTGGGTGAACTTTTGTTTGCTAAAGATGTATTCGTTATAGAGTTTGTGAACCAGGTAGTCTGGCAGAAGACATTTCAGTTACTAATCAGTTATAAAGTAACTGGGTCAGGTTTTCAAAAAAACCTGATCCAAAAAAGCAAAAAACCTGGCCTGGCTCTCTGTCAGTATTACAAATTCTGGGTGCCAAAGTCCACCATTCAGGAACCATCTAAATTAAGACTACAGTGACCCTTCTGTCATTACACTGGTTGGTTATAAAAAGGGAGTTTCTGGGTATCTTTGTTTCTCTCTTATCCTGAGTCTTGTTACAACACGAGTGCTACTTAAAGCATACGTCATATTCCGATGGAAGACTTTTATCTGGTTTCAAAGCAGAACAGCGACCCTCAGCAACACTAAATGCTAGTCTGACCAGCAGCCTGAGACTTTGTTTACAAACATGCAAAGTATGTTCCACAAGATTAAAAAACACTTATTTCCTATATAGTTCTAATAAGAAAATCACTTAGCTGACTTTATTGCACAAAATTCCTTGTCCGTCAACAATGACAGGAGGGCAAATAATGGACTTTTTCTTTGTTATTCTTGTCCAGTGGAGTAATGGATATCCTATTTTAAAATATTTTGATAGCTTATTGCACACTGACGAGCTCCTCTGGTTCTTTTAAAAGCTTTCCACAGTGGCGGCCCTCCCACGCACCATAGCCTGACTTCATTAATGACTTGTTACGGACCTCGAGATGGGATTGCATCAGGTTTAAAGCAGCCTTTTAATTTGCTCTTGACCACAGTCCCAGGCCCTCTCCTTACGTTTCCACTGACTCCCTTTTTAAGAGGGGCAGCTGGGAGCCCAGAGGGCGGAAGCACGCCTCGTACCACAGCATAGAGACCATGCGTTCACAGGGAGAACAGACCTCCTCTTAGGTGTGATGTTGAACTTGAGAGGGTTTTAATCTATAGGGAACAAGCACACTAAAGTTTCTCCAATCCAGACTTCTTAAACTGAGACTTCAAACCACCTCACTGCCTATCCTGATTGAGGCACAGAAGGAAACCAACCATGTGTTTCTCAGTCTCTGTGTGAAAAGGGTACTCCTCAATTCTAAGAACAGCTAGTCAACCATGTGTTTCAGGGGGAGGGAAAATACCTCAAACCCCTCACACAGTACTAAGAGAAGGGGCTGGTGCTCCGGTGCTTCTGTAATCCTGTTTCAGTCAGAGGACCTTTGGCCACGCTCAGTGGGGGTCAAGTCTGCCCCCCTGCACTGGAGGAACCCAGAGACTAGAGACAGACACAGACAGAGGGCAAGGGCCACTTAGCTACTGCTCTAGCCAGAGTCCTCCAGACACAGCCTAGGGTTTATCCACATACGTCCGTACAGAATGCTCCCCTCCCTGTACTCCTCCTCTGCACGTGATCCTTTGTTTTAAGAGAGTTAGCTACTCAAATCCAGCGGCCCGCACTCCAGGAATCTGATAGAGGAGGCTGAAACCAAGCCCAGTTGGAAAAAAAAGTTAAGTCTCTAAAAGGTAATATGTTTAATGCAGTAATCCAGGCGGCTGTCTGCGTCTTGAGAGATGGGGGACTCCACAGGGGATTGGTCGTGTCCAGGATTATCCCCTAATCCTGCATCTCTTCCCCCCCCCCCGTTCCGCCTCCCTCTTTCTGGGCTCGGCCTCAGCTCAGTCCTCCTGGCCCACTGGTTATCTGGGTTGGAGGAGCTCCTCTGACCTCACTGAGAACATGCTGTCTGCTGTGGGAGAGGGAGACACAGGGAGTGAGACAGGGTAGGTCATGGACAGGGCACACAAAAACACTGTGAAACAAATCTCCCGGTAGACGACACTGGCAGTTGTTTACTAAATCATAGCAATAATACACACACTATGTTTAGAATGTGTTCACCTTCATTCGGTTATTATTGTACTATATTATCTTGCATCCGATTTTTTTAATGATATGTAACTATGTTGTCTTATTTCAATTCAACTGCCCCAACACTCAATTGTCAGGGGCTTTCCTAAACCCATCTACATCACAGACCAGACCCATCCAAGCAGAACCAGAACCCTCCATGTTGCCATGCCTGAGAGGTACAGTAGATGTAAACCAGAGAAGCCGCAGTCTAATGGGAGCCGTGTGTGTGAACAGAACAGATTCCAGGGAGAAACATCACTTGACTCTCTCTCTCTCGAGTACAGCCATCAAATATCCAACCCACATCCCTGATTAGAACCACGTTTGGGTTTGATCCCTCTTTCCTTCTCAGAGGCTGACTTGTACAGTTGGAGGATCTCAGGGTTTACAGGAACAGCTGGCACACACACAGCTGGACCAAAGGACTGGAGAGAAGATTTTAAATTCATCTGAATAAAGTTACACTTGTTATTAGAGCTGGCCATTTACAAGTAAATATGTCATTCATCCTACTCCTGCGCATCCAATCACTTTCATTTTGGATCCAGAATTGACTGTGTGTGTCTGTGGTATGCCCCCCCCCCCCCCCAATTTGTGTTTAATCATTGCCTCTCCTCTATTTTATTCTTACCCTCTCCTCCCTCTCCTCTCTCCCTCCCTCCCTCTCCCCCTCACCCTCACTCACAAACGTCAGTCCTCTTTTAAGTCCTTCACTCACTAACTAAGCTAACCAGGTGAACAAACATACAAGATAAGCCCACATTTTTTTACTTACCCTTTGACTTTCAGTTAGTTTTTTCCCTCAGTGCTCGATTTGAATCCAACGAAAACAAAGCAACACTTCCTCCTAAGCCAAGAACATTTTAAATCTTTAACAAATAACCATACTCGTGAAGTTTCCCTCTTTCCTGCATTCATCTCTCTCTTTCTCTCTCTATCTCTCTCTCTCTCTATCTCTATCTTTCTCTCTCTCTGTCTCTCTCTCTCTCTCTCTCTCTCTCTCTCTCTCTCTCACACTCCATTTGGTATTTGCCATGCTGTTGTGGACAGACCTTGAGGGGGTCATGCAATGAGTTGTAACCATTTGGTGACGACAGGGAATGATGGAGCACATTTCTCCTAAACTTCATGTGTGGCAAGAAGACACCCAAAAACAAGGAGCCTCAGGTGTTACAATAAATAGAGCAACTGGAATGAGAGTTGACACCTCCTCAACTGACCCTTTCCTGGTTGCGTCAATGACACCAAAAGGGCACAAGGGTCACATCGGAGGAATGTGGAGCACAGGTAAAATGGCTGGGGTTCAAATGGAGGAACCTCATTGGATGAGTCTTACAGAAATGCCCATATTCTACTGGTTGTGATTGGTTGTGACATGAACATACTATCAAAGTTAAGGCACTGGGGATATCACACAATGAATGAAAAAAAGTTAGAAATAATGACAAAAATCTATCAATAAAGCATGCAAGAGTCAGACAGGTCTCCTGTGCATGTGCATGCGATTTGAATCAATTAGGTCGGGCGGATGTTGAAAGTGCCCAGAGCACAGTGCTATTGAGTAACCGTAATCATGGAGGCTTCTTGTCATTGATCTGATCGGTGTTCATGTTTGTTCATTGGTTTAATGAGTTCACTACTTGGCTGACAAGCTCTCCAATCAATTCTATGGTCTGGTGTTGTGAATGTAATTAGGTCAAAAATAGTGATCCTTCTGGTGTGGCTACAGATGACATTTGAGTTGTTTACAGTTCAATATCTCATCTCTGATTGGGAGATCAATGAAATGTGCACACATACCATTATATAGAATGCAGATCAGGGGAATGGAACATTTTCTCTGTGGACAAGGCCTAGGCAAAGAGGAATGATATATTGCAACCCAAGCAACCCTAAATATACTGCAGCACAGATAATGTTTCATGCCAGCAATCTATGACCAGTGACCAACACCACTTGTCCCACAAAAAAACAACTGCATGTCACAGTCACAGGACCATCAAAACTGCATCCATTCCTATATGTAGGCTAGATTACACACATGTAATAAGCACTTAATGACACATGTTGTCTCATTAGTCAATCTATAGCCTATCATTTCAGTACAAAGTTATGGAGAAAAAAAGTATTGACGCATAAATACATAACTTTGGTTTAGCTGACACAGTGATCTTATTGATATTTGAACATTAGATTTAACTGGAAATAGAAGCCTAATTGATAAAGTAATACACACATACATGGTAAATGCCTCTACATATGAACACGTTGAATGTAAAACTTACCGCAAGTAAGGGATTTTGGCACAGATAGCATTCAATCAAATGGCAGTCCGTTCAGTGCAAACACAAAATATATTCTGTTTCAGTCATGCAATAAACTCTTCGGACCTTTTGCCGACTACACCAACTTCGCAATCGGGCAGTCCCGTTAATGTTTCTATTCCCCAAACCGGACTAGAATGACTTGAGCAGGCAATGAAGAAGGGGGCGGGCTTTACCAAATACCGACAAAGCAACAATCCAATCAGCAACAGCCGGTGAAGCAAGGGGAAAATATGAATAAGCATTTGCAACTTATAAATACATTTAAAAATCACATCTTAAACTAGTTTCGCAACTGTAACAGTATAACCCTGAAGAAATCACCTATCCTAATCTTACACAAACTTGTGTTTTTGGGTTTCTCATAAACTATCCCTAACTAACCCTAATCTTTTTAAGGATGTTAATGGCTGATTAAGTCTTTATCTAATTTATGAAATACATCTATATAAAATCTCTGTGTGAGGTCTGTGGGTACATTTACAAGAGGTAGTTAGTTTTGCATTAGTTTTGACTGCACTGTTAACCCCTATTGCGTCTCATGTTCCTCTGACTGAAAAAGTGTACCTTCTGATGGACAATCTTAGAAAAGGTATTAAATCTGTCCACAAGTTTGCCTCTGAGGCAGTCCTCATAACAAACAAAAAAAGATTATTATGATTTAGTTATTTGTGAACCTGAACTCTGACCTGAGTAAGACAGCCAGAGCCTACAGTGTGTTGAATATGAAAAGTTTCCCATGCTGACCTCTTCAACAGGATACAGCCTTATCAACAGGAACGCAGAAGTATCCTCAAACTGTCCTCAAAGCATTTAATGTGCCGCTAAGTAGTTAAAACTCCCAGGTGGCCTGGGTGTCTGCCAAACGCTGTTAGAAGGATGACACCCCTTTCTCATGTTTTACCACTTCCCCCAAGGGCCCCTGCTGCAGAACAACACACACGCATGCACGCACGCACGCATGCACACAGGAACGCACGCACACACACACACACACACACACACACACACACACACACACACACACACACACGCACACACACACACACACACACACAAACATGTCTTAAACCATAGGCCAACACCCTTCCTCATCTTCTCTGGGTCAAAGCTCCCCCTACAGGTGCTGATCAGTTATCAGTTTTCATATTCAACTCAAAATGGTTTTAGATAAGCTGATCCCAGAACTGTGCTTTGTGGCAATATGTACCTCATACCTTCCCTTACTGGTCACAGTTTGATACACACTTCTAGGTAAACAGAGGAGCATCATGTGAGAATGGGGTGGTAGAGCTGTATATGGTCTGTGTTGTTTCAGCTGCCACCTCTGCCCACGCCAGCTTCTGATTAACATGGAATGGCATGAGGCGCTGGCAAGGCTGGGTCCATTCATACCCCTGACTATGGCCTATTCTGGGTGTCTATCTAGCCCCAAATGCTACAGTATAGCATATCACATGTTTCACTGTTATGGGAAATATTAAAAGGGGTTGTAATTGGGACTACTCACTGCCCAGACTGGGGATCATGTCTGATCAATGTTGAGACATCTGTGTTTTGTTTGTACTGCTGTCAGCAAATAATCAGTTTGATGCAGGGTTTCCCAATCTGATTTAACATGGAGCAGATGAAGGAATTGCATAGCATACTACTACTACTCTCTCTCTCTCTCTCTCTCTCTCTCTCTCTCTCTCTCTCTCTCTCTCTCTCTCTCTCTCTCTCTCTCTCTCTCTCTCTCCTCTGTCCCTCCTCCCTGCATGAGCAAGGATACATTTACCTGCTGTGATACTCTCTATCCCGCCCTCTCTTTCTCTCTCTCTCTCTCTCTCTTTCTCTCTCTCTCTCTCTCTCTCTCTCTCTCATCTTTCTCCCACTTTCCTTCGCCTTTGCATGATCTCATGTGTTCTAATCCATCTCTTTGGTCTTTTTCTCACAGGCTTTCCCTGCTGTATCCATCCTCACTGCCCCCCCACTCCGCTCTGTCCCAAGATCAACAGCCCTCGTACTAAAGCATGCCAGCTATTTGTTAAAAAAAGCCCACAGCTTTTGGACACTGTTCAGATATGGGTCCCTGAAGGGAGGCAAGATTACAAATGTAGATCTTTCTCCATCGCTTCTCCTCTCTTGTTCTTCCCCTTTGTCTGCCTTGCTCTCTCTTTTCCTTCTCACAAGGAAGCCTTTCAACAATCGTTCAAGGGGCCTTCGGACACAGGGATTGGGGAATGTCGACACCCAAGACTGACACCCATGCGTTTAACCCCACACTCTTTCAGTAACCTTGCAGTTTTACTGTATGAAGTCTTATACTCCCTCAGTGCATAATGATTCTTCATAAATTTCTCTGTTTTCACCACCTAAAATAGAGGGGAAACCACTGGTTCTCAAGCCTCAAAGGTCTGGATGAACCTCTGCTCCATTCCCTCGGGCTGCATATCAACAACACTGTGGCGGCACACTTCCAATACAGCATTTTTGCTTATCACGGCCGTGTTTGGAAAGCTCAGGCATGATTAATGATCTGAAGCTGACTTTTCTCTGAGGACTAGGCTTCTTAATGAACTCGGAAGAAAACAAACAGAGTGTGTTGGAGTCCAGAATGCCGTGTTCCATGTGAAGATAAAATGCAGAATGTTTAAAGGAGTACTTTTCCGACACTCTGCATAGTTATTTTCAGTCACACACACTGGTTCTGGTCCAGATTTCTCCCACCACAGTACAGCCAGTTGTGTGTAGGCCACAGGAACCTCTGGATTCATATAGTAACACTACACTCTCCTTAAGATTTGTAAGATTGTTTTGATGAAAATTGCATATCAATAATCACCTGATGATTTATCTCTTAGGGTCTGTGCTTTTTAGTGATTGATATTTACCTCACTTTCTCTCTCTCTCTCCTATTCTCTCTCTCTTTCTTTCTCTCCCTCTCTCTGTGTCTGCATCTCCCTCATCACTGCCTCTCGTTGTGTTCCGGCCCATCAGCGTTGTGTATCTGCTCTCCGATTGGGTGGGACGGGGACCGCTGTCCTCCATGCACAGTGACCAGTCAGCGAGGCAAGACAAGCCCCTGTCAGACCCCTGTGGGCCATTGACCCAACAACCCCCCCCCCCACACACACACACACCGCACTGTGTGTTTAGACTAGGCCACCATTCCTATATGGAGATACAGATCACTGTTTGGCTTCCTGAGCATGATGAGGGGGTAATTATCCTGTAACCAGAGGAAAAACAACGCAGAGAGAGAGAGAAAGAGAAAGAGAGTGTGTGTGTGTGTGTGAGAGAGAGAAATAGAGAGAGAGAGAGAGAGAGAGAGAGAGAGCAGAAAAGGAGAGAGAATGAAAAAGAGAGAGGGACTGAGAGAAAAGGGGGGAGAGAGAGGCCTAGTGTTTAGTTTGAAGTGGACTTTGTCTGTCTTTACTTTGAGATTTTATGTTTCTCTGGGGAGGGGGAGGGGGGGGTTGTAGGTCTGTGTTTGTATGTCTGACAACCCTGTGTTTCTTAAATTGGTGTGTGATGACACATGACAGTGTTGGGCTGCCTTTGTTAGCTGTTATGTCCTCAGTTCTGTGTTTTCTCCTGTGTCTGGAAGTGCAAAAGTGCTGGTCTGCCCTGAACCATTTTGTTTGCGGTTTTTTGTCTTGAGTTTCTCCAAGTGTTTGTGTAAGTGTAGCCTTTTATGATTGTTAGAATATTGTTCCAGATATACAATCATAGATATAGTTACATACTCTGGGTTAGCAGAGTCATCACTACCCCTTCATATTGAGGAGAGTGATTGGCAGAGAATAAAAGGCAAAGAAACTGCAGTTGACTAAAGAGACAGAATAAAAGGAAGAGGTTGAGGGGAGAAAATAGGTGAGCAATGAAGTGAAGGAAGGAGTGGATAGAGGAGAGGGGGGTGAAGGAGGGAGGGGGGTACTCGAGGAGATGGAGGGGCTGGTAAAACAGGATGAATATTTCCCAGACAGAAAAAGGAACTCTTTCCAGGAAATTACTTTCACACAGAATGTAAAGTCTGCCAGACATGTTTAACCCATTTGCAGTTCTTTTCCCTTTTTAAAAAAAAATAAAATAATGTTTTTTAATTATTTTTAAATTATTATTATTTGTAGGATTTACACAAATCTAAGCTTACATTATACTGTATAATGTAACAACTTAATAAGCACCATACCTCCCAATTAGATGTAATGGTTTGGAAAAGGCACCATTGTAAATCATCAAGCTATATGCGCCCCAATGGTTTTGCACTCGGGTCTTGTACAGAGCAAATAACACATAACATCATTAAAAACAACTTTTCACTCTAACCAATATCCCCTTTTATTGCAGCGACACTTAATTGAGGTGCATAATGGTTGTAAATTACACTCAAAAAAATCATCCTTGTTCCCATTCTGTGGACTGTTTTGAATTACTCCTCCAAGCTGAAATGAACTGTCATTTTGAGGCCCAACTTAATTTGACTCCTAAAATAACAGCAGCTACTGTGTTTTTCAGAAGTCTGGGGTAGACGTCTGGAAGGAGCCGTGGACACACAGGTGCACTCTCTCCAGGATTATGGCTGACAGAGATGTTGATGTTTTGGAGTGACTGCAGTTTGAAAACTTGGCCAGACGAAAAATCCCAAACGTCTTGTTTTCATGGAGTCTGTTTCCTGACCTAAACCTTCCTCTCAATTGCTGTCATCTTAGTTTAGTTTAGTGTGTGTGTGTGTGTGTCACTATTAACCTCTACATTATGTATCATAAAAAGACACATTCAACATGTCTCTCTTGGCTCTCTATTCCTGTACTCCATGTGCATTGGGAATACTAACAGTTAACTTACTAATAATTTGCTCGCCCTTTGTTTTCCCAGAAAGCAAATATTTATGTAATGGAGCAGCCAGAGCATAGACCCAGGGACCCTTGGCCAGGCATGGTATTTGAGCTCTATTAGGAGCTGGAGAGGAGAGCTGGATTTGACTTATTATGAGTCCCAGATGTTGCCTTCAAATGGGGGGGGGGGGGTGGAGGTAGAGGTGGGGGAATATGCAAGGAGAACCCTGTATCCCTGGTACCCAGCTATCAAACAAAGGGATCCGGTCATTGAAGCCTCGGGTCTGAGAAGGATCCAAGGGTTCTCAGGCCTATACAGTATAGTAGGCTAGAACAGACATAATCTATGTAGCCTATGCTCATTGTAATCCATGGAACTGAATGAGGTTTCCGTTTGAGGTTTTCAATTCATGCATTACAATGAGCCCGTCCTCCAATTTCTACCTCCACCAGCCTCCGCTAGTAGCCTACTATTGTCCCAAGTTGTCCAGATGTCCATTGACCACTGTGGAACATCAGTCTTGGTTTCATTTTCAAACTCTCACCAGCCTGTCATGATGTATTCACACACACCCAGACATAACTGCAACTGCACATGTGGCTTTTTCTCAGGTCAGGGTGCGACGTTGATTAGCTTCCTCTTTGGAACAAGGCCTCCGCAGGCACTGTGTTCCTCTAGCACAGCGGTAGTGAAGCAGGGGTGGAGGTGTAGTCATTGGTGTTTGTTTGGACTGTGTCCCTATTTCCGTGAATTCTGACCTGTCAGGAAACGTGGCGGGGACCAGAGACAATGGGCTATTGTAAGGTCCTGCTTTATGCTCATGTTAGGCTAAAACAGGAAAACATACTGAAACACACACACACACACACACACACACACACACACACACACACACACACACACGTAAACAAACAGCAATGCTCTGTCACATACCTCACAGTCTCCAAATAGCTTTGCATTTCTCTCCACAGAACTTTCACCCTTTCATGCCCGTTCTAAACCCATGGGTCATCACAGCTTTAACCCTCTCCCTTTGATGTTCCTTTAAAGGTGACGTGCCTGAGTTCACAGGGTAAGCTGTGGCTCTGGGACCCAGTGGTCAGGGATCTGAGGAACCAGCCAGTGTTCACCCTCTAAAGCCTGTATCTGGAGATGTGATAACAGAAGGCAGGAGAGCTTACATAAACTGTGTGTGTGTTTACTTAGTTTTAGCCGTTTACAGTGTATGTCTGAGGTCCTAGGGGAGGGGTCAGGAGTGTTAGAGCAGAGTGTGTTAGAAGTGTGTGTGTGTGTGCGTGTATGTGCGTGTTTGTGTGTGTGTGTGTGTGTGTGTGTGTGTGTGTGTGTGTGTGTGTGCACTGTGCTGTGCTGTGAGAAATGAATGTGTGTGACCTTTGATCTCTGGGTATGTGGGTATGGTCCATGCCTGGCTTCACTCACACTCACACACACACACACACACACACACACACACACACACACAGATCGCACCTGTCGGACACAGTCATGCTATCATGCATACATACATACATTTCCTAAGCACACATACAATCCTACTCAAACACATGCAACACACTGAAGTGCATAATGCATGTGTTTGTACATGTCTGTCAATCTGTGGATAACACTAGGCCTTTCTGTTTTGGTAAAGGCATCTGTGTGTGCTTGACCTTATCTCTGTGTAATTAGTACTAAACATGTGGTAAAGAGTGGCATCTTAATAGCAGTGTGTATGTTTGTGGCAGCAGGCATGTAATTGTGGAAATAGCTGCATGCGGTCACTCATTCTGTGGAGGGTAGAGATTGACTTTTCTATTCTAGACCTTCGAGGGAAGCACTTAGCTGTCCAGAGATCTAACAACAACTAAGTGGAGTTCTGTTGCCCAACAGCTGGGCTTGTGTTACTTCCTGCTGTAGGTGGCTGTGTTATTCTGGACTGTGCACGTCCTGTGCCAGCCTTTACGACTATGAACTGGTCCCTGATGATCAGTGTTAATCTATATGCTGATCTGTTCTGGTCCTTGATGATCTACACTAGTCTCTGCTGGTCTGGGCCTTCTAGAGAAACAGATGTGTGTTTGATACTATTCCTTATTCCATTCCATACATTACAATGAGCCCGTCCTCCGATTTCTATCTCCACCAGCCTCCCCTGGTCAGCATGCCAGGCGGAGAGAGACAGGGTCTGGGCCTGATGTTGAGCAGCGGCAGGCAGCCTGGAGACTGTGGTAACTGTGCTACTGTGATGGCCTGTCTCTCCATGGCTCGATGCCCAGTCACCACTGGGTAACATTCCTTGCCCAGGGTCTGGGCCAGGGGCAGAGAGAGAGGCACAGGACGCCTCCTTATATAGAGCCCCAACACTCCACAGAGAGCTTGTTTTGTTGCATCGAAAATCCACAATGACCTTGTGGAGAGGGTAAAAAAGTCTTTGTTTATATCTTAAGCCCCTCTCTGTCGTTCTCTAGGTTTTGATTGCGCTTACTTACTATAAATGTTCCTTTCAACTGCTCTGTTTATAGTCACATCATCAACTCTCTTAGACAACCACTCAGAGCTCAATACTATATACACAGTTATACCACAAATGGCCACACAATTGTAGTGCAAAAAGGCAACGAAAATGCATAGTGCGCGCACACACACACACACACACACACACACACACACACACACACACACACACACACACACACACACACACACACACACCCACACAAATGCAGGGAAAGAAGGAATGTCACATATTAAGGGTGGGTTGAGTTATGATGTCTGCCTGGTGCATTAAGGAACAGATTTGCTGAGCTGGCAGAGGGGCTCCTCCCTGTTGTGTGTGTGCAGATGAGAGTGCATGCTAATGTGTTTGGTGTTTGTGTGATTATTTGACTGTATGTGTGCATAGAGGTGTGTTATTGTATGGGTGTATGCTTTGCGGAGGAGTGTGTGTGTGTGTGTGTGTGTGTCTGTGTGTGTCTGTGTGTGTCTGTGTGTGTGTGTGTGTGTGTGTCTGTGTGTGTGGTATCTGCATTGGGAGCTGCTGGCAGGGAGACAGTCAGACTGTGGATATGGAGTTTGGCTCAGGCTTGAAGCCACACTGCAACAGAGGAGCCACACATGCAGTACTCTTTACTGCCTAACTAAACACAGGCTTCCCCTGCCCTCCTCCCAGCCTCACCCCTGTCCTCACAGTCCTCAACGCTCTGATCCAGCACATCTTAATTACCCACAGTAATTGAGCTGTTAATTTAACTGGTGTTTTTTTAAAAGGTACTTGACGTGCTCCCGCCCAATGGGTTCTTGTTATTGTTGAGACTTTCACTGTGGCCTCTGCCCAGACAGAGAGAGTGCAAGAAACATTAAGAATGGCTTTAGGAGTAGGGCAGGCCTGCAGTGGTCCAAGACCCAAGCCTTATATCACTTCAGTTAGGTCTTTATTATCACAGAGAGACATGTGGTTTGCAGGGAGGGGTAACACAACATACAATAAAAGTACAATACAATAGGAGTAGGTTGGGCTGCCTACTGCCTGCCCAGTGCCCTAACGTGGCAATGCTTGATATTGAATAGCAAAGCTCATGATAAAACACAAATATGAGTTACTGTATGTAAATGTTAGAAGTGAAAGTCAAGTTAATATTGATATTCCAATGCTTCATCTTGCACTTAAATGATATTTGACTTTGAATAAGACGTCCAAGGGTGTGAGGCAATGTGAGACAGACGGAAAAGGAGTCAAATGACTGATCATCATTTGTGATTCTCAATACTTTTATTTTGTACTGTATAGTGAAATCCTCCCACAGGACATTGCATGGTCTAACCAAGGATATCTGGAAGTATTTACAATGTCTTATAATTAGATCGGTGGCTTCAGACTACTGTGGAAAATATTCTCAGCATAAGGTAATGACAGAGAGGGTGGACGACTCCTGAATGAGCTGAACGTGAGCTCACAAGAAATGTGCATACCATGCTGTGTATCCTAAACAAAAAAAGAATGGGCAGACACAGGTTTTGGCATGGTCACATCTTGACATCATAGTAGTATCTTAGAAACGCAATCAGTCACTCCTGAAGATGAAAGATATACCACCAGAGGATGGGTCTTCAGCAGAAGGTGTGTGTGTGTGTGTGTGTGTGTTCCCCTATCTGGAAAATCACACCCAGAATGCAAGAATGTTGCACAGCAGTCTGCCCCCTCACTGGGTCCTATCTCTGCCCTGCCCTATCTGACGATCTACAGAAGCCTGTTCATTTAGACTGGGTTCAAGTTTTCCATGGGCACAGGTCTAGGATCAGCTTACCAAACCCTATCATTAACCAGGATGGGAGGCAGAATGCAAAACTGACCTTAGATCAGTGTATAAGGTTAACTTCACCCTCCTCCTGTTTATCCAGACTCACACCGGACTGGCATTTCCTGTGGGCAGGTCCAAGAGGCAGAGACATTCCTGGGCCAGGCACCTCCACTTCCTGTCTCTCTACTCACGCTCCCACTGAAAGACGTGTTTCCTGCCTCTCCCTCAACGCTGCCCTGAGGTTTCAGGACAAGAGGAAATATCCATGTCAGACACCATGGACTGTAAAGCCTTAACATATCATACACACTCACGCAACACACAAAGGCATACTGTAGAGGACACAGGAGCTACAGTAGCCGAGCCCTAGCCTTCATTACCCGGCTCTCCCTCTCTCTCTCTCTTAGCCTTAACTGGTCTAGCCACTCTCTCTCTCTTTCCCTGTGTCTGTGGTTGCTATCCAGTGTGCTCTCAGGAGTAATGCTTTCACACATGATAGGAGTGATCAGTATTGCATGCATGCCTCCCATGTCAGTGCGAGGTGTCGAACAGCGTTGTGTCCCCGTGGGGGAAGTTTTGGTGTCACTGTACTGTACCCTCAGGCGTGAGCAGCTGCAGCAACGGGTGGTGTATACAACAGCTGGGCTGGGGGATGGGAGAGCAGAGGAGCATGGTGCTTCACCTTACATACAGATGATGATGATTATGACGACAAGGGGCCTCAGAGGGTGATAGTGAGTGTGGGAGATAAATAAAGTTGAAGCTGTGATTGAGGTCTTGAGTGTATAATTACACCTATACATTAGGCCTATGATACTGGAGATGTCAGTGGCAAACTGTTAGGGATTAACGGGATCAAAGGTCACTGGCATTATGGTTGTTATAACAAGATCTCTTATTTTATTTAAAGATTTTTTTAGTTTTGCTTTCTTAGCTGATACAGTACTCATGTTACAG
The DNA here is from genome assembly GCF_951799395.1 of Argentina silus. Lineage (NCBI taxonomy): Eukaryota > Metazoa > Chordata > Actinopteri > Argentiniformes > Argentinidae > Argentina > Argentina silus. Next base: position 7,880,414 of record NC_139670.1, on the reverse strand, counting down.
TAACAACTGTTGTCAGTCTGAAATGGTCCTCCTGTATTTCTTTACCCCTGGCGCCCTCTCCTGGTACACAGTCCGGCCATTTTAAGAGCTGAAATATGAGGAAATCATTGTGGTTGTTTGACTTCAAAATTGAAGCCGACTAGAATTCAGGCTAGGCTAGGCGAGAACAGGCGGAGGCAGTGTACCTGTGCAGTCTCAAGTTGGATAATGAAGTGCCGTTCTAACCGCACGGCTTGAAAACATGGCAGTGACAACATGACGGTTAATCCTCAATAAAACATCCTTTGAATTGTCTCTGACTACCAGTCTTTACATCGTGGCATAAATAACATTCATGATTGGTCACGACAAGTGCCTTCCACAATGAAGGCGCTTGCTGCTTCATGCCGACATTTTTGAGCATGCAACAGATGTTGAAAGGCACTGATAAACACTGGTCGCCAAATGCTCAAAATTGATCCTCTCAAACATTAACACAACTATTCTTCAATCAACTCATTTTTATCAACATAAACAACATCTTCTCTCTTAAATGCATACAGTGACAAAACAATGAGGACAAAACAACCAAAGTGAAAAACAGGAAATAGATGAAAACTGCATCTGTTTTGGCCCAAATCTCCAGGTTATTTGTGGAGGAAAGTGAAGTGAAGGTTGCAGGGAGGTTGTTTAGACTAGGTTGTACTCAGTGTTGCTGTTTCATCCGTTCTTCTCACAAAGGGAGTACAGCAGCTCAATCTGTTCAGCAAACTCAAACCCTGGGCTGTGGGACGAGGAAGAAATAAACAAAAAACGTTAGATTATTAACTAGTCTGCCTCCTAAAAGTGCTCTGTCCAAAGGACCCCCATCCCCCATCCCTCTCACCGTCCTGGGGTCTCAAGGATCAGGGGGATGTTGTCCAGCCTGGGCTCATTCACAATGTCCCGGAAAGCTGCGATTCCTATCTGACCCTTCCCAATGTCCTCATGTCGGTCCAGGTGACAGCCCAGTTTACCTGTCAATCACAGCCAGACAGGAAGAAACACCCAAGAGGAGCAATTACTTCACAGGTATTGCAATAGGACAAAAATGCATCTGTGTAATACTAAAATCAAATGCTATGATGGTTTATGATATACTGTCGTCTGGCTTAAGCCAGGGTGCTGTGTTTAGCGTTAGTGATTATGATCTGCTGATTAATGGAATGTAGAGATTCTACACAAACTTCTAGAAGGCTCAGATTGTTTTTATTCCAATACTTTTCAATCATAATACTGAACATGACAGGCACAAGCCTACAAGTGTATCACTGCTTATCTTATTTTTGTGTGAGAGTGAATCGGCAGCACAGGGCTCCTCATTTCACCTTTAGAGTCATTGAGGTGGATTGCTCGGAGGTAATGCAGTCCGACTGTGTGATCAAACTCCTCCAACATCAACTTCACCCCTCCGTCTGCAGACAGGTCATAACCTGGTGGCGTTGTAAACATGCTACATATGTCTCATCTTGACATTGGAAAACAAATACATTTCTTAAAGACCTATGATGATTATGGTTTTGTATGCTATGTTATATTTTGAGTGATCAAGGGTAGATATATGAACAAATTATGAGCAATGATAACTGAGATATTTTGGGGGAAAAGAAAGAGTCATATGCCAGTCTGACTCACCATAAGCAAAGGCGTGGCATGTGTCCAGACACACACCAACTCTTGTCTGGTCTCGCACCTTGTCAATTATGCTCCGCAGTTCACTGAATTTACCACCCACTGTACTGCCTTGTCCACTCATATTCTCCAGCACTAAGAGAGAGAGGGGTGTGGGGAGGGGGCATTAGGAAGATTCAGGAAAAGACAGCCAGTATTCATTTCAAGGGCTTTACTTAAACTGGTGAAATAATCCACTTAGTAAACCCTAGTTTACCAGTGACGATGGCAGGTGTTTGCTGGTGAGCGTGGTTGATGGCCTGGGCTATCTTCTCCACACATTGCTCTGTCGTGATGGAACCCAGAGAGGAGCCAGGATGAAAGTTGTAGAGGCTCAGGCCCAGAGCACTGCAGCGGCCTAGCTCATCTACAAGCATGGCTTGGCTCTTGTCAAACACGTCTGGAATACAACATGTGGAGAGTATTAACGGATGAAAGGGAATTGGCATGGTTCTGTTGAAAGAGGTGAGACAAGAGCACTGTTGGGAGTCAAACCATGGGAATGGATCTCTTCAGACTGCACCTGGCAAAGTTGCAGGTCAATCACAAAGGTATGTCCTCTTCTGACCTCTCCCCTTCCTAGCACTTCCTGACATACCTTTGTGATTGACCTGCAACTTTGCCATTTAAAAAAAGTAGCACTCTGAAGGTGATCTATGGGAGTGGGACTTATTCAAACTGCTTTGAGCTTGGAGTTTCACATCACACAGAAAGTTGTTAAGAGCCCTGCCTAATATGCATGAGAAGGGAAGATTTCATGGATCATGCATCATCGTGAATTGTGTGTGTGTGTGTGTGTGTGTGTGTGTGTGTGTGTGTGTGTGTATAAACCTTCTTTGGGAGAGCCACAATTCATCAGGTAGGACCCGTGTGGTAGTATGTGAGCGGAGTCAAACCCATGTTGGGCGCATTGCTCCTGAAACTTGGCTGCTGCTGATAGGTCCAGGTCAGGCCTCTTCCAAGACCGTTGGGAGCCTAGGAAAAGGGCAAAACTACGACCCCCTATCTCTGTGCTTGCTCCAACCGCTTTCCATATTCCGCCTGGAGGTGGGAAATATATATATTTTGTCAAGGAAAACTAAGTTCACATATTTGGTTTACGATTATGACAGTTTCAAAAGAGGCACAGACTAAAGGTTTGACGTCATGATGTAAAAAACAAATGGTTACCTGATATAGAAACATGCGCCCCGATGTACTTGTTCTTTTCATGTTCCTTACTTTCCCTCACCCTTCTTTCCTGGCTCATTCTGTCTCCTAAGGGTTCACCAACCCTAATCTCCTTGTCTTCCTTGTCTCCTACCATTCCTTCCTGTGATTTTCTTTTCCTCATCCCTCTCTTCCTTGGACTCATTGCTCCTGTTGAAAGAGGGAAACATTTAGCAATTCAAACTGAAGATCTCTGTTACAGAGCTTTTAAAAGCTAGTTACTCTTGACTAATGTTTCCAATGTATGGTTGAAATGAATTGCAACTTAATTTGGTAGCTAAAAAGTAATCAGCACTAACTGGGAAGATACAACGCTCGAGCTTACTCTTTTTGATTAGTGTAGTTGTGAATTCTTTAAGTCTTGCGCCACTTGCAGGAATGATGCGCTCCCTATAAATGATGTACTATAGCTGAATCTGATCACTAACATTTGCATCACAACGACTTATTATAAGCTTAGAATAGTTTCGAGGTTCGAATAGAAATCTCTAATATTACTGAAATCTAAATCATTTTGAAATGTGTACATGTCAATTGTAATATATGACGTCACTGATAAACAGAACATGCCTGCTGCCTTCACGCACATACACACATGTTGCCACTTGCCAGTCGACGCTTATATGATGCTACACACTATAGCAATTATTAAACAGATCTGTAATTATGGTGACACTTATCAATGTCTAATGGCAATGCTGTTGTAATGAACTATGTCCAGTTTTCTTATGAAGGTCAAAACATTTTCCTCATCCCCCACCCCCCTACTCCCGTCAGACTCGTCGATGCTGGCCAGCCAGACTCTCAATTCATACTGAGCAGCAAAATGGCCGACCGTCAGCCAACTGACTTTACAGCGCTTTAAAAAAAGGAATTATTCTGCACATTAGGTTTACATTGTCATAGTACTTACTTACAAATCATTAGCTCGAGAGAGTATATTTCTTTATTAGCCACATACTTGATTATTCGTTTAGTGGTCGTTGTTTTTCATGTAGCCTCGAATGCCTCAAAAAGCTGAACATTTCGCACTGAAGCACTTTAGCTAGCTAGCTATCACGCTAGCTCTGTAATCATATGTAATTCCTGAGGTGAGTTGCAAGCTAAATTATCGTATCACTACTATGTTAAAAAGTTTCTAGACAGTTGCATGCATTGCATTCTTATTTTCTTCCTATAAATACATGCATATTCCATTGATTTAGGGTAGAGGTTAGTTAGCAAGCTACGACTTGTAGCGCATCAAATTTCTGCCGAGATCGAATCGGTGCGAAAATGATGTGCCAGTTTGCTAGCCAGCCAACTACAGAACGTTAGCTAGCTAAACTGCAGGCAGCAGGATGATTGTCGTCGTGCGATTGACGAGCTAACGCCGTTACGAAACTAGTAGCATCTCGCAAAGTTCAACCAGCTAGCCTTCCTTGTTGCAAGACGCTTGTTGGGTAGCTAACATTGTTGGACATGTTTGTTTGCAATATTACATTTCATAAAGATGGTGTGGCATTTAGCTGAGCAGCTAGCCGTCATATGGACGATATACTCGCTGGCTAACGCGTTAGGTAGCTTGTTCATTTGGTGCCTAGACCCGTAAACGACTTTCAGAACTAAGGTGCAGTACTTGCCTCTAATTTTAAGTTATGTGCTTCTTCTCGCATGGTAAACGGCAGCTGCTTCGTCCGCGAGCATCTTTCTAAGTTGTGTTGTCAGAGCTATACATTTTCGATTGCGCGTTAGCTAATTAGTGTGTCGTGTGAATTTTAGCCCGCCACAGCTTCATAAATCTTGCTAGCCAGAAATGGCTATTTTATAGTAGGGCGTTAAACGTAATGTGTGTGTAAGTATTATTGTTAGGTAGCTATTGTCAAATTAGCCAACTGTATCAACAGAAACCAGCCTGTGCGCGCCCACCAGGCCGCCGAATGCATGCCATTGCATGTCAGCTAGCTAGCTAACGTTACGTTGAGCTTCAAGCAACGGGCCAGTCAGAGAAATAGCTACCCGTTGGCCATGATATTGAGGACCATAGTCAGCTGCAATGTCATGCCTTGCTTACAAGCTATGCACATTTAGTGTTATATGAATGAGTCTGGTGCCGAATGTATTTTTAATACTTGGTTTTGGATATAGAGTAAAATTACAGCCTTTCCAGTCCATGCCATGGCAAACATGCATGCTGGAATTGTATTAGATGTTCTGTTCTGAGAGCCATTATGTCAAGGCAAATCTGCCATTTAAACAGTTCAGACCCATTACATTGTTGTCCCTGGGCCTTGGTGTAGTCAGGCGAACATACGAGTTCAAAAACATGCCAAAATGATTTGCTCCGATCAACTGGACTGTATCACACTGCTTAACAAGCTTTAGCCTTTGAAGCTTATGACAAGACCCGTCCGCTCCTTATGTTAGCTAAGGCTTGCAGGGGAGGATAAGCTTGGAATTTCCTGCAGGTTTATTATGGGGATAATTGCCATATGAGCTGTGCACGTGCCCAACAATCTTCTGAGCCCTAGGCTGATTCATCCAATGGAGCATACAGCTATTGTTGTTCAAATAACACAAGAGGATCTGCATTGTTTTTAATTAGGTTTTTTCTCTCTCTCCATTTATTAAACCCAGAAAGAAGTATCAGGAAAGGGAACAGTGGTTCATGGACGACAAGAAAAGGAAGAAAGACGACAAAAGGAAAAGGGAAGCCTCTCAGAAGGTAAGGATGTTAATTAATTATTACTGTCCTTCTGTCAAATGTCACTTTGCAAAGATGATCAGTTTTGCTAATTTCGTGATGGGAGTTTTTCTTCCTGCTGACGTTAACACTATAGCTCTCTGATGAACCCGAGGTACCACCATGATCTGTTTTATGATGTGCAGAGTTGGGTTTGCCAGTCAGGGCCTATTTAGTACTGCAAAGTTGCATGTGGTACACACAACAAGTCTCAACAAATGATGTATGTCAAATAGATTGCTGATTATTCCCATTACACCTGGCACTTGACCCAGACCAGGGAATGTTCTTCTCCTAACCAGTGCCATGCATAACTTCCTGTGTTGTTCAGAATTAGACGTTTGTCTTAGATTGAATGAATGAGAAAGCACACATTCACGATTTCTTGCTTTTTGATGTTGCCGTTGGTATTTCCATATTTGAAAACTGATTCAAGCGTTTCTTGTTTCAGGTTGCCGAGCAAAAAAACAAAGGTAAGCAGTGTGTGTGTTTCTGATTTACCTGGTTGCTATGTTTACAAGGTTCCACCTGTCTCTCCGTGTCTGTTCACGTCTTTCTTGCTGTTTTACATGCGTTTTTGGATCTCATTGCTTTAGTTAGTTTTAGCTGCACAGTCCTTTGGCTTAGTCACTCCAGTGAAACACTATACAGCAAATCTGTAAACAATCAGCACTGTTTCTTCCTTTCCCACCCTCGCTATCAACACTATTCAATTTAGTTGAATGTAGCTATTTTTCTCTCATTTAAAAACTATGATGGATAGAACATTGTTTTTTGTGTTTGTCTTTGCATCCAATCCCTATGCTTTGTGTACTGCATGTTCATTTGCTGACTTCTTTTCTCCGTTCTACTTCACAGTGCCAGAATTGACCAAGCCCACGTCCGCCCAGTCTCCTGCCGCCCCCAGCTCTGCATCCCCTAGCCCTGGAACCACCCCCTCTGCGTCTCCCTCCCCTGCCACCGCGGCTGCAGGCGCCCCCCCTCAGGGCGGGAACAATGCGAAGCGGCCGGCGGTGGCCAACGGACAGCCCTCCCCCGGAGCCCAGGCCCCCCAGCGCTACATGCCCCGAGAAGTGCCCCCGCGATTCCGCTGCCAGCAGGACCACAAAGTGCTACTGAAGAGGGGCCAGCCGCCACTGTCCTCCATGCTGCTGGGGGGAGGCACTGCGGGAGGGGGAGACGGACCCAATGCAACCATGGCTGCTGCCTCAGGTCAGTGTCATCACATGGGTTGTGCAACTTCTTACTCTTTAATTCCAAAGTTTCTCTTTATGAGAATAATGATATTGTCTTGGTTAGAGGTTTTAAGGGATTCGTGAGGGGTTAAGAGGTAATCACTGGTTTTTTGTTTGCTACCACTCCAGATTCCAGTCCAGGCTCTGTGGGTCAAGCTGCTCCCTCACTGCCCCTCACCTCATCCTCCTCCTCATCATCAATTGCTGCTGCTTCTTCTACTACTACTTCTTCAAATTATGCAAATTCCATGTGGGGGGCAGGCTCTGGCAGCCAGCCCTCCTCTCAGGGCAGGGAGAAGGTGATAGTGGACGGCTCGGACCTGGATGAGTGGCCTAGCATCGCTGTCGGTGATGTGGGCGGAGCTACAGTTGCCGGGAGTGCGTCGGGGGAGGGTGGTGGAATGCCGAACAGCAGTGCCTCATGGACCGACAGACACCTCCAGCAGCAGCCGAAAGCCGTAGGAACAGGAGGAGGAGGGAAAGGTGGCGATTCTGGCAATCCTTCTCCCACTTCCTTGTTCTCTTTGCCCAATGAATGTATGCAGTCTGGCAGTGTTGTGTGGGGGTCTGCCTCACAGGGTCCTGTAGGAGGGAATACAGCTGCCGCAGGGTCATTGCCCTCCATTTCCAAAGCCTCCCCTCTACCAGGGAACCCTGAAGGCTCCCTTGGTGGCAGCGGTGGGATCCCCGGTGCCAACTTCAACCCAAATGCCAACCCTTCTGCCTGGCCTGCCCTGGTGCAGCAGGAAGGGGCTGGGGCAGCTTCCTCAGACGGTGGCCCCTCTTCCCTCCAGAGCCCTGGGTCTCTGTCTGCCAACAACCCTTCCCTGGGAGTGGGACACCCACCTCTATCTGTGAATCAATCCGCTCATCAGCACCAACTTCACCAAATGCAATCCAGAGACAGAGAGCACGCGGCGACAGGAGAGTGGGGTGGAGCTGCGCTTGAGACTGGAGCAGGACCAAAAAGTGCGGGGGAGGGAGGCGAAATAGACTGTGGGGGTGGCAACGGGGGAGACAACCTCTCTGCCTCCCAAACCTCGTCCTCCTCGTGGAGAGGCCAGCCTTTCCCCGCTGCTAACTCCAAAACCGGTGCCTCAAGGACTGACGTGTGGGAGGGAGGAGCCGGAGGGGGGTTCGCAGCTGCTGAGGGTGGGGGTGGAACGTCAGGGTGGGGGTACAGAGGTCAAGGGGGAGGTGGGGGTAATGCCTGGGGCGCTGGAAGTGGGGGTAACAGTCAAACCCCCGGGGTATCTCAGGGAGGGTGGGGCGGAGGAGGAGGGGAGCGAGGTGTTCCGGCAGGAGGAGAGTGGGGGGCTAATTCAGGTGGTGTTGGTGGGGGTGGCAATCCGGTCGGGGAGGGGGGTGGTGGAGGCTGCAGCAGTAACAGCAGCAGTAGTGGGGGAAGCATTGGCAAACCTCCCGCTGCCTCCGCCTCCCCTACATCCACTACCATGACAAGAGCTTGGGACAATCAGAAGGCGGTCGGGGGGGACGGAGGGGCAGGGGACACAGGGGACTGGGGGGCAGGCCAGGGCAGCAGAGGTGGAGGAGGTACCTCTTCCTCCAGCGGCGGAGGGAACTCCAGAGCTGGTAGCGGGCCCCACAATCAGCACCACGGCCATGGGCACCAGCGCTCCCACCCGCCTCCCCCCAACGTCGAAGTGGCCTTACAGAACCTTCTCAGCCGCAGTGACCTGGACCCCCGCGTCCTGTCCAACACAGGCTGGGGGCAGACCCAAATCAGACAGAATGTGGCATGGGATCTGGAGGGAGGAGGAGGAGGAGGAGGAGGAGGTGGTGGTGGTGGTTCATCTGCTTCATCCAAAAATGCTCCATCTTCGATGGGTTCTCAATACTCCGCAGGCTCGACGACTACTGATCCAATGGCTTCTTCCCCTCTCACTGGCTCCACCCCCAACCCTTTACTTGTGCCCTCGGCTGGCTCTTCTGGAGAGGACTGGGAGAGCAGCAACAGCAGCAGCAGCGGCACCTCCTTACCCACACGGGGGCCACCGCCATCAGGCCCCAACATGAGGAATCCTGGCCTCACACAATCTGCGTCGCAGACCACTGGAGTGGGCATGGGAGGAGGCCTTGGACCTGGGCAAGGGAAGCCCACAGGGGGCTGGGGAGGGGCTGGGCCAACAGATAGCCAAGGAAAAGGATGGGGGAATGAAGGCTCTGAGTGGAGGGAACGCAGAGCAGGGGGTGGGGGCGGAGGAGGTGGGTGGGGGGGTGATTTTGGACAACAGGGTAACCCAGCAGGCGGTGGAGGTGGCTGGGGAGGGAGTCAGGAGGAGAAAGGGACAGGGGGATGGAAGGAGATGGGTAGGGATGGCAGAGGAGGAGGAGGAGGGTGGGGTGGACAGAGGGGTGGGGGGGATAATTGGGGAGAACGAGAGCCCAAATCAAGTGGTGGTGGTGGTGGTGGTGGTGGTGGTGGAGGAGGAGGAGGAGGAGGAGGAGGAGGAGGAGGATGGGGAGACGAAAGGAAAAGTGGAGGAGGAGACACTGAAGTTGGTACGTGGGGAAGCTGGGACGAGGGAGCCCCTAGAAGAGGGGCTGGGGGGGACATGGGGGGCAAACCCCACCAGGGTTGGGGTGGAGGAGGTGGGGGTGGAAAAATGCACCCGTCACAGATGCCAAACAGCCAGACAGCCTCACTTAAAGGCCCGGCACCACAGCAGCAACAATCACAGCCCCAGCAGCAGCAGCAAGCGCTGGACCAAGGGGCTATGCAAGGGGGCTGGGGACGTCAACCGGGTCCCCAAGCCCAGAACCAAAGCTCAGGCTGGACCTCTGGACCCATTCCCAGTGGACCAGGAGAGGTACCAGAGCCCAGTGGTTGGGAGGAACCGTCACCACAATCAATAAGCAGGAAGACGGAGGTCGATGATGGAACTTCTGCTTGGGGTGACCCCACCCGTTACAACAAGAGTGTCAATCTGTGGGACAAGAATGAAGTCCCGTCGAATCAGCAGCAGCAGCCGCCACCGCCGCCAATGCATGGTCAGCCGCAGGCACAACCACAGGGACCACCCCCAGTGTTGCAGCAGCAGCCTGGCAGGCAGTCTGCAGGAATAGGGGACAGAAACATCAACCCTGGCCATAGACCTGGGCCGGTAAAAGCTACAGGGATGGGTAAGAGTTGCTGTTTGTTTTACAGTTCTTCATCAAATGTTTTGCCCTGTCCACTATTATATTTGCGTGCCGATGACCTACAGTGTTATCAAACCTGTAATATAGTGCAAGTAAACACGCCTCTATCACTGATGTACTCATCCCAATGGCCCTCTGTCTGCAGCTCCATCCTCCGGCTGGGGCGGAGGCTCCCCCTCGAGCCCGTCGGTGGATGACGGCACCGCTGCCTGGGGGAAGCCTTCGGAGACACCCACCGGCTGGGGCGAACCTGAAGACCCTGGCAAGTCCTCCAGCTGGGGTAACCCTCCGCCCAACCCTGTCAAATCTGGTGAGGAAATGCTAATATTCCACAGAGTGACCCTTTATCATCCTCTGTCAACCCAGACACCATCCCTTACATACACGGTAAGATGACACTATTAACGACTTGTTATTACTCAGCAGGTTCAAAGTCTATGCAAGAAGGCTGGGGTGAGGGAGAGAGCTCGGTGGCAGCCTCACGCCACTCCAGCTGGGAGGAGGAGGAGGAAGGTGGGGGTGTGTGGAGCAGTACTGGGTCCCAGGGAAGCAGCTCCTCATACAACAGCGGAGGCTGGGGCCAGGGCCATGGTGGCAAGAAGCCTGGCAACAACAAGGTAGGACAACTTGGGTTGAGATGAGTTGAGTTTGGATGGCATGGGTTTGGTTGGGTTTGGATAGGATGGGATGGGTTTGGTTGGGACTGGGATGGGTTTGGTTGGGACTGGGATGGGTTTGGATAGGTTGGGATGGGATGGGTTTGGTTGGCTTGGGTTTTGATAGGTTGGGACTGGGATGGGTTTGGATAGGTTGCAATGGGTTTGGTTGGGTTTGGATAGGTTGGGACTGGGATGGGATGGGTTTAGTTGGGTTGGGATGCAATGCCTGTTGTGGCTATTCAAGAAGAACAGGGGAGTTGGATTGGATGATGGCATTTGTCTTAAAGATGCTTCAACATAATTGTTGTGCTGTCAACTATTGTTGAATGCTGTCAGTTGATTTAACAGGTAGAAATAATGTTAGACTGTAATCTCATATCTGTATCCGTCTTTACCCGTCAGGCTCCTCTGAAAGGTGGAGGAGGAGACTCCTGGATGAACCCAATGAACAGACAGTTCTCTAACATGGGGCTCTTGGTAAGCCCTTATTGAAGTATGGTTCACGATTGGGACAGTTGGGAATGTCTTGGCTAACACAATAAGAATGACATACCAATAGTCATGGCTGTGATGATGTTGATGATGATGGCGACTGTTGTTTGCAGGGAGATGACCCCAGTGGTAGACCCCCCCTGGACTTGGCCCCTGGCCCTCCTCAGGATAAGAAAATGGAGGCCGAGAAGCGAGGGATGGGCCTGAACGACTACAATGGAGATATGCGTAAAGCGGGGAGAGCAGGAGGGATGGTCTACCGGTCACCTGGTTCCAAAGATGTGGGGCCTGGGGACCCTGGGCCTTATTACGACAAGGTACCCCAAGAACCACCACACCCCCGTGACTTTCTAACTGTTACCTGAGTCCCTCTTGTCTTGTTAACGCTTTCTTCTGTATTCTCTCTTCTTCCTCTCCTCCTTTTTGATTTCTACTGTCCTACCCCCCCCCCCCCCCCCTTATCCCATTCTTCCTTGTCTCCCCACTTCTCCCCCAACACTGATTGGCTGCCATCAGCAGACCTTGCCTTTCACCAATCAGGACGGGTGCCTTGGGGAGGAGGGGCCTTGCTCTCAATACTCTCCGCCCACAGTCTACAAGCCCTCCCCCCTCTACAACCACAACACTATCCCCCCTAGACAAGTAAGGCTGTGTCCCTCGGTCTCTCTCAGTCTGTTGCCTCTCCCCCCCCCCCCAGTTAGAAATGTTGCTCACTGTCCTCTGTCAAATATCCATCCCTCAAATTCACAAAATATCATCAGTCAAAAGTGCCCCAAAATATCTCTCTGTTTCCTACTGTTCTTCCTCCTGTGTGTATGTTTGTCATTTCCTCTTTGTCATCTCCTGGTTGTAACCGCCCCTTCTCTTCTTTTGTCAGGGTGGTCATAATATGTTTGGTAGCGGCGGGATGGCCCAGTCAAGACACCAGCCTGGTGTGCCACCCATAAACCAGTCCCCAGGGATACGAGCGCAAGTGCCTCATCAGTACCTGTCGCCACAGGTACTGTGAGGTTTTTGAATTTCATCATACTGTTGACTTGGTGTGTTCCTTGTGTCTGTGTCTTAGTCAAGACAAGTCTGTTCATTAGTTCACTTCCCCCTATGAACAAAAACCTGATCGGTACAATTGATTTTGGCCTTTGCTTCCAAGTAAGTCCATTCTCAGAAACACATGTCCTGTCCAAAGAAGTGATTTGTTACAAAGCTGCTGCTGATTAGTAGAACTTACAGGAGTGATTGAACATGCACAATCGATGGAGGAGACTATCTCCACACAAACCACAAAGCAGAGAGCAAAGCTCTCATCGACAATGTTGCGTACGTTTGAGTATTCCGTGCTCCCATGGTAACCGGTATGTTCTGTGTATACCAGGTGCCAGGTTCAGTGCTGAAGCAGATGCCGCCCCCCAGCGCTAACGTGGGTGGAGTGGGCGGGGTGGCAGGTGTAGGTGGGGGTGTGTTCCCCCCTCAGCTGTCCCCCCAGCACATCGCCATGCTCAGCAGCATCTACCCCCCTCACATCCAGTTTCAACTGGTGAGTAGCAGGGTACCACACCTCCTTTATTTTGAAGGGTTGCCCGCCCCAAAATCTAAGTTTTCTTTTCGATATCCATATAAGTCCATATCCCTCCCCAGCAGTTATCAGGCCTAGGTCTATATACTTGAGGCGAAATCCGTGGACACCAATACAACAGAGGCTGGTAGAGGTAGAAATCGGAGGATGGGCTCCTTGTAATGCAAGCAATGAGGAATGGTATCAAACATGTGAGTTCGTCTCTCAATTTCTGCCTCCACGAGCCTCCCCTGCAATATGAATGGGAGAGACGGGCACCATTAAGGTTGAGGCCAGTTGTGTAGCTTGCCCCTTGATTATTGTTATCGTCAATTGGCGAGATGGTGCAGGTCTTTCTCTGACAATTAATGCAAATGGAGTTTCAGTGGTGAACCTCTCTCCCCCTGCCCCCCCCAGGCGTGCCAACTCCTCCTGCAGCAGCAGCAGCAGCCACAGCCCCAGCAGCAGCAACAGCAGCTCCTGCAGAACCAGAGGAAGTTCCCCCAGAACATCCGCCAGCAGGCTGACCCCCAGCAGGTATTTGTGCACATCACACAACCCCCACCATCTCTGTGTACTGACACAGGAAACGTACAGATGCAAGGATAGTCTTGAGTACTGTCACGTGTACCAGGCGAGGCTGGTGGGTGTAAAAATCGGTGTTTGTAATGCATAGAACAGATGGATGCATGGAACGGAATAAGGAATGGTATCGAACACGTGTTTGATACCATTCCTCATTCCATTCCATGCATTCCAATGAGCCCATCCTCCAATTTCTACCTCCACCAGCCTCCCCTGGTACACAACACCCACCATATCGTTGCACTGGTGCCGGAAACCTCACAGATGTAAAGATACAGCCTGAATACCGTCGTGTATAATCTGTTTGTGTCGATGCCTGGTTTTATCATTTGTTTGGTTTTCGCGTTTGTCCTCATCATCTCATTATTGTATTTCATCATTTTCTTCTCTCTCATTATGTTTTCTTTTGTCCCCTCAGCTGGCTAAGCTCATGGTTCTTCTTCGGCAGCAGCAGCAACAACAGCAGCTGGTCGGCGGAGTGGGAGGGGGCTCTAAACTGTCCCCCTCTCACCTGGGTGGGGGAGGCCCCAAACTACCTATGGCTGACAGCCTCCCCCACCCTAGCATGGGGGTCTCTGTGGCCGACCTGCACCAGAAAACACAGGGCGTCTACTCTGGTGAGTGTCAGTGACAGGGAGTGACTGAGCTTTATTAATTTCCTATGGTTGTCTGCCTTAGATCCCCTTTACTCAAAGTAAAGGTTAATTTATGCTGTGTCAATCGACACTGCTGACAACTGTCAATCGTGATTGAAACCTGAGTGATTGTATTGTAATGGCCATCTAACCCCCTGGTCTGTCCCCCTCAGGGTATGGTACGGGTGTGAACCTGTCTGGTATGGAGCTGGGGGGCTCTGTGGTGGGGGGGCCAGGGGGGATGAAGGACATCGGGGGACAGCAGTCCCGCTTCAAATGGATGATGGAGGGTCACTCCCCAGCCCCCTCCCCTCCCGAAAGTGTTCTACACAAAAATGGTGAGAAGCCTCAAGAAAATAATTCAGAGGATAAGATTGGAAATGGCTTGCCAGCATAGAGAATGTTTAGACATCTGTCCAGTCTTTATTTATTTAGATCAAAGTCCCTGTCTCTTTCTTTCTCTTCATCCCTCTCTTTCTCCATCAGGTCCTATTTCCAACCCTATGAAGATGCGGGGGGGCTCCCCATACTCCCAGTATGATATGTTGGGTGGGGAGGGGTTGGGCTTGCCCCCCCAGGGGGATAACTGGCACCGCACCCCTGGAAACAAGAAGCCCAGCACGTCCAGCTGGCCCCCTGGTGAGTGCTCGAGACACTCCAGGATTACCTCATCTCTGTTCCTCGTCTTCTCTCCTCGAATCTGCTCCCCGCTTCTCTGACAGTTTTTAAAAAAAAATGTTTTATAGGAATCAAGTATTATTATAATTCCAAAGAAAATAAATATAAAGAATTGCTAGCAAGTGCTGCAGCTGCATGCATTTCAATTAACTGACTTCATCCATTCCATTTGTTCTTGTGATGGTCAGAATTCCAACCTGGCGTGCCCTGGAAGGGAATCCCAAGCGTTGACCCTGAGTCTGACCCCTACATGACCCCAGGGAGCATGATGGGAAACTCTGGGGTGTCGAGCCTCAATGACACTGAGCACCAGTTGCTAAGAGATAACACAGGTACCCACTCCTATACTAGCGGAACATTTCTTCCTCTGTCTCCTATCCTCCCATTGGCTCTCAGGTGAATAAACTGGACTTGAACGCCCAATGGGCCTCCTTCATATTGCTTCCTCTAATAGGTTAGAGCAGATGAGGAGTGAAGGAGACCGTTTAGTAATATTGAGACTGCAGCCCCACTAGGTATCAGTTGCTAAGAAACAAGACAGACTAACTTACTGATGTACCCAAGTCCATGTTCAGATGTAGCTATCACATACATAATGTACAGTTATAAGTATCAGGGGAGGCTGGTGGAGGTAGACATCAGAGGACGAGCTCATTGTAATGCATGGAATGAGGAATGTTATCAAACGTGTGCATCACAATGAGCCCATGCATCACAATGAGCCTATGCATTATGATGAGCCTGTCCTCTGATATCTACCTCCACCAGCCTCCCCTGGTAAGTATGTTATTAGATAAGGAGACCTCTCGCTCCCACTGCATGTTAAAGCGATATGCAGATAACATTGAAAATCCAGTGACAAAATCCCTGTGTTGCAGAATCAACCCCTCCCCTCAACACCTTGCTGCCTTCACCTGGTGCCTGGCCCTACAGTGCCTCAGACAGCCCCCTCAACAATGCACACAACTCAGGTACTGCACTTAGTTTACCCCTCTCTGTTATTTTGATTACTCTATGCATATAGAATCTATCCTCCCCCCCCTCCTCCTGTTTTTGTTGTGAGTGTTTTCCCAAATCTCTACTCTGTCTTGCTTGGACCTGCCATGTGTCCTCTACACGACTCCTCCTAACAAGGATCCTGGTTTCACACTTCTTCATTTCCTGTGCTCACAGCAAAGTACACAGAGTACAAGACCAGCTGGCCCCCTGAGCCCATTGGACACAACAAACAGTGGAAGGCCAACCGCATCAACCAATCCCAGCTTGCACGCCCACCTCCGGGACTCACCAGTCAGAAGCAGGCATCGCCGTCCCCTTGGTCGGGAGGAGCCCCGCGATTGGCCCGGGGCTGGGGAGGCTCGGGCAGTAGCCAGGAAAGCAGATACGGCCCTGGTAATGTCATAACACCGTGTTGTGTAGAAAGAGGGGCTTGTGTAGCAGAGTTTGAAACCCTGTACTGTCCACCGTCCGGGCTAACTGCCTGCTGAAATATTCAGCAGACCTAAATGTACCCAAGAGATGAAACCTGCCCTGATCTGATGCCCTAGATCTGACATTGGGTGCTCAGAACAAAGCACCCATTCATATTTTATTTTGGGGGCCTGCCAAGCTAAAAGCAGAGGTTATTTATCATTCATTGGGTTTGAGGAGCTGCAGGGTACAGAGGTAGGGATTGTGTTTGGAGGAATATGGGGAACTGATCCACATTTCTGTGGTCTGGCTGGTTTGTTTTTGCAGGCTGTGCTTGGAGTGATGGTGGGACCTCCAGAGGAAGCTGCTGGCTGGTGCTCAGCAACCTCACTCCTCAGGTATACACACATGCACAATCTCACATCACATAATTACAGGCACACACACGCGCGCACACACAAATATAACACATGCAACCACAACCTATAAGCGCACACACACTCCCTAACCCCTATCTCGTTTTTGCAGATTGATGGCTCCACTCTGCGCACCATCTGTATGCAGCACGGCCCCCTGTTGACCTTTCACCTCGGCCTGACCCAGGGCAGCGCTCTGATTCGCTACAGCACCCGGCAGGAAGCAGCCAAGGCCCAGAGTGCACTACACATGTAAGTTCATCCTTGTTAGATCTTGGGCTGTGGCACTCAATACACTTGAGGCTGGATAATACCCCCATGCTGAATTCACAGTTATGTGAATGTGAATTTTCCTGCGTAATTTCAGGAAAAGAAATCCTCAACCTGATCATTGTCAAACAACCATCTTTTCTCTTCAGGTGTGTCCTGGGTAACACCACCATCTTGGCCGAGTTTGTGAGCGAGGAGGAGGTCGCTCGCTATTTTGCACATTCCCAGGCTGGAGCAGGAGGGAGCGGAGGAACGGCTGGGGCCCCAGGGTCCAGTGGGGGCCAGGGGCCCACAGGGACAGGCGCTGTGGGGGCCAACAGCAGCGGGAGCCTCCAAGGAGGAGAGAGGGACCGGGTCAGAGGTGGCGGAGATGTTGGCTCCACCCCTGGAGGGAGCAACAATGGAGGAGGCAGCTCGGGGCACTCAAGCTCTGGATGGCAAAGTTTGGACGGTACAGGCAGCTCCTCGGATCCAAACTCCACCCAGGGGCCTGGGCTGAGTATTTTTGCCCAGTGGAGCAGCAATGGTGCTGGGGGAGGAGGGGTGGGTGGTGGGGGTGGTGGCGTGGAGCCCGGTAGGCAAGGTCTGTGGGGGGGTATGGGTGGCGGGGGCTACCCCAGCAGTAGTCTCTGGGGGTCCCCTGCCATGGAGGACCGCCACCAGATGGGCAGTCCTGCCGCGCTGCTCCCAGGGGACCTGCTAGGAGGTGGGGCTGATTCCATCTGACTGACCAGCCCATGAACACATGCACACTATATGTGTGCATACACTATATTTACACATAAACTTAAACTCATACACATACATCAACACACAGACAAAATGACGTCAGCCTACACTGGTCACACACACACACACACACGCACCCACTCTCTCTCACACTCTGTCACAAAGATGGTGACATACTTACATTGAGCGCGCGCACACACACACACACACACACACACACACAGTACACACACACACACACATAGATATTATCAGATTCACCCCCCCTCCTCCCCTTCCACACACCTTTTACCCCTAAATGAAGACTTCAACAACAAGACTTGAACAGGAAGTGAAATCCGTTGGACTCAGACTCAACTGGATGACTCTTTCTTTACCCTTGAGTAAAAACACAAATCACACTCGCATCCTGAGATCCTATCAACTCAGGCATGCACTGTAAAGGAACCAACAAGTGACGCATCACATGGATGTCCTCCTATGTGGTGTGGAACAGCAACACAACTACACATGTACAGGATGACTGGTAATGTTACAGTGCCAGCCTCACTGGCAAACCGACAGACACTCACCAGTTACACACTGCTCTGATATTTGACAAGCGAAATTGTATCTTGTTGTATGTCATTTTCTGTTTGTTTTAAAAATGTGGAACCAGTGGAAATCCAGAGATGTCTTTTTTTCCTTCAAATGCTGACCTCGTTATATATTTTTTCTTACTCAATCAAGTTCGTTATATTGTCATGATGATGACTATGATCACTTATTTACTAGCTGTACAAGGTGCCCTCCTGCCTGTGTGTGCATGAAAGGAGTGACAGTATGGAGGAGATGATGATGATATTGGGAGTGTCTGTGTTGCTGCCGTGGTGAATGTTTTTGTCAATGAGAGATTCATGATTAACAAGCGTGGCGTGTTGTCTCCAAATGCTTGTCCCAGTCAGGGAGGCGAATAAATGTTTGTGTGATCGCTTACATCAGGTGTACCATGTGTGTTTGTGCGTGTGTGTTTGTGTACTCGATTAAAGAGGATCCAAGTGTGTGTGTGTGCGTGTGCGTGTGTGTGTGTGTGTGTAGATGGAAAGTTCAAGAACATTGGCACTAATGCATATTTCTCTTAAGTTGTGGTTTTAGCAGCATTCTTTTGTTTTCTATTTTTGTCTGAATTGCAATAATAAAAAAAGATTTTTTTAAAGAAGCAACCAACTGAAGGCATTCATATTAAGAGATGCCAAAACCTACCATACCAAGCTGAGCTGGAGAGGTGTTTTATGAACACGTTAAAGTTACCAATTGTTTTATTTTTTGTTGTTGTGTATCAATTTAAATTAAGGCGGGCTTTATCACTCCTGTTCAGGTTCTTTTTGTTTGTTTTCAGATTTTACAAAGGAGAGGAAGTTAATTTAAGCAGAAAAGAACAAGACAATAAAGGTTGAATTAAACACAGGTTGTTGTGTCTCTTTTGTCACCTCAGATTCACATTTACAGATTATAACTCCCACGTTTTAAGCATCTTTCCCATCACTCAACTCTCTACAGTGCTGCTTGGGTCCGACCTCCCTCCAATGAAGAAGCAGGCCCTAGGCCCTTTCTCAATGATCTCACATAATTGGACAAACATGCAGAAATCCAATAGATTTGTAATTCAAGGAAGGGAGGAAAGAAACTGAAATGTATGCAACTGGATGGAAAATGTGCCTTCTTGAGATCAATTTATGTTTCTAGTAATACGGGTGTTACAAAGTATGCTACAGCACGGATGGAATGCATATGATATTTTATCAGAATGATTGAGGTTAGTAGGTAGTGCAGTAAAATGTTAATTAATTAGAAAAGTAAAGTCTTTTAATGGTCATGATGTCACTAACTTAAAGATTCATACCAATGAATTACATCTATAGTGATTCATCGTGCAAACAACAAAGACAGCAGTTGAGAAGAACAGTCTGGTACACGACATTCACAACAGTAGCAGCTGCACGGCGTCTTTAAGGCAATCCGGGCATTTCTGATAGTCTGTGGATGACATCATTGATATTGTCAATGGTGTAACTGAGACGAGAGAGATACGATTTTTTTGCGTTTTCCCCAAATCTGTCATTCGCAATGCAGACTTTACAGCGGGACGTTACATCGGGGTCAGTGAGTGATTGAGGAATGAGCCGTCAAAAGCCGCGTCCGTCTTTCGCTGTCCGTGGTCCTGTTTGACTGACAACTACCCGATCAGCACCACCGTGGAAGCAGTCCCTGAAGTGCCTGGCATATCGGGTGAGGAGACGCGGGTCCATTGGCTATTCAATGGGAATTGTGTCTGGGGGGGTCGTATGGGGTTGGGGTTGGGGTTTGCAGAGGGACACAAATAGCAAATCGGATAAAGTGGTAAAGGTTTTTTATTTTCCGATAAAGATGGTCTCTAGTCAAGGGTGCGGCTGTGCAAATATTGACCACAAACACTGAACGTCAATTATGCGAATGTTTTGAATCAAATCTTACCAAGAGGACTTGTGGATAGGTTTTATTTGGCCTGCCAACACTATCGAAGCGATATTTATTGCTTTAGATCTGCAGTAAGGTGACGTACTATTTACCTGGAATCTTTACTATCGCGCAAGCACAGCAAGAGAAGGAATCATTTTGGTAACAGAGTACTCATACGTATGACTGAGCGTGGAGAGATGTAGGCAGGAGCTCATTCCTGTTCGCTATGAACTAGTTCGACCTTCATTTCATGGTTTTGCAGTGCACATATGGCAATACGACCATGTTAAAATTATTGAATCATGTTACCATTTTATTTATAGATCACATTCATTTATGTCCTCATAGGCTTTAAGGTATAGGCCTATGTCCCTCTTCAACCGCCAATGTGGCAGTATTCTCGGCGCTATCCTTGCATAATAAACAAATGCCATTTAACCAAATGCAACCAATTATTATCAGTCTGTCTGCTGGGAAATTCAAACCACAGCACAGCCATTTTCTTAGACAGTTTGCTTTGATGGAAAAGGAATGGACAAGGCTAGCTGAGAAAAAAATATAACTCATTTAATTTCAGCAGGAACTGAAATGTATGAGACTATAATGCTAATTATTTGTATATGTGCTCATGTCCTTTGAAGTGATAGTGTGTGAAATGCAATGAAGTAATGAATAAATTATGTCAGATTCACACTATTTTCCCTTGCACTACCATGCAGGCATGATATGTTGATAGAAGATGATAGAAGTTCCTTCAAATCCAATATTATCTAACTTGCTTTTACCCAAGTTAAAACACCCTTTAAATCGTATATTTGGCCACATTTTCACTATTTTTCACTTCACATAGAATTTGTGTGTTCTTGTGACTTTTTTCATTATTTTTCATTCCTCTGTTGTCCTCATTTGTTGCTATCCCTCCTAGTTCTCACTTTGCAAGCCTTTCTCTTTTAGTGTGTCTTCATTTGAGATGGAACAGGAGCACAAAAATGACATTATGTTGAACTGGGCCTGCTTTGTGCCACACTGCCTCTCTGGTCCATAGTCTGATTGATGACAGTTTCCTCTTGCTTGTTTGCCCCTTCAGTGAGTTCTGGAGAAGACCATCATCATGGAGTTGAGGGTAGGGAATAAGTATCGCCTCGGCAGGAAGATAGGGAGCGGCTCTTTTGGAGACATTTACCTGGGTAAGACTTGTGTCGTTCTGAACCGGAGCTCAACTTTTCCTCAGACCACCCATACAATAAGCCCATCATCACACATGATTTATATCCTGTTCCAAGACATGTAAATACAACATACACTAGGATACAATTATAATCTCAGTGGATATTATGCTAATTGCTGTCATTGTCACATGGTGGTTACGATGTATGTATGTATGGGACTGCCTGACAAAATAAAGGTTAAATAAATCAAATGTATGTGCATATCTCCATGCCTGTGTCAGGTGCTAACATCGCGACAGCAGAGGAGGTGGCCATCAAACTGGAATGTGTGAAGACCAAACACCCACAGCTGCACATCGAGAGCAAGTTCTACAAGATGATGCAGGGAGGAGGTGAGAGTGGCGTGGAGACAAAGGATGAGAATGAAGAGTTGAGGGCAAATAAGCTTAAGAGAATTGTGAAGGGAGAAGATTGAGAGGGAATGTGTCTTGCACAAAGATAAATTAGTAATTCGTAATAGACAAATGATGGTACATTACTCAGCAGAAACAAGCCTCTCAGACTCTCGTTCCCTTCCTGTTTCCTCATCCAGTGGGAATCCCTTCCATAAAGTGGTGTGGTGCCGAGGGGGACTACAACGTCATGGTGATGGAGTTACTGGGACCAAGCCTGGAGGACCTCTTCAACTTCTGCTCCCGCAAGTTCAGCCTGAAGACCGTACTG
>NC_139670.1:7631101-7856101 GCF_951799395.1 Argentina silus | reverse complement strand
CGGGGCGCTCCCGCCAACGTGTCCTCTTCTGACCTCACTGCCCGCCTCGACCAGTCACGCATCGCCACATCACAGGTAGGCTGCCCTAGGATTAGGATGAAGTTGTCACAAGACACTGACTTACGGTCATATGGAGACTGATCCTGGATCTGTGCTTCCACCTTCAAAGGCTTGATCTCTCTAACCCACTGCCCCTCCCTCTCCCCACCCAGGTCAGTGTGCCGTTTGAACACCTGGGAAAGTGAGTTCCTCTCTCGCCCTCTGGACACTGGCAGGTAAGGACAAGTCAGACGGCCACAACTATTTGCATTGAGAATGCTTTAAGGAATGACAATTCAACTTTCCTTGGCTTCTTAAGTAATATTTAGACAAGAAAAAAAATATGTTATGCTTTTATAAACAGACAGTGAAATGTTGTCTCCCTTGTTTCTGACAGTTTTGAAGCCACAGCAGTTGTTGGATTAAAAACACCAGAGTGGGTCAAAGACACTGAAGACAGAGGGGGAAAAAAAGAAAAGAGAGAGAGGAAAAGGTAGAAGGAGAAGGTCATATTAAAGGAGGAATGAAAGTGAGTGTGTGTGTACGCCTGGGCAGTATGACCTGATTTTCCACCTGGAGAAAAGATGAAGGACAGAAGGACATTCTCTTTACTGAGCCTAGCTTTCCAGGCTTCTGAGACCCAAGGCTGGTGAATGAGTCTACTCCTGGCTTAGCTCTCCTTCACACTCATTCGCTGGCTACCAATTGATCCATGTGATCATACAAGTCCCATCTTCTCAGAAGCAGCTCAATGTGCATAAAACAAAAACAAACATGCACCTATTGGTGCAGAAGGACAATTTCAGGTTATTCTAGCCATTGCTGAGGTGTTGTTCTATGGGCACATGTGTAACACAGTCTAAACTCTTTGTCTCGCATTGAATTTCCAACTTATGAGAGCTATTTACAGCTACAGTAATGGTGTAATTGAATAGATAAACAATAATCATACGGAATTTCAGAGAAGCTCATCTGGATCACAAAACAACTGACTTTAAGAATTCAGGCTAAAGAGGAAATGTAGAGAGAGAGAGAGGGGGGGATAGAGAGATGTGGGGCAGAATTAGTTAAGAAATGGGGAAAGGATGAAGTAAGGGAATGTAAAAGTGTTTGCAGCTGAGCTGCTTAGAGAAGTGAGTTTGCATCTAGTCAACGTCTGTGAATGTCTTCTTGTCTTGTTAGTTTGTCATTCTCTTGGTTTTAGCAGTGGACTGACCATGAGTCAAGGGAGCGGTGAATGGTAGGAGGCACAGAGAGATGGGCTGTCACCCATTTTCTCTCTCTGTCTTTGCTGTTTAGACATTCCTAGTTATAAATTATTGGTAGATTTTAACCAAATATAATTAAGGACATTTCAATTCTACTCTGTTTGGCTTGACACATTTAGGATCTACAAGCTGGCACCTGCTGCTCTGTGTGCACAGTTGGTACTATTACTATTACACCAGGTTTGGGGTATAAGACCAGATGTCCCATCAAGGGGATGTTATTGGGGAATATTACTTATTTTACGGAAGAGGAGGAAGCTATTTTACTCAAATGGTTGTTTTGGTTGTGTTTTTAGTTAATCTGTAAGGGAAGAAAGTGACAGACAAGTAAACAAGCCTTATTCAAACTTCAGAGATGTGAGGAGTAGCATGAAAGATACAATGTATAGAGTGGTGGAAGTTACGATTTGTTTTATGTTCATTATTTTGTTTTTTTACACCCGTGTAAATAATTGTTTTGTGTAAAGCCACGTTGTTTGAAGATGTCAATGTAGTAAAAGAGATTTATTAACCTGCATAGGGCTTGGATGGTGGGTTAAGACAAAGAGCCTACAATATTAAAGATGGATCTCACTGATGGGATATGGCTGTGGATGCACTGATATCTTGTACATTTCTTTACCATGCTTAGACTTTATAACAATGATATTTGTGTATATTTATGAATCAATAAAGATGATATGCACAACTTACTACCTTGTCTGCTGTGTGTGTGTGTGTGTGTGTGTGTGTGTGTGTGTGTGTGTGTGTGTGTGTGTGTTTATGTTATGGCTATCTTCAAAATTCGATTGGACTCAAAATAGATCGAAGCATGCGCAATTTCCCCATCTACTTCCTGCTCCTCAGTGTTCTTTGGCTGTGATTGGTGCAGCCAGCAGGCTGCTGTCATTCGAGCGAACCTACGGAGTGGACCGAGTGCCGTTGATCTACTCCTGTAATCCGAGGGGGATTGCGACTGGTTGGCAAACGCCGAGGTAGGGAAAGGAAAAGAAGGAATGACGGAGTGCAAACTCACAGCAATAAAACATACATTCTACTTGTGTAGTTTGATAAACTGTCAGAACGGAAGAAAAGACAAAGCTACGCTAAAATGAGACCCGAACCTCAAGAACTGAGATTTTAATTGAACTCTTGGATTTACACAAAGATTTCCAACCGAGCGAACTGCACTGGGAGATAAACATGGATGTCGGAGTAACGATGGCAGCTTTGTGGAAATAAGCCGTTTCTGTTTTATTTCTGGTTCTAGACCGCACTGGCCGACAGAAAGTTCTCTGGAAGCATCAGCTGGTTTTAGGTGAGTTGATCTAGCCTGTGAATTTAGTTGTAAAATTGAATACATGGCCATGAAGCCTATAAAACTAAATGAATAGTGAATTAATCTGCTGATATTTTAAACAGTTTATTATTTCCAAAATATCCATAAAAAAATTTAATCAGGCATGTTTTCCAAATTCAGGCGTCATCTTAATTCAACTTATTAGAGGGCAATCAAACTGCAAAGGTAAGAGTTTCGATCAGAAAATCAGTGTTTTTGTTGGTGTGCCCAATCAAAGTAGTTTATCTCAGTGTCTGGCTGTCACCCATATCATTAATTAGTATTAATTACTGATATGTACTGAGCTGGTTCTCTGTCTAACATCTGTTGCTTTATAATTGTCCTCCCCAACCTGCCACTCTGTCAGCTATATCATTCCTGTGTGTGTGTGTGTGTGTGTGAGAGTGAGAGTGAGAGTGAGAGTGAGAGTGAGAGAGAGAGAGTGTGTGTGTGTGTGTGTGTGTGTCACTGACTGCCCTTTTGCCTTTCAAATGAAATGCACAGATGTCCCTGGGCTTCAGCAGAACATCGTTTCGCAGTCGTGGCCATTGTGTGTGTGTGTGTGTGTGTGTGTGTGTGTGTGTGTGTGTGTGTGTGTGTGTGTGTGTGTGTGTGTCCTCTGACCGCCGCTGATGCATTCACTTCTGTCCCATTCTGCATGTTGATCTGCTGATCCTCTGCAAACCAATACAAATGACTCCCCATGGGGTATATGTAACCGGAAGGCTCCAACACCCACACAATCAACCAGTGGCTGCAGAGATCAATCTAATCTAATTGTATTAGACTGCACAGTGTTGAGACAGAGGGGTGTGTGTGTGTGTGTGTGTGTGTGTGTGTGGCTTACATCAGTCTGTCCATTATTGTGCTGCTGTGTTAATGACTCTGATATTGGTAGCAGAACCATGTATCAGTATGACCCCCCCCCCCCCCGCCCCTTGTGTCACTGCTGTCCCTGATTTTGCTTAAGAAAGGCAGTATGAATCACACCATGCTATTTTTAGAGTGTCTGTGTGTGTTGTTATGTTTCTATTCTCTTCAGTAATATCAAGGACTCCTCCAAGCACAAGCTGACATCTATTACGTGAGACAACAACCAAGTCAAACATGCCCGCAGAATATCACAGCTGTTCAACTGAACGTCACATTGAAATGAGTGGCGAATTCTAGTTGTATAACTTGCTTCCACTTATGTTTGGTCCCCCTAATGGAATAAAAGAAGACATTCTGTAGCAAGGGAGGCTGGTGGAGGTAGAAATCGGAGGATGGGCTCATTGTAACGCATGGAATTCTGATTTCTACTTCCACCAGCCTCCTCTGTTCTGTCTATCATTGGTTTATGCTGCTAAATTGGACATGAATGGTACTTCTTGTCGGACCTGCTGAGGTTGAGGTATTATCAGTCAGACATGATTGTTGTCACGGTTGTATGTCTCTCTCTCTCTCTCTCTCTCTCTCTCCTGGTATCTAGTCATCTCAACCTCTCCACCTCACCCACACCTGAGTCATGTCCTTGTCATTCCTCTGCTTTTCCCCAATCTCTGGTCTTATCAGCATAGATTACATGTCCAATATCCCTAGTTGATGATTCATCAATGTGTCATGTCCTCTGCCACGGGAAATGTACAGTAATGCTTTTGTTTTCATCCACACCCAATATTCAAAACGATCTGTCCAATCTCCCACTGTTTGTGGTTGTTGCCATTTGCATGAGAAGTCATTGGTTGAATATTCAGTTGTGTGTGTGCTTGCTTGTGTTCAGATGGACAGACTGTGGAGGCGTGACGTACCCCTCTCTGAGCGGCTAGGAGAGGACTCCCCCATGGGTGTGGCCCCTGGCCCCTCTCCTACGATGGCCCCCGCAGGCCCTAACATCTCCTGGCTGCCTGAGGCCCCCCTTCTAACCCCCGACCAGCCCATCTTCCTCATGACCCCCGCGGCCCAGGCCGTGTCTGGCTTCTTCGTCTGGACAGCCCTGCTCTTCACCTGCCACCAGGTAATAACACAACACTGGCACACTGACGCAGGCTTTTAGCAGAGGGTTTTATACTGAGCAAAGTACAGTCAACACCTCTGTATGTACTCAGTATAGTACATTATACGGTCACCATTCAGGATATAAACCTTCAACTTTGGGCTTGCAAGCACTATGCACCAACCAGCTGAGCTATTGGAAGCACACAGTGCATGATAGTCCAGTGGTAGAGGCCAGACACGTATCAGATCACTCAGTCTGTGTGTTTGCTACTGACTAGCTCTAGACAGACCAGGGGTTCTCTGATATAAGGAAGAAATAACATGGAATCATTGTCGGGATGAGTGGTTGTTGCTTTGTGAATGCTGTTTTTTACAAACACCATGGTTGTCTGTCTTGGCATGCCACTTGGCCTGGAATCTTGGCTCTAGTTGTTGTGGTTGTGCGTGTGTGTGTGTGCGTGTGTGTGCGTGTGTGTGCGTGCGTTATGTAACGAGAGGGTACAGCTAAGGTGATGCTCGAACAACAGATGCATCTGCCCAGTCAGAGAGCACAGGTTACCTAGCAACAGCATGCATCTCCTGTTTGTTTTCCGGAGCATGAACACTCACCTTATGAACGGTACCACCTGTCTTACACTTGAGAGGGCGTGGTGGCTGATGTTTGGATTGAGAAAAAGGGGCGCTAAACATTGATCGTCATTGTGATATTTGTTATACTTTTTCTCACAGTCTTTGTCCTCCTCAAAAACATCTTGTAAATTATTAACAGGTTGAGATACAGGAGGAATGCTGCTCTTGTGTCCATATCAATGAAAATCGATGTGAACATTTCCTCTCTCTCTTTCTTTTCTCAATTTCTCTCTTTTCTTCTCCCCCCCCCTCTTTCTCTGCCCCCCCCCCCCCCAATCCCAATCCCCATCTCTCAGATCTACATGCACCTGCGCTACTACAGCTCTCCCAACGAGCAGAGGCATATCGTGCGGATCCTCTTCATCGTCCCCATCTACGCCTTTGACTCCTGGCTCAGCCTTCTATTCTTCACCAACGACCAGTACTACGTCTACTTCGACACGGTCAGAGACTGCTACGAGGGTAAGACCTCACAGACACAGTGGAATACCACTGAAGGTGTTATAAATAGAACAGAATACAATAGAACAGAATACAATAGAACAGAATACAATAGAACGTCCATATCGTCCACCCTGATATGGAAAATTCACCCTTCGCCTCACCTCACTAGTAACAAAACAACCTCATAGACTACATGATGTGCACTGTAATGAATGAGAAATACACAAATGGAATTAGAATGGATTTGCAGTGCTGTGGCCTCAGACTGGCTGTGGCCTCCTCTGTCAACAAGTGGATTAGATAAACAGCTATTTGGTTGTTTGGGAGTGTGTTTTGGTGTTGTTTTAGGGCCAGTGTGGGAGGCATGGTGCAGCCCCATAGACTGATGGCTGCCTACTGGGCTCCTCTCTCTGCCTCTGCTTGCTTGTTGTTCCCAGCCCTGCTGAGATTTCTGGAAAGGGAAATCCTGTTGCGTAGCAACCATGTTCACTGCAAACTGCAGCCTAATGAGGATGCCTCAACCAAACTTGCTGGCAGATAAACTAATAAACTAACTCCGCATTCAGCCACGCACGCGCCTACCGTATCACCGTAGCAACAGCCGCTCCGGAGAGTCCCATAGGAAGTGTAAATGAGCTCTGGGTCATAAATACTCAGGTCATCCACCTAACAGAAGCACGCACACACACACACACACACACACACAAAAGCAGAAAAAACTTAGTTTCAAGAGAGTTATCTGGCTCCTGGGTTTTGTCATTTTCTCTGTAAACATCTTCAAATTAACATTGAAATCAACAAATGGTGATGAAGTACGTTGCAATCTCTGAAAGTCTGCTCTAGTCTGCTCCGACTGTGGTCTGGTGTCTGTGATATGGGGTCACCCTGGTTCTGTTTATTCATGGGTAAACAGAACTGTGCTGCTGAGATCACACACACACACACACACACACACACACACTGAGAGAGAGAGTGATGGTGTTAGAGGATGTGAGAGTGAGACACAGAGAGAGAGAGTGAGAGATGACAGGAGAGCTGATGCCAGTGCTGCAGCTGAGATCTGGTTGACACATGGTAGCTACAGCTCACAGCAGAGTCTGTTCCCCTGGGCACACAGGCTAAATATAGACACACACTCTCACTCTCACTCTCACACACACACACCCTCTCATACTGTTACACACGTCCATGCACTATACCACACACCAGCACACACTCTCAGACACACAATCTTGCCAGTCCAACACACACTCACAAAAGGTCACCCTCACTTGCTTGTCCAGTTCACACTTAACACACGCTCTCGCCCTGACTTGCCTCTTCAGTTCCCACTCTCACAATACTGCTGAGCAGTTAAGGAGACAGTGACAGCCTGTGCCTCTAGAGGCCAGTAGAGAGAACAATGAGAATGGATCTGGGTTGGCTCTTTCCTTGCTTCTGTAACGGTCACATTGAGGTAACATGAGGAGAGATGAGGTCATGAACAAGCCACTGGACACAGTCAGGTTGTCTTTCATTGAGTTGGTCAGAGGTGAGAATGGAGAGTGTGTTTACCTGTGTTTATTGTTCCTCTGTACGAAGTGTGTGTGTGTGTGTGTGTGTGTGTGTGTGTGTGTGTGTGTGTGTGTGTGTGTGTGTGTGTGTGTGTGTGTGTGTGTGTGTGTGTGTGTGTGTGTGTGTGTCCATTAGAATAGATTTCTGCTCTGAGCCTGCAGGTCAGTGGGAGACCGTAATCCCTCCCGGTTGTATTCAGCTGACACAGCCCATCAGTCACAGTGCAGTGGCATACACACAGAGCATAGACCAGAGGGCACACACACACACAGAGCATAGACCAGAGGGCACACACACACACAGCATAGACTAGAGGACACACACACACACACACAGCATAGACTAGAGGACACACACACACACAGCATAGACTAGAGGACACACACACACAGCATAGACTAGAGGACACACACACACAGCATTGACCAGAGGGCGCACACACACACACACACACACACACACACAGAACAGCAGACACTGCAAAGTCACTGCCACCTGCTGTGTGACTCCCCTACAGACGTGACATTTCTCACTCCTCCCCCGGGAACAGGAGCTGCTGCTCCACTTCTCCACCACTGTCTATAGGGTATGGACCAGGGGAGGCTGGTGGAGGTAGAAATCGGAGGACGGGCTCATTGTAACGAAAGGAATGAGGAATGGTGTCAAACACGTGTGTTTGATACCATTCCTCATTCAATTTCATGTATTACAGTGAGCCCGTCCTCCGATTTCTACCTCCACTAGCCTCCCCTGATGTGCATGTGTCTTTACTGGTGGTGGTGTGAGTCAATGTGGCTGTTATACAGATCGGTGTCGATGTGCAGTGTGTTGGGTTTGGTGGTCTTATCTGCTCTGTTTGAACAGGAAGTGGGGGGGCTCCCCTATGGGTGCCACTCTCCTCTGTACAGGAAGTCAACCAGTTCCCAGTGGTTATCGCTGGGTGGTCTGGTGGCACCTTTTGTTTTCATTTCCTGTCATACTGTCATCTCCTCTCCTGAGAGGTTAAAAGGGGACAGGGGTTCTGGTCTTTTCCATGGCCATAGCAGGAGAGCAGAAAGCATGGCGCTGGATGTATCGGTGTTTGGATTATTTTATAGGCTCAACAATATCATCTATTTTCATTTGTTGTTGTTGTTTTTGTTTTGTTTTTTGAATATATTTTTCGGGCATTTCTGCTTTATTGGGATAGAGATAGTAGAGATTGACAGGAAGGATGGGTGAGAGAGAGGAGGGATGACATGCAGGATATGTCGATGGCCGGAATCAAACCAGGGACCTTGCGATGATATGGTATGCGCCTTAGTGTGCTAGGCCACTGAGCGCCCCTGTTGTTTGGGTTTTTGTCTATTGCACGCACG
The DNA here is from genome assembly GCF_951799395.1 of Argentina silus. Taxonomy (NCBI): domain Eukaryota; kingdom Metazoa; phylum Chordata; class Actinopteri; order Argentiniformes; family Argentinidae; genus Argentina; species Argentina silus. Next base: position 7,847,513 of record NC_139670.1, on the reverse strand, counting down.
CACGCGCACACACACTCTTTACATGCTGGTCCAGCTCTCATCAGATGTGTGTTCTTCCTCCACAGCGTTTGTCATCTATAACTTCCTCAGCCTGTGTTATGAGTACCTCGGAGGAGAGAGTGCCATCATGGCCGAGATCAGAGGAAAGCCCATCGAGTGAGTCTCCTCCACTATGGTGTGTGTGTGTGTGTGTGTGTGTGTGTGTGTGTGTGTTCTCCCAGTAATGCTGCCTGTCTCTCTGTCCCTATGTTAGTGTGTATGTGTTGGTTGGTCTTGTGTCTAACATGTACAGTATTTACGTCCATCCCCAGGTCCAGTTGTATGTATGGGACATGCTGTCTGTGGGGGAAGTCCTACTCTATTGGGTTCCTGCGCTTCTGCAAACAGGCCACGCTGCAGTTCTGTGTGGTCAAACCTCTCATGGCCATGGTCACCGTCATCCTGCAGGCCTTTGGCAAATACCGCGACGGAGACTTCAAGTACGTCACATAACTCTCCATCCTATCTGTTCCTAGCACAAGTCCTATTATTTGTGTGTGTCAGCAACAATAGCCTGTTTTGTGTGTTCTGTTAATAATGATTTGTGTGATAAATGCAAAAATTGCTGTATGTCTCGGTTGGGAGATTTCTGCATGGCACCCAGAGCCCACAGCCACCACTGAAGGTGTTCTCTCTGATCCTGTGTCCCGTGTGTTTGTGTGTCCCTCAGTGTGGCCGGTGGGTACCTGTATGTGTCCATAGTGTACAACATCTCAGTCAGCCTGTCCCTCTACGCTCTCTTCCTGTTCTACTTCTCCACGAGGGACCTGCTCAGACCCTACGGCCCCATGCTGAAGTTCTTCATGGTCAAGTCTGTCATCTTCCTCTCCTTCTGGCAGGGTGAGACACACACACACACACACACACTGTAACAGAAGTCTGTGACACACACACACACGGCAATCATTACCCTCTAACTTGCACACTCCTATATATAGTCAGTTACCGGATTAAATCCAAATGTAGTGGTACTGAAGGTAATTGATTATGAGTGAGGTAATTCATACCCTGGGAACACGCCTGGGAACACGGCAATGCCATTAGTGAGTTGTGCGTCGACTGTATTTAATGGGCCCCCATGTGTCTGTATTTTCTATCAGGCCTGTTGCTGGCCATCCTAGAGAAGTGTGGGGCCATCCCCAAGATCAGCTCCCCTGAGGTGACAGTGGGAGAGGGCACAGTCGCCGCTGGCTACCAGAACTTCATCATCTGTATCGAGATGTTCTTTGCCTCTGTGGCCCTGCGGCATGCCTTCACCTACAGGGTCTACATGGACAAGAGCTCCAGGCTGGACTCTCAGGGTGAGGAGAGAGGACAGGGAGGGCAGGGGGTGTGTAACCAATAGGGTTGTTGGTCAGTGGTATTTTAACCAATAGGGTTGTTGGTCAGTGGTATTTTAGCCAATAGGGTTGTTGACTCAGTGCTATTTTTAAGGATCCCCACACAGATTTGCAGAACTTGTCTTACTCTATGATGTCACTAGTCTTTTCACTGACTCACTTTCTTTCTTTCTCTCTCTTCTTTCTCTCGTCACTCAATTTGTCCTCATCCCTTCCATTATCCTTCTTTACCCGCTTTACCTGCTTTTATATTCCCGCCATTTCCTCCAAATGATCCCCCCGCTTTCCACCATCTTTTTATCATCTCCTCCCCCTCATCTTTTTGTTGGACTCCTTCATTTCTCTCCATAATTTTCCATATTCTTTGGTCATTTTGCCTTTTTATTCCTACTCCCTTCTTCCCTACTCTCTCTCTCCCCGTTTGTCCCTATGCTGCGTTATAAAGGCCCTGTTCCTACGTATGGAGAGTTCGGTAGGTCTACAACTGGTTGTTTCCTCTCCCTGAACCCGCTTCGTTCCTATGGTTACAGTCCTATGTTCTGTCTTGCTCTCCTTTTAGTTTTTCTTTGTACTTCCTTATTTATGTTTTTCACCTGGACTTAAGTTGTTATCCATCTGTGGATGAAATGTTTATTTTATGCTTGTCTGTAGGATTCTTCCAGCGGTGCATTTTACTTCACTTTGTGTTTTTGGCTGATCTAATTCTCAAGCAGTTATTTCACAACCACCTTAACTCCCATTTTAATCTTTATTACGCCCCCCTCCCCCAGGTCGCTGTGCCCCGATGAAGAGCATCTCCAGCAGCCTGAAGGAGACCATGAACCCTGGGGACATGGTCCAGGATGCCATCCATAACTTCTCCCCTGCCTACCAGCAGTACACCCAGCAGTCCACCCTGGAGCAGGGCTCTGCCCCGCCTGTGTCCCGCACACACAGCACCGTCAGCACCAGAGGAGACACTGAGAAGACCCTGCTGCTCAGCTCTGATGACGAGTTCTAACCCGCTCACACACACACACACTCCCCTAAACCTTGCCCTCTTTACTGGCCGTGGGGTAGAGTCAGAGTGCCCCTCTGTACGAATGTGTACACAATCTCACTGGGGATGGTACAATGGTTTTATAGTGTGTGTTGATAGAGGGAGAACTTGTCTGGGGTTAGGCACCTCAATACAGGACCATTTAAAGTACAGTAGCCTAGTCCATATTTGCTGTACTACACACACACACACACTTATTTTACAAAGGAACTCTTGACTCATAAACACTTGGGTTTAAGTGGGAACATGCTTCCAGTGTGGTCGAAACCATTGTCTAAAAAGATTCAGTGGTCATAGGAATTTTGGGGGGATTTTCTGAGACCGAATTATACTTGACTTTTGAGACATACAGTATGTTTGGTTTTGATAAAAGTGTGATTTTATGATGGAAGTGGGTCTGCTAATATCCCCTCAACTAGATATTCCACACCAAATGTATGAAGTAATTTTAGACTAGTGCTACTCTGCCTCTGTATGGTCATTTAATGTTTCTGGTTTGAACGTTTTTCAGTTGGAGGCCCGGTCTTTCTCATAGATATCCATGGTGACAGTGTTTACAGTTGGTTTTAAAGGGACGGTGTGAGTGGAGAAGGAAAGGGCAGTTGTGTGAAGTATGATGTTGTTGTTGTCATTGATTCATTGGGGGCAGATTAGAGATGGGGGGGGGGGGGGGGGGGGGTGACAGCACATGATCAGATTATAGATTAAGAGAAATCTGCTCCAGTGTGTAGCGGGCGGGCAGGGTGAGGGTGAGCATCGCAGTAGTCTGGATTATACTGGCGTAATTGGGGCATTATTCGTATGGTGGGGATTAGAACAGGCTCTAGTCCATGTTCACTCAGCCACTCTAGACCTCAGGCCACTAATGTACTTTAACAGGATCTGGGTAGAATGTCTTAGTTGTTCTATATCTACGGTTCTATCTATGAGCGTACAGTAGTCATTGGGCAGAGAGGAATATAGGTTACGACTATGTTAGGTATATCAGATAAGGAGTATATTGATGTTTTCAACATATACATTTCCGGTTAGATTGACAAGCATTGCACAGTCTACAGCAAGGAGAATAACTGGAGAAATGTAACTAGATGCAAGAAAACCCCCTGAGAAAACATGCTTTTTGTAACCAAGTGTGGTTAAGTTGCTGTTTTGTCTGTTCATTTAGCCAATTGTTATTGCACACAGGGAATGTGATATTGCATTTTCCATAGTTGAGGTTTGAGGTCATTGTGAGTCATACTGAATGGCTGCCATTATACTGTAAAGAAGGATTGAGTCACTGCTGTTTGATGTTCTATCCTACCACCAGAGGGCAGCATTGACTGATATTAGATATGGGCTCTACTACACACAAACACACTCTTATCTATGAGATGCAGATAAGTCATTATCAAACATTGTACACGTTAGGATTATAAAGTTATGCTGCATTCAAGTGCTCCTATATCTCAGAATTCATAATCAATATCGCTAAATCTTGGTGGGAAACTCTTGAATTTGAATGCACAATGTGTGCCAGGAAGGCACATGGTCCATGGAGGCTAGCCTGCATCTGTCTTGTGGCTGGATGTCTTTCATTGAAGTATGATCAGAATGTCTGCTTTATATTTATATTATTGAGGCCAGTATGTCATGTCTCATCGAACTACAGTAGGACTTGAGAGTACCAGAGAGTTGGTGCTTGATACTATATGGTACCTCAACTTGTTCTGTTGCATTTTATTGAGTCCTCTGTCAAGTTGAATTATGGGAACTTGGATACTGTCCCAACATTTCAGTTATCAGTCGGACAACACAATAGACCATTTAATTCTCCACTTCCTCTTTTCTTCTGTTCCTCTTCTTCTTCTAGGATGTATTTTATTATTGAGATGTACACGTTATTGCTGAACACACAGGATATTGTAAATAATGTTTTAAATGATATACTGGGGGAATATTAGTCCAAATATTGATAGAATATTGACGCTGATGTAAAGCTTGGAGTAAATAAAGAAAGGCTTAGTTTTGTACTGTCCCTCCATAACTGTCTTTATTTTGATGGCTGTTTTTCGTTCTGGTTCTTTGTACTTTGTTATAAAGCTGCTCATTATGCTTCTATTTTTCATCCAAATGATATTCAAACAAATAAATAAGTGAAGAGAAAATAAAGATATTTAGTTTTGTCTGTAACATTGTCTCCTTGTTTTTTTTTCTTCATTTATTTCAACATAAATAGCATATTGTTTTTTTTAGGACTTGGTTGTTATTTATCTTTAAAACAAATACATGTAACTCAAATTCATCAATGAAAGCTCGTAAATCCCTTGCGCGAGACATTTTACAAATCTGCATATCTGCTCATCTTCTGAAATTGACATTACAAGTTCATTGCTTATTTTTACCTCTCCTCTCTGCAGTTCTTGTTCCTTAAATAAACCTCTGCCCTACTGGTTTTTACACACACACACTTCTCCTTTCTGCTTCCCCCTCACTCAGTCATTATGAAACCCACCAGTGAGAAAGCACTAACCTGAACAATGTGATCTGCATGATCAGTTATGACATCATATCCTGTCTTTCCATTTCTAAAAGCTGTTATTATTTACCTCCACCACAACTGAGAGCTCCGTTCACAGCCACTATACTACGGTTAGAAATGCATGCTGAATAACTTCCATATTTCACATTGTTAAAATTATCACAATCACATCATTATATGTACAATATATACAACATTTAATTCAATTATTAATATATAAAATAGACAATGTACTTAATTTTCACCATAGAAAAAATACATGTAATAAATACAAAGACCATTTTCGTTTTGCAGTATTACAAAACATCCAGCACAATTTGACATAAATCTGAGACATTAGACTTTAGATATTACTGAGGATAAATGCTATGCAACATTGATATTGATATAGCTAGTTATATCTTACGGGGATATTTATCAACACAATATAATGTGTCATATTGACAGTTCTAAATCATATTGCTATTACTATCCAATGGTCTAAGCCCCATTGAACCCCAGTCTATTGGAGTTAACATGGGTTTATTGAAAAATCATGGATGTTACAAGGCTTTCAAGTGAATTAAGCACCACCTCAATTCTTTCCTCTTTCCTCTCACAGTTCTTTTCTTTTACCTCCTGAACCCCTCTTCCATCACCTCTCCCCTATCCGACCTCCATGTCCAAATTCTCCCCCTCTCTTTCTCTCACCATCTCGTTCTTTTCTTCCTTCAGTTCTTTTCTTTCCCTCTCTACAGAGCTAGCCTCTCTCGTGCCATTTCAGAACCAAACTTAGTAAATTTGATCATAAATAACAATAACACATAATCATCATCACCTTGGTACTTGATAGAAAAATAATATCCCTACAACAAGCCACTATGAAATTAGTAGAAATATGGCGTACACGCATACCAAAATCATCTTTACAGCAAAATGACCATCGGCTTTTAGCATATCTAAACAGCTCATCGTTACGACAGTTAACATTACAAAAATAATCGCCACACTCAGTACAATAATTAGACGTGAGAATTTCCCCAAACTAGTCATACGCAGGTATTTGAAACATACATTACATCACAGCACTCGTTAGCTTTTTGTAATATCTATCTTTAAATACAAATAAAATAGAATACCTCTGATAAATGTCGCTCAACATTTTTGTCTCTTGTACAAACATTACAAAATAACAGATAAAGGAATGTATCAATAGAATTTGCATTGACATAGCATTCTACGAGATGCGGGTTTTTCGACTCACCTTCCAGCAATGACCAACATCTGCAGTTGGGAGTCTAGGTACAACCGAAGCCTTGCTCTTTTACATAGCAAATGTGCACTGTGGTACAGTTGGAAAATACCCAGGTAGCCACTACAGACTGCAACACAGCAAAGCACAATAGTATCGACACAAAGGAGTACAGTGGGACAAGACTCCAGACCAAACAGATGTGATTTGTGAGATGGCATAAAACACAAGACTAGCATTGGAAGAAGCTGCAGAAGTGTCCGGTCAACCCTGGCATTTTGTAGTGGGCTAGTTGCCATGCTAGAGAGCAGAGCGCTGGCTCGGCCTTTGAGGAGCAGTATAAGAGAGAGCACCAGCAGCAGGACTGGCTTTGTCAAGGGATGGTGTCTGTGTGTCTGAGTCCTGTTTTTCTTGTCTGTTACGCTTCAGTCGGGTTTGTCAATGGTTACTGTTTTATAGTCCACTGTTTTACAGTCTGTGTGAGTGTGTAGGCCTGTGTGTAGACCAGGTTTGTATGAGTATTTGTCACTGACCATGAAAACCTCACTATTCTCAGTGTATGTGTGTATGTATGTACTGTGTGTGCGCGCGCGTGCATGTGTGTATCAAGTCATACACGCAGCAGAGTTCTGTAAGTGCCTATTAGTATGTATTCCTCCAATTCTCCTGCGCTCTTTGCATGCGTGTGTGTGCGCGCGCACATGTGTATATATGATGTAAGTGCAGTGTATGTCTCAGCCTGTGTGTGTAAGAGTGTGTGCATGAGTCCCTCCCCAGCCCTGGTAGTTCCTCCTAGGACCCTCCCTGCTCTCTCTGGACGTGGGCCTGTGGAGGGGTCTTCACTATGGTAATCACAGAGGCTGTGTTGAGGCGAGGGGCTGTGGCAAGGAGGTTGCCCCCTCCAGACTCCAGCCCACGGGCGAACCTCTGCAGGGCGGCCAGACGAGCCCCCAGTCCCTCAAGCTCTCTCCTCATCCCGGCGTTCTCTGCTCCCAGCCGCTCCACCTCTCTCTGGAGCTCCTTCTTCTGCTGCTCCAAGGCCTCGCGCTGGGACACACGCTTCACTCTGCAACTGGCCGCGTAGCCGCGGTTCTTGAGGGTGCGGCGGCGCTGCTTGAGTTTTTGGACCTCCTCACGGGACAGGCCGCGCAGGTGCAGGTTGAGCTCCCGCACAGACAGGGACATGAGCTCACTGTCTGACAGCACGGGAACGTTCTCACCACACTCCCTCTTCACCTGGGAGAAGAGAGGTGGAGGGTGGAGGCAGAGGGGAAGGAAGAGACACACAGAGGGAGGTGGAGATAAAAGGGGGTTAAGGAGGAGAAAGGGAAGAGAGAAAGGAGGGGAGAGATTTAGGTTAGCACAATCTTTCTCGTTTAACGGCTTGTCATTCTTTTGATAAGAAATCTATTGAAAAAATGTATACCTTCAGGGCTTTGCTGGATCTTTCTGACGTCATGGTCTGGCTCTGTCCTGTGTTTCCGACACAAGTAAATACAGATTTAGACGTTCTAGAAGATATGGGGAGACGGAAAGAGTGGATATAATATCAGGTTTAATCTAAGAAAACGTCAAGTAGCCCAGGTTTTCCATCTTCTGCGCTTACAAAGATCTTTCATATCAGTCTTAGGAACATCCCAAAGAGAGAGAGAAAACATTTATCACACTTCTAAAAGTGGTCTTTCATTAAAATCAGTAGCCAAGAATAAATTAGGTTTTGAAAGCTAATGATTGCTCCCCTGAATAGAATTGTGAAAGGAACTTATGTGGTGCCCATCCCACATTGCACAAGGCAGGTGTTCCCCTAGCAAAGTAATCACTTCTTCCTATTACAGTTAATGCAGAACTGACTTATAGAAAACATAGTCAAATGAAAGGTTTCTCTTTTACTGGGTTACCGGTTACGTACAAGATATATCTTATTTTATTTGAAGGCTGTGGCACTTGCTTATTTGTGGACTATTTTCTTACAACACAGCGTGCTTCCCGAAATGTGTGGGAAGACTCCAAGAGACCGTACATGCAACAACTGGTGTCCAACCACGAGGCGCTGTTGTAAACCGCTGTGACCGTTTCATAAAGACAAGTCATAGTGATTCAGCAATAAGCTACCCGCCGCAAGTGTCCCTGACGACGGGCTCTTCTTCCTCAACATCTAGAATCAAGTACTTTACAGTGCTCAATACAGTATTATGTGTCTACAAATACAATACATGACTGTTTTACTACACGAATAATGGATTTTAGGGTGTCGACAATACTGTTACCTTACAAAAACTTGCTGGGACCAGAGACTCAATAATATAATACAACATACAAATTAGTCGTAATCAAATATGAAACGAGAGGTTTCTCCCTCTAAGTCAACATTTAATTCTCAACAACAATCCACCCATTTCCTTATACGGAAGGGAACTGGCGAGCTAGGTGTAGCATGCTAGCTCGCAGCGATAGTAAACAGACAGCCATCATCACAACTGCGCAGGTCGCCATCCATTTTAGCAGTGCTTTAAATAGAACCTTTTAATTCTTAGAAATATATTATCCAACACAAATGTAAAAAAAATTAGCTGATTGTTGAGATCCATAGTTTATACATATAGAACACTAGCAAATATAACTACCACAGGGTCCTATTGTTGTCGCCAAAATGAAGCGATTTTGACAGGGCGAGCTAGCTAGCTAAAAAACATGTTAGCATTAGCTAGCCAGCAACATGGATTACGCCAGCGAGCTAACCCGAAAAGCAAACAGCTGCTTACTCACTTGTCCTTGGCTATGTCGTTGGCGAATACCAGTTCCCAGTCCTTCCGTTGTCGACACAATAGTAAAATTGATGTTTTAACCCACAGAAACGTCAAAATATCAGTTCAGTCGAAGCGAGTCAAGCGACAAAATGTCAGTCCGCCTTTTCCCGGAATTACTCTGTTCGGTGGGGTTGGATTCTTTCATTCATAAAAAACACAGTAACAATGACGTAAACCCGAAAGAATGAGGGCGGATCCTCCCGCCCCCACAGCGTACTAGTTGGAAGGATGTAAACAATAAGGAATTTCTGCTTCCTCAATCCCTATGATATTGCTCTTAGAAATGCACTATAGAGGAACGGAAATTGGGTGCTTTTGCTCATTGAAGGAGCTCGCTCTTCTGTCTCGAAAGCCAGGGATGGAAAAAAAACACACACACTGATATGACTAGTATTTTCACAGTTAATATTGCATTTCACGTCTATACTGCATATACATATAGGAATGTTGCATGTAGCTTTTTCACCTTAATGTTTTGATCAAAATTGTGGTAACAAAAATGACACATATTGGCTAATAAAGATATATAGCCGTATTACAGTGGTGCTATCAAAGTCTATCTCATATATCATCTCTGGTTTTATGGTACAGTTACTTCAGAGCAAAAAAATACAACTGTTTGTTGATTCCAGAAACCTGCTAGTATACATCTCGTACGATAGGGGGCGCAATTTATAATAGCGAAGCAGGCAATTGACCCTTATTCCCGTCATCCATCGCACATGCAGCCTACCCAGTGACCTCGGATTGTCGCAGGACCAATGCACGCCTTGTCGGTCCGACATTTATTCAAACCGGGAAAAATCTATAATATCACGGTAAAACCACCAAATACCGATTTACCCTTCCAGCGATTTAGATACTTTTTGCGTTACTAATCAAACCAGCTGGTAAAGGGCGCAAGAACAGCTTTCCATGGCTGGAATTGAGGAACTATCCCCCGCTGTGGGCCCAGTTGAGACCCGGCCCCTTGAAAACGAGATCGAAGGAGATGATGAGGACGAGGAGGTAGTTATGGATATGACAACGTGACTAATGCCACACTATAACCATCATCATTCAGAATTAGACGTTATTTCTAGTTGCATCCGATTGTCTTGCCAGCAATAGAAGGCCCGGCTAGTAAGCATTTGCTTACACAGTTGCTAACCTCATTAGTAACTTAGTAGCTCGTACAGCCAGGTTTTTTCCAAGTAGCTATCTAGCTACTTTATGCATGTCATTCCGGGAAATTGGCGTATTGGTCCCTTGTTAGTTGTCAAATGTTTGTTGTACAGTTTACTTTATAGGACCCTCATATTTTACGTCTAAATTAAATCTTTCCTCCATGATTACCTCCATCCTACTCTGTACTCTGTGTCATGGCGTGAAGTTTATGTCTGTTCTGTTGCACTAATTTATACTATTTCGTTCACCCCAGCTGGATGAGACTCTCATGGAGCGACTGTGGGGGCTTACTGAGATGTTCCCTGACAAAATGCGCTCTGCAGCTGAGGTGTCTGCATACTGCTCGGTCACTGTGGCCAAGAATCTGTACAGGTGAGCATGCTGAAAACTGCACAGGCTTCTGTGAGTGTGATTTGCACCTCTCTCTTCAGGCCAATGATGTAGTCTGGGGACAATATAGTGACACTGATACTGCATTGGCAGAAGCAGATCAACATAGACACAGGTTTCAATGAATGAGCGATTAGTGATTATCGGTTGAATATGTTTGACACAATATGGACTCGATTCAGGAATAAAGCACAATGCAATGTGCCCAAATGGACAACAATTGTTTTGAAAAGCCCCTCTGGAATTCCAATACCACTCCAGTTCTCTTTTCAGTATGCTATTTTGTCGCCCTTTCTGACTTCCCATGCCTGTGTATGTGTTTGTCAGCTTCTCCCGCGCAGCACTCTGGGTGGGCACTACCTCCTTCATGATCCTGGTGCTTCCGGTGGTGTTTGAGACTGAGAGACTACAGCTGGAGCAGCAGCAGCTACAGCAGCAGAGACAGGTGGGCCTACTGCACTGCCCAGACAACACACTAAATCAAAAACAATTTGATTTGTCACGTACATCACGTACAGCCGTAATTGACATAGTGAAATGCATTGGGATCTTGCTCCTCGCTCAACAACAACAGTCAACAACAATCAAGAAGTTGACACTTAAGAGTAATTAAAAAAAAGTGACAATAGAAGAAAAGTGACAATAGTCCTAGTGCAAATAATCACTCTCTTATAACCCAGCAAGTAAGGATTCCTTTTAATGAAATCACTTGTTTGAGTCTAGCAGCAGTGGTCCTCAAAGATTGACAGAAATGTACTGATATGCCAGTTGTGAATAAGTATACTCTTCTCAGGTAATTAACATGGTGTCAGCCTTTTCATACTGAAAATCTGTGAATGATTCAAATCAGAAGCACACCTATCAGTATTTACAACGTTTTAAATGCATTAATGAATGTATTTGTGATGCCCACTATAGATTCTATTGGGACCAAACACTGGAATGTCAGGTGGGATGCCAGGAATGATGCCCCCAGCTCCTGGGAAAATGTGACGAAAATGTCGCTCTGTCAGCCAGCCGGCTACAACTAGCGAGGGAGAGGGGAGGCTCAGAAGGAGAGAGAGAGACAAATAAGAGGGAGGAAAAGGAGAAGACAAAGCTGCATCTGGTCAGCACAAGTGCTCATTCCAACATCCAGGATTGGCATGTGGGGGGTAGAGGATGATGATGTCACTTCCTGGGTGTTGCAATATGAACGTCCCTCTGGCTGTCTCTCTGACTTCCAACATCCTGCAGAGACTGACTTCTGAGCACTTTCCTTTTACTTCTTTTTTTTATATATAGTGATATAAATATGTTTGTGTTCCAGGGGGGCAGGTGAAGGTGGATAACTGAAGGGAGGATATTGACTTTATAGTGGTTACCAAGTGTGTATGTGTGTGGTCTTTCATGTGGGTGCGTAGCTACATTTGGCCTTGAAACTCACGTCCGGTTTTGGAGATCATGGTAGACTTGACATTACTTGCATAGACCAGTCCTATTCACAGCTGGTCACTGAGATTACCTGTGTCTGCTGGCGTTTGTTGTCACCTCACCATCAACACATGGCTTACACCTGAGGGGCCAGGTAACGTGACCCTATTTATTGAGTTGATGACTTGGTTGATGTATCGACTTGGGTGCAACAAAGACCAGCAGGCCAGGAGACTCTCTAAAGACTAAGCCATATAGGGTTTTAAAACTGTATATTCATTGTGAGTGGTACATTTCCTATTCAGAATTGTTGCACAGGGAGTCCCAATTCAGAAAGAGTTATCGGATTACTTCTGTTGCTTGAGACTTTGTGTCATGTGGGCATTAAGCCATCACAGAAATGCCTGCAAGAAGTCTATTTTGGTAAGTTTCTAATAGCACTTTAATTGCATTTAATTCTAATAAAATAAGTTAATGTGCCCATACAGTCCTTTTAAGATTGAGAGAATGTCAGTTACTTTTTTTCTGTTGTCTCCTCTTTGGAATTAACGGTCTCTTACCTCTGCTCCCTGAGCAAATCTATGTCTGTGTTTTCGACATGACTGCAGGAATAAACACATCCAGAAAATTGTGATTTTGGCCTCCTCTCCTTTCTCCCCAGTTAGTTTGGTGGGATTATTTACACAATATGACCATTTATCAACAGTAGTACAGAATACTAGAATCGACAACAAATCAAATGAATATCAAATATCTCTTATTCGTAAAACAATGTGTCAACGTGGTATTCTGTACTGAGCATTCTCGCGCTTGTAATCATTTGATTGACAGTGAACTTTACGCACGAGGTGACGTGTGAGAATTTCTGTCAAGATTCCCGCCACCTGGAGTAGTAAGAGGTAACTTGCCTCAGCTAGAAAACTATTTTAATTTAAACGATATTTATTTTAATCTAGATTGTATGTTCTTTGTATAAAGAAATAAAAAAAAACTGCTAGGCATTTACAGTGTAATCAAGTTGAGTGCTGACTAGTGAAGTATCTAGCAGTGAAAGAAAAAGCCAGCTGTTACATACTAGTGTATGTAGCTAAAGCTAGCTAAAGTGTTCAACGGTTGCTACCGATATTAACTGTCATCAGAAGCATCTATCTTTTCGCCTCCCAAATGTTTTCTCTTATTCAATTGATCTAAAATAATTAGCCCGATTTACTGACCTACTAGCGCTAATCAGTATGAAAGCTGCGGAGGACCAAGTTGTGGAAGATGAAGCTAGGTTCGAAGAGGATGAGGTGAGGCCAGGATGATGAGGTCTAGTATGATCAATGTGCCTGGCTGAAGGTGTCAGTGGTCTTGGTAACGAGGTGTTTTAGCCTCTTCAGCAATTTACCTTCTGACGTTTACTGAGGTGTAATGGACGTTTTGTTGATACATAATGTACAGTACACAATATCTTCTATGTTAGTATAATGGCAGTCAATTCATGTGATGTTGTGTCAGTTAGAGTCCTACCTAGGGCAGGCCTAGCGGTCGGATTGCATTGTTGGTCAATTCTAACATAGTTTGAAACTGAGTTGACTTTGGAATTCTCTGTACCCACAGGAATCCTTTTTCCAAGACATAGACCTCCTACAGAAGCATGGTATTGTGAGTATCTTAACAGAGGACAAAGTTTAGCTGGCTGATGTTGTTTTATTTCTCTCCATCAAAACAATGAGGTGATAGGTGTAATCTCTCTCTCTCTCTCTCTCTTCATTCAATGCAACAGAATGTGGCAGACATCAAGAAGCTGAAGTTGGTTGGTATCTGCACTGTGAAGGGGATACAGATGACCACTCGCAGGGCACTGTGCAACATCAAGGGCCTATCTGAGGCTAAGGTGGACAAAATCAAAGAGGCTGCTGGGAAAATTCTGGTGAGAGAGGACTAACATGAAGGACTTTGGAGCCTTATGACAGGTTATGCTGTCTTCTAGGCCATAAAGATTAGGGTTAGGAGTTGAGCAGGGGAGGCTGCTGGAGGAAGAAATCGGAGGACGGGCTCATTGTAATGCATTGAATGGAATGAGGAATGGTATCAAACATGTGTGTTTGATGCTTTACAATGAGCCAGTCCTCTGATTTCTACCTCCACCAGCCTCCCCTAAAGCTGAGGTATGGTGGACTGGGGTATGTACAGTGGGGTTCAAAGTAGATAGAAATGTATTGCGTATAACTAATGTGATCCTCTGTCATGTAGGAGATAGGGAATCATTTGATCAGTTACATTTTTATCTGAAATGTTTCACCTTCCTGAATAGGTCTGCCTCCACTCAGTTTACATTTTATACTCTTTTATCTTTTTCTGTTGTAGACAACTGGTTTCCTGACAGCCTTTGAATATAGTACGAAAAGGAAACAAGTGTTCCATGTCACGACTGGAAGCCTCGAGTTTGAGTTAAGATTTGCCCCAACATGACAATGTTTACTGTTTGCAGTACTCACTTTGAAAGCATGGCCTAAGCTATGCAAATCTGGACATAGATAAAATTCTATTACAATTTTTCTTAAACTTAGCCTCAAACAATCACTTCAAATATAAGTATTGGAAAGTGGAAGCATTTTCTCTTCTTTTAGCGATATACTTCAACAGTTTGGATTTCAAATCAAACTAATTACTATGGGGTCAAAGTAGAAATTCTCAGCTTTAATTCAGTGGGTTTTTTTCAGATTGGGTTCACCATTTAGAACGTACAACACGTTTTAAACATACTCCCCCCTATTTCAGGGCTCCAAAAGTATTGCAAAAAATAATATAATGTCCAAATAAAGTACTCATGTTTAGTATTTGGTCGAAAATCCTTTCTATACAATAACTGCCTGAAGATGATTCTAAATGGTGAAACCAATCTGAAAAAAGAAAACATTCAATTAAAGCTGAGAATCTCTAACTTTAACATTATAGTAATTGTTTAATTACTAATTAATTTAATCAAACCCAAACTGTTAGAGTATAGAGCTAAAAGAAGACAAAATGCTTCCTCTTTCCAATACTTCTGGAGGACACTGTGTGTTGATGCAGTACTGCACTACCCACCCATATTACCCCTATTTTTTCTCATGATCTCTATCTCTCTACAGTAAACTGCTCGGTGGAGGCATAGAGAGTATGGCAATCACTGAGGCGTTTGGAGGTGAGCTCCCATCCTGCTACTCTGTAAGGGTGGAATCCTAACTCGAGATCTGTGTGCTTAAGTCAAATCATTATGCAAATTTCCAACTGATGTCAAGATTTACGCAAATGTTGGAGTTACACATGCTCCAAGTTAGGATTCCACCCTCAATGCCTCTGATGTGGTCTTATGTCTGAGCTGGGCCTTTGACCTGACATGTATCATACTCTTGCAATTTCATTGTAAATATGTGCTTTGTCTTTCAGAATTCCGGACAGGCAAGACGCAGCTCTCTCACACACTTTGTGGTATGTGAAAGGAGGGTCAGGGGGAAATTGGTTTCTTAAGTGCTTTTTAGAGAAAATAGGAAACATAATCCCTTCTTAGATGTACTTCTTATTGTTTGAAAAATAAATAAATAATACTATCTTCAGATATTCTGTCACATAGTGGTTTCATCCATGTCTTTGTTTTCAGTCACAGCTCAGCTTCCTGGAGAGGACGGCTACACTGGAGGGAAAGTCATCTTAATCGACACGGAGAACACATTGTATCTCAGTTTCACAAAGAGCTGCTACAGGCCTGTTGATAGAATAATGTTTACGCCTATGATTAATTGTCCTTCTGAGGGGCTGTGTCTGCCAAACATGTTTTTGACTACAAAGAAGCAAGGCGCACTGCTTTTGTGGAGGAGCGTGCAAATACGTCCTTCCCCTTGAAAACAACAGGGAAAAGACACTGGCGGATTAAAAACCACGTCCGTGGACATGTCACAACATGTTTAGTTATTAACAATGTGTTTATTCATGTTACCTAATGCATAGTCTCTAGTTAAATCCCATGTTCCTTTACTTAACTTGATCTGTAACTCCTAGTCGCCCAGACAGACTGAAAGACATAGCAGACAGGTTCAATGTGGACCACGAAGCTGTTCTGGACAACGTGTTGTATGCTCGAGCTTATACCAGTAAGACCTACAACATAACTCAGTTAGATACTCATCACCCCCACTTATCACTGTGTCTAGTGTCTAAACCTGAAAAGTATTGCCTGGGGAGAAACACATACCTGTATCTTCTTTGTCATTAGTTTACATTTGTGTACAATGTCATACAGCTGAGCCTGACAGATGGGTTTCATAACTGGTTCTTATGACATCAGAGGATTTGGTGTTTGCATACCTTGGACTTTGCATTCTGGATGTATTGGACTACTCCTGCTCCATCTCTAGGTGAACACCAGATGGAGCTATTGGACTTTGTTGCGGCCAAATTCCATGAAGAAGGAGGTGTCTTCAAACTTTTGGTATGAAGCGGAAAGATAATTCTGTAATTGTCAAGCTAAACATTTTTTTTGACACTCTCTCTTTCAGCTGTCACACAATTCATCGTCCTGTATGCATTATGACTTGCTGTTTCCGGGGTTTTTTCTGTCTCGAATAGCATGTAAAGGTTCCAGTCGAGTAGATAACAGATTCACTATGTTTCTCACTCAAGTCTCAACCTTCATCCCCTCTGCTCTTGTGTCTGTGGCTCTGAGTCATCTCTCCTGGTTGATCCCTTCAGATCATAGACTCCATTATGGCCTTGTTCCGGGTTGACTTCACTGGCAGAGGGGAGCTGGCAGAGAGACAGCAAAAACTGGCCCAGATGCTATCCCGTCTGCAGAAGATCTCTGAAGGTCTGGACTCTCGGGCTATATATGGGGCTGAATCCTACGTGTAGGGTTCACTGTGTGTGTATGTCACACAGTGGCCTCTGTTCCTATTATTGTCTGCTTTCCCCAGAATACAACGTTGCTGTGTTTGTCACCAACCAGATGACTGCAGACCCTGGAGCTGGGATGTCGTAAGTGACCCGTACGCACATAAAATAGAATTAGTATAACTAAAATTCGATTCCCGCTCTTTGCTAAAGTTTCATGAGGGTTTGGGCTGTGAATCTGACAGCGAGGCTTATTTTGTCTGTCAGGTTCCAAGCTGACCCCAAGAAGCCGATTGGAGGTCACATTCTGGCACATGCATCCACCACACGAATCAGCTTGAGGAAAGGGCGGGGAGAGATGAGAATTGCCAAGATATTTGACAGGTGGTTACCACAGTTTGTGTGATGTCATGAGGTGTGTCTCAAGTAGTAGTCTAAAAATGCATCACTCACTCAACGCTTCTAGAAGTCACACCTATGCTATGTGAGATTTACTTCCTCTTATAGCTTCAAACTTTTACCTCCTACAGCCCTGATATGCCTGAGAGTGAGGCCACTTTTGCCATCACTCTGGGTGGAGTAGCTGATGCCAAAGAATGAGAAGCCCCTTTATTGTACCTACAGAAGAGAACCACACATCATCATCTTTGCAACTCCTTACGCACTTGTTGATATTAATTGTAATATATTAACTTATACTAATAATGTTTCACTGTATTCTTCAGGTTTGTTCGTATTTAACTTATACCTTATTAGCTAAATTATTTATACAAATGAAGTTTTGCTTTGATGAATAAATAAAAACATTAGATGTGTGTATACTCTTGCTTTCATCACTCAGTTTCTACCTACAGCAATTGTCAGAAGGTAGTTTGATATCTGCTTGGTGCTTTGTTCAAGTACTGTAGTTTAGGGAGGACAAGACCCCACATTCCAGGATGCATTGCTGGAGAGGGGAGAAGAAGCCGCCTAGCGGTAACGCTATCCTAGTGCACCTCTCCCGTCGGTCTCGCCGTCCTGAACCACCGGCAGCACCGTACGTATGCCTCTCAAAACAAGGCTCGGTAGAGAAATGGGAACTTCTGTAAACGGTGACCAGACAGTCTGAATAGATCGCAAAATAAAACAACGCAGTAGTGGTAGAAATCGATCAAGCTGCGCCTGATTAGCTAGCTAGCTAGTCTTGTTAGCTAACTCTGGGAGATCTGCGATGGACCCGAGAGACACAGCCCCGGATTCGTGGGAGCAGGAGGAGGATGCCGAGGCCCGGGCTGCCGCGGGACTCCAGACCGCTTTCGCCGCTCTTAACGTGGAAGCCAAGCCGTTTGTCCCTAACGTCAACGCGGCGGTGTTTGTACCGACCTTCCTTCTAAGTAGTCCCACAGAAATGCCAGTGTCCGGATCCGACGGTAGGTTGTCCTTGTTCTGGAGTAAAGGAAAAACTGGAATTTGGCAGTGGTGACAGCTGTCAAGTTAGCTAGATGGCTAGCTACCATAGCTAACATCATGACAGCCTGCCACACAGTATCAAGCTATGCTCCCTGCACTGGTCTTACCCAGATCTTATCCAACAACATACCACTACAATGTTGTTCTGTCATGCTGTCAATACCTTTGCAATGAATATTTAAAAACGGAGTTATGTGTCTTCAAACATTCATTGTCATAAAGTTCTTTTAATTTTTGTACAGTGTTAAAATTCATCAAAGTGACATCGTGGTGGAAAAGCTCTCAATGAAGTGACCGTAAATGACAAACATTGTAACGGATAAGATTGAGAACCAGACTTTTGTAAAGAATAATGTAACATAGGCCTTATGTCTCCTTTCATAGGTGCTAATATGGTTGCCAGCATGGAGGTGTCAGAAACAGTTGGTATGTATGTCTGTTTGTTCTCTCTCATGCTGTAAGGCCTATGGACACATTTCACCCCTTTCATGCAGTTGTGTTGTTCATAGGGGCACAGTACTGCCTCTTATTGTTTTTGACACCTGATGTGAAGTGGGTTGTTGATTGTTGAGGGCAAACAAACAAGATACAGTGATCAAATATATACATGTCCAAGGCAAAGGAGGAAACCCAACATAGGCTTGTCGAAGAGCCTCACCCTTCCAAACAGAAAGAGAAAAATTAAAGTTAAAAAAGCCAAGCCTTTCAGCAATGTTTCCATTGTATTCATTTATTTCACTCAGGCATTGAAACATATTCTGACACAGCTCAACTGCCTTCTGGATGTAGAGGCCAATTCTGGATGACAGTGACAGTGGTCTAACTAGCCAACCCTAGATGCACGTCTTACGTAGTATGATGCAACATCATAGGCCAATGCCAAAAATAGACTACTACTCTCGACGAAGCACAGAGAGACACAATATCAAGCCTGCCAGATATCATAACCAAATGTCTCACTCAGTTTATTGTGTATGTGTTCAGGGCAGATTGCTGCATAGAGGTAGTATGTTCCTCCATGCTTTTGGTCAGGCCTGTATGTGCTGATGTCAGTTGTTTACATTTGGTCAGAGAACACTGAGCACACCTACTCAAGTTACAGGCCAGATTTATCTTTGAGCTTGACACTTGCAACGAGAGAGAGAGAGGGAGAGGGAGAGGGTTCTTACTGGGTAATAATGACCTCATTGGTTTACATTTCAAAGCTTTATGTATGTAGATGTTTTTTTTGCTATCCTATTTCTAAGCCCCAGCCTACCTTATTATTTAGCACTGATGATGAAACATGCAGTTGCTTAAGTTCTTCTGCTGAACATAACGATACACAGGCTAGATGATGAGGAAATGCATGCATGCCTCTGAGAGCAGTTCAATCATTGTCATCAGCACTTTCCTCTATGCCTGATTAGGAACGACAAGCAATTAGAAGAAAACAGGCTTTGTACATGATCAGTGAAGTGTTTAATTTTATGGATGAGGGAATGAAGCTCTTGTGGATTTGTTGCTACTCTATGGGAAGAGTTTCTTGTTTGCATGACTAGCAGATTTATTTATACCAGGCCATCTTGCTCAGATTCCTTTCATCACTATAAAGATTATATTGTGTGTGTTATTTGATGATTACATCATGTGGACCTATGGGAACCTCAATGGCATTGGTATGAGTCCCAGAATGACCCAATCTGTTGTGTGAACACAGGCTAAATCAAACTCATGCTCTGTCACATTGTGGCCTTTGGTGGTAAATGATTATAGATTAGATGGATTGATTAGTACTGTACAGCTTTCACAAGGTCCCATAATGCTTTATATGATTGTTTGGGGGCATGATTGTTTGGGAGCATTACTGACCTCATCCTCCACCTTGTTGTGGCCTCAGCTCTAAATACAGTGCCCTGCTAAGTAATGGGACAGTGAAGCATATTGTGTTCTTTTGGCGCTATACTCCAAAAATGTGGATTTGCTGTGAGGTTAAAGTAGAGGTTCTCAGCTTTTATTGGATGCCATTTGTGTACATATTGGTTTCACCATTCAGAAATTACAACGCCTTTAATGCTTGCAGAGGTCTGGAAAAAGGTCTTGTGGACAGATAAGATGAATATTATTATGTACTAGAGTGATTGCAAGTGGAAAGTTTGGAGAAAAAATGATCTGCTAAGGATTTACAGCATACCACCTCATCTGTTAAACATGGTGGAGGGGGTGTTAATGTTATGGTATGCTGCCACTAGAACTGGCTAACTTGTCTTAATTGATGATGTATCTGCTGACGGCAGCAGCAGAATGTATTCTGAAGTGTAGAGAAACATCTTTTCTGCTGGAGTACAAGCAAATGCCTCCAAATTCATTGGATGGTGCTTCATCCTACAGTAAAACAAAACATGCAAAACATGCTGCCATAGCAACTAGGGAGCTTTTCAGGGCCAAAAAGTGTAAAGCTCTTGACAATAAAAACAAACAACAACAAAAGATGGCTGCAGTACAGGCCTGGCAGAGTATCACCATAGAAGACACCCAGCGTCTGGTGGGGTCAATGGGTCGCAGACTTCAGGCAGTTATTGCATGCAAAGGATTGTCCAATATACCAATACTAAACAGTGTTTAATTTGGACATTTGATAAATCTGTCCCATCACGTTTGGGTACCCTGAAACAGGGGGACTTTGCATAAAATGTAAGTGTTGTAATTTCTGAATGGTGAAACCTATATGCACCTGAATACTATCAAAACTATTAAAAGCTGAGAATCTCTACTTTCACCTCATAGTAATTGTTCGATTTCAAATCCAAACTTTTGGAGTGTAAAGCCAAGAGAAGAAAAAATGCTTCACTCTCCCATTACTTACGCAGGGCACTGTATATGATTGTTTGGGGGCATTACTCATTACCTCATCTGCCACCTTGGTGTATCCTCAGCTCCAGTGGAGAACGGAGGGACAGAAGCAGACATGACCACGGAGGAGGAGACGTGGGAGCAGAAAGAGGAGCCCGGCGGAGCGGAACCTGGAGGGGGAGGTTCCCTGGGGGTGGGGAGTCCCAGTGAGGAAGTGCAGGAAAGGGAGGCGGCGGAGGAGGAGGAGGAGGAGGAGGAGATGATGGAGGAGGAAGAGGAGGAGATGCCCATGCCCAAAGTTGTTCCCGCCCAACCAGACGCTCCAAAGAAGGAGCATGTCAACGTGGTGTTCATTGGTCATGTGGGTGCGTTGTTGATATTATTCCTCTATTTTCCTCCATGTTAAACTCCATGTGGTCCTGTGTGCCTCGGTTGGGAGAGCATGGTGCTGGCAACGCTATGGTTGGGGGTTCGATTCCAATGGGACCATATACTAATATATGCACTCACTTGCTTTGGAAAAAAGCATCTGCTAAATGGCATATTATTTATGTAATGTATACACTCACCAAACACTTTATTAGGAACACTATACTAATACTGGGTAGGGCCTCCCTTTGCTCTCAAAACAGCCTAAATTCTTTGTGGCTTTGATTCCACAAGATGTTGGAAACATTCCCTTGAGATTCTGGTCCATGATGACATGATTGCATCACGCAATTCCTGCAGATTTTTCAGGTGCACTTTCAAGGTGTGAATCTCCCGTTCTACCACATCCCAAATGTGTTCTACTGGATTCAGATGCGGTGACTGGGATGGCAACTGAAGAACACTGAACTCATTGTCATGTTCATGAAACCAGTTTGAGACGACTTTTGCTTTGTGACATGGTGCGTTATCATGCTGGAAGTAGCCATTAGAAGATGGGTAAATTGTGGCCATGAAGGGATGCACATGGTCAGCAACAGCATTCAAGTGATGATTGATTGATATTAATGGGCCCAAAGTGTGCCAAGAAAACATTCCCAACACCATTACACCACCTCCACCATGAGAAGGTGTCCAGGTGTTCCTAATAAAGTGTTTGTGAGTGTATATTAAACTCCGATCTAATACTGTACTTTGTTTGGGCTCCCATGAAGGAAGATGTCAGGTCTAACAATACTGCATGATTTTGTTGGTTGTACAGTAAAATCCTTTTAAAAGTTATCATTCCAACCCAAAAATAACAAATAAAGCAGGCCAACAAAAACAAAACAGACCTGCTTTTCAGCCGTTAACTTCTTAGGATTTAAGATTGCTCTCTTTTTCAGATGCTGGCAAATCAACAATCGGAGGACAGATCATGTGAGTCAGCAAATTTGTAACACAAGAATGTGTTTCAGAAGATGGCTAAACGTTTACATATGTTTTTTCCTGTTAATGTTATGGCTCCTTATTAAAAATATGTCTGCCCACATAATAATTAGGCTCTCCCTGTCATCTTCCTTTTCTTTCTTTTCATTTTAGGTATTTGACAGGAATGGTGGAAAAAAGAACACTTGAAAAATATGAGAGAGAAGCAAAGGAAAAGAACAGAGAAACTTGGTAAACCTTGTATTGTGACTAAGGAAAGGAAAAGCATAGAAAGCCCTTTGAACAAATTTCTCAACTTTTTGGCGTGTTTTTCCTCTACAGGTACCTGTCCTGGGCATTGGACACCAACCAGGAGGAGAGGGACAAGGGGAAGACCGTGGAGGTCGGGAGAGCCTACTTTGAGACTGAAAAAAAGCACTTTACTATCCTGGATGCCCCTGGCCACAAAAGCTTTGTCCCCAACATGATCGGTGGGGCGTCACAAGCTGACTTGGCAGTACTGGTGAGTTTGCCAACAATGCTTTGTCATTGTCCCCCCACAGTAGGCATTGACCACTCTTCATATCTGCTGTGTAGAGGCAAAACATCTAGCTGTGTCCCTGTTAGTTAGACCGTTGCTGCTAGCAAAGCTGACTGTGGCTGCTTTGGTCAGGCATTTGGTGTTGTGGGGGAGGGAAAAGACTAATAAACTAAAAAGATGAATGGAGAGAAAGTGGATCATAATGTACACTGTGTTGAATTAACTAACTTCTGTAATTCTGAAAATCTTAGTATAGGTGCTGTTCTGAGTCTGCACCCTATGCTCTGTCAGGTGATCTCAGCCAGAAAAGGGGAGTTTGAGACGGGCTTTGAGAAGGGTGGGCAGACACGGGAGCATGCCATGCTGGCAAAGACTGCAGGAGTCAAACATCTCATCGTCCTCGTCAACAAAATGGACGATCCCACTGTGAACTGGAGCTTGGAAAGGTGAACATGTGCATCTTGTTTGAGGGGAAATGAATGGGAAAAGTATATATTTAGTCAAAGACCTGCCCCATAAAATTCATTAGTTGACTCTTTATGCAGGGCTGGTTTTCACAGCCATGAAATTTTAAAAGTGTAAAAAAAAGACCAATGTCCTCATCCACAACTTCACAACAAAGTAATCCAGCCTCCCCCTGACCACAGGTATGAGGAGTGCAAAGAGAAGTTAGTGCCATTTCTGAAGAAGGTGGGCTTCAACCCAAAGAAGGACATCTACTTCATGCCCTGCTCTGGGCTGACAGGAGCCAACCTTAAGGAGCCTGTTGAAGAGTGCACGTGGTATACGTAAGTTGACCTCTGCCTCTCATTTGACTACCTTCAAAAGTGCATCAAAGTAAATACTGATGTGTGTTATGGTGGTTGCCCACTTTCCCCGCATTTTCACAGAGAAGAAACAGTAAATGAAATAGATTCATGATTTTTGTCAAGTAATAGTTTACGTTTTATGAAGCCGTCTTTCAAGCGGATAGAATGTCTTTCTGCGTAGGTCTTTATTATTGATTGTCTTAATGTTTCTTTGTTGCCAGGGGATTACCATTCATACCACATCTGGACAGCTTGCCAAATTTCACCAGACCGACTGATGGCCCTGTCAGATTACCCATTGTAGACAAATATAAGGTGATGTCACTGTTTCATCCTACTACATGCCGATGTTACATCTGCCTGTGTTGCACTAGTTCAAATTCAGTTCACATTCTGTTGTGTATTTATGAAAAAGACACCTTTTGAGATTGACAAAGAAATGTTCTCTGTGGTCCTCCCTGGTCCTCTGTGGCTCAGTTGGTAGAGCATGGCGTTAACAACGCTAAGGTTGTGGATTTGATTCCCGCTGGGACCATATATACTGAAATGTATGCACTCACTGCAATGTAAGTCGCTTTGGATAAAAGCGTCAGCTAAATGGCATATATTATTATATTATATTATATAAATGTTTTAACAGTGCCATTGAATTTCATGTTGGCATAAGATAATGCAGCGTTAAATTAATAATGTCTCCCCTCACCATTTCCAACAATCCAGATGAAGCTCCACTGTTCTGGGTGAGCTTCCAGCTACTCCTTCTGTAGCCAGAGCACTGCCATCTTCTCAATACTTTAGTTCTCTGCCACTTCAATTCACCAGTGCGTGGGTGTATTTTGGAGCAAGTAGAAGGCAGGGAAGGTTATGGAATTAAGATATGTTATAGCTTTCTCAGCAGGTCATGTTCCCCTGCGGTTGTGCAAGAGGGGTGTTATGAAACCAAGGAGCCCAAACTAGGTTTGCTGTCCAGTTGATCTAATGAGATTACGGTCCAGTTAATTGGAGCCTGGTTAGGTCATTAGGCTAGCTGGCGGTCGCCCTGACCCTCACTAGTGACAGAGTGGATCAGCAAATTAAGGCAGATAAAGAAAAGTGCTACACTGACTGAAAATATGAAATCTCACATGGTGGGAGCAGGAGGGAGTAGCAACGACACAAAAACAGCACTGATTCCAACTTTCCACCCCAGATTTCAACTTGATCTCCTGATTTTCTTTTCAGCATAGTCTCTGTAAGCCGCACCCGTGGCTCGATGATTCTGCACACTTACTGTAAGTGTTCCTCCTAACCTTCTTTCTCATTAGCGTTGTGCTTTGTCTGCAGGATATGGGCACGGTGATCCTTGGCAAGCTGGAGTCAGGATCAATTAGCAAAGCACAGCAGCTGATCATGATGCCAAACAGGGTAAGGCTCTTTGTAGGTGGTATGTTCATGGTCCAAGTGCCCTGCTCACCAGTGAAGTATTCCTTCACCAAATTCTATTTGTTTGAAATACGAATGTACTGATTTTACTTTTGATATTCCTTTTCTGTACATTTTAATCTCTTCTCAGACAATATTAAATCAATCGTCCACTGTACCTTGTGTATAAGCTCAGCAATTTACTCGTGTGTGTGTGTGTGTGTGTGTGTGTGTGTGTGTGTGTGTGTGTGTGTGTGTGTGTGTGTGTGTGTGTGTGTGTGTGTGTGTGTGTGTGTGTGTGTGTGTGTTATACAGCACACAGTGGAGGTCCTGAGCCTGCTGTCTGACGAGGTGGAGACGGATGATGCGCTGCCTGGGGAGAACCTGAAGCTCCGGCTCAAGGGTATCGAGGAGGAGGAGATCCTGCCAGGCTTCATCCTCTGTAACGCAGAGAACCTCTGCCACTCTGGACGGACCTTCGATGCTCAGGTACCAACAGAGCAAAAGAGCTCAGTATCGCTGTAGCCACGTGATGAAGGCTGATGGAAGCTGTTGTTAATTATAGTCTCTGGGTCTCTTTTCAGATCGTCATCATTGAACACAAGTCCATCATTTGCCCTGGTTACAATGCAGTCTTACACATCCACACCTGCATCGAAGAAGTACAGATCACCGTAAGTTGCAATTGTCAACCCAGTCTGTTATGTTGCTATATACTCTGTGAGGGGCACCAGTTCAATTGTTTGTTAATTAGACTTGCATTCAACTCTACTCTGTCCTCAGGCCTTAATCTGTCTGGTGGACAAGAAGACTGGTGAGAAGAGCAAGACGCGACCTCGCTTCGTCAAACAAGATCAGGTGTGCATCGCCAGGCTACGGGCCGCAGGAACCATCTGCCTCGAGACCTTCAAAGACTTCCCTCAGATGGGGAGGTTCACACTAAGAGACGAAGGTAGGTAGGTGTGTGTGTGTGTGTGTGTGTGTGTGTGTGTGTGTGTGTGTGTGTGTGTGTGTGTGTGTGTGTGTGTGTGTGTGTGTGTCTGTGTTAAACATGTAATCATTCCTTTCAGGCAAAACCATCGCTATTGGCAAAGTGTTGAAACTGGTACCAGAGAAGGACTAAAGCATGGGAGGAGCATGGAAATCCTGCAACGGGCGTCTTTACAGAGGAGGAAGCTGCTGAAGCCTCCCTGACCAGCCATCCTCTCTATCCACCACTATCCGCTGGAGAGGAGGGAGAAAAAAACAAGAAACTTTTAAAGTGACTGAATCAGTTTTTATGATGAACAATATTAAAGAAAGACAAGTCCAGTGTGTCAGCTTTCTCATATTGAGAGCTTAGCGATGCCACTAATGTAGCTTCCCGTTCCCCGGGCCAACCTCACTGTTCTCTGGCCAACATTTGTTTTTGGAATGGAGATGGATGCAGTATTGCTTCGTTTGGAAAGAAAGGGACTGGTTTTACATCACGTGTGGACCAGAGTTAGCCTGTAGTAATGATTTGCAAAGTAAGTCACCCATTTAAATCCAAAATAATGCCAAAATGGTCATTATTTGGTTGTAAGTATCCCCATATCAAAATCCTAATCAGGTTTGTCCATACTTTATTTGGATCCACAAAGAAACATTGACATACAAAGGACCCTAAAGGTCATAGGTCATACAGCCCCACACGCACACACACACACTGTTCCTGTAGCGAACGAGGGTCTGTTATGTTACCAATCAATCAACAACCGTGAAAATAAAGTATCAAACTGAGAAACAAGCTTCTGATTCTTCATTTAGTGTATTATTATTCTGACCCCTGACATGTGAAGAAATGGCAAATTCTTATTTAATATAAATGATTGTTGTTTTGTGTTGTTCTTGCAATATCATAGTTTTCCCCTTTTACCAGTGACCCTCCTCCTGATGTACTGTTTCACAAATATGCACAGAGGACATCCTCCTTTGATCTTCAGAACTGTCTTTGATTGCACAAACTCATATAAATAAAGTTGGACGGATTCAATCGCGAAACAATGACGTAGACTATCGCGGTATACTATGCGCATGCGTCAACCCGATAAACACGTGAAGCTACAAGCATGGCAGACAAGACGGAGGGTTTGGTTGTGGACCGAGGACAGGTAATAATATCAAATTGCAATGCATTGGGTACCTTTATCCGACGTATTTTACAATATAAATCAATTGAGGGCCATTGCAATGGTGTTTTGGATGATGTATCACCGGTGATAATACCTAAAACGTTACTCTAGCCAGCCGAATTAGCTTGCACAGTCGGATAACGTTAGCTAGCTTGTCCATGGCCATGCCACGAGGCAGAATTTAAAAAAACATGATAATGAAAAATAAAGCCAGCTATGGGCTCACTATGGGTTTTCTGTTTTCTTGAAGTTGTGTTAGTTTTCCGACCGACCAGGGCTATTGTCAAGTGTCTGTCAGTATAGGGAAAGCACAGTTGCGACATATTTCAGTTCCGAATCTCCGTTGTAGTTTTCCACCCACCCAGGGTTAGTAACCCATAGCAGTCGTTGTGCCGATGAGATGTTCTCTACGCTCATTCTATTGTGGCCATAGACGTTGTTTGATTTGATCTTTAATCTCTTCTGGTTGTGTCACAGGTGAAGAAGGCTGTGCAGGCACTGCAGGCTTTCCTAAAGTCCAAGTCCACCCCAGACTCACTCCTCCTGGACGAGAGTCAGCACATCTCCCTGCTCTTCACCCTCTGGAAGATCCCCAGAAAGCCACAGACCATCCGCATGTGAGTCCCTTTTAGTGAACTTTGGGCCATCTGAATGGCTTGGTGATGTCCCTCTTAAAAGTGATATCGGTAGCTGTTGGTTTTTTAAAACCACATGACTGCACCAGAGCTAGTTCCAGACTGTTCCTCCTTGCAACGTTGAAAGGCACTTATCTGACCCAGACTAGTAAACTGCTGTATAGAAGCACAGATGAACTTACCAATACTAATTCTTAGCGCCTGTGTTTTTGTGTTTCAGCCCTCTGCCCCATGGCATTCGCTCAGACACAGATGATGTATGTCTCTTCACCAAAGATGAGCCCAACATGACACCGGACCAGAGCCAGAGGTTCTACAAGAAACTCCTGGCAGAGAGAGGAGTCAAAAATGTTACAGAGGTACTATATACTGATTATCTTTTCTGTATTTTTCCCCATTGAATGTGAATTTGCACCACAGCAAACCCTGTCCTCCTGTCTCAGTGTTGGACATGGGCAATGACGGTGCCATAGTGACTCAAAGTATATCCAGATGGACCTCCCTCTTCAATTGGAGCCTGTCTCTACAACTTTGACACACACAATACATGTCCAGTCTCAAGTCGAGGTGGTCAATAACTTGAGTTGAAAAGTATAGAATTGCTTCAAATATGGTCCTTGTATACTTGTTGGTGTGTGAGCCATAGAGTTACTTACTGTGATACTTATTGTTCCTGTGTACCCCAGGTGATCCCTTACCAGACACTGAAGACCGAATACAAACCCTTCGAGGCCAAACGGAAGCTGCTGGGAAACTTTGACCTCTTCCTGTCTGACGACCGCGTCCGCCGCCTGCTGCCCTCTCACCTCGGCAAGCATTTCTACGTGGGGAAGAAGTAAGCATTCTGTAGCACCTAAATGCATTTGTTACCATCAGATCACAGAAGGCTACGGTTAGACTAGTGAATTGCATGAATATTTATCTTTTAGTCTGAATAGATGTCTGCGGTCTTCTCCCTAGGACTCTAATGGCGTGTTTTCTCTTTGCTTAGGGAGCCTATTTCAGTGAATCTGCAGAGTAAGCAGCTGGCCAGAGATATCCAGAGAGCTATCCAGGGAACCTCCATCAAAGTATCCAAGAAAGGCTGCTGTTGGTAAGGCCTCTCCTCCTCCCCGTGTCAATGTGGATGAGCGAGTAGACTGATGTGAAGTGGACACCAACCTGAGTAGATGATGAATTGGGTCACCCCAGCAAACCCTGTCCTGCTGTATGTGTTGGACATGGGCAATGATGGGTGCCATAGTGACTCAAAGTATATCCAGATGGACCTCCCTCTTCAATTGGAGCCTGTCTCTACAACTTTGACATAATACAATATGATCAATGAATTTTTTTTTTTTCATTCCTCTGAATTACATGGTAGCAGAGCTAAAACAATAATTCAGCACAATGCAGGTTAGGAAATGACATTAAATACAACATTATGTGTCTACATGGCCCAACCTCTTGTAACCCTGTACTGTTTGTGTATTGTAGCATGGCTCGCGTTGCCCACTCAGGGATGGCTACAGATGAAATAGTGGAGAATATTGAATCTGCTGTCAACACCGTCGCTGCCAAATTATGTGTGGTAAGTTATTTAGTAAAGGTGGAATGCCTCTAATGTACTATTGCCTTTCTACTTCAACTGGGTTGGTTTAAGTGGAAACCAACCTGAGTAGATGATGAGTTGGGGCACCCCAGCAAACCCTGTCCTGCTGTCTCAGTGTTGGACATGGGCAATGATGGGTGCCATAGTGACTCAAAGTATATCCAGATGGACCTCCCTCTTCAATTGGAGCCTGTCTCTACAACTTTGACACACTATACAACGCTAAATAAATCAGTGAACGTTCCTGCAGCTGGTTTCTTAGACTAATGATGGCCATCGTCTTTGTCGTTGCAGCAACAAACAGTCAAAGGGACAGCTGTTAAGATCATCCATCTGAAGAGTCAATCATCAGTGGCTCTGCCCATTTACACCTCTGACCTCGGTCACCTGACTATGATGGAGGAGGCCCAGAAGCTGGCCAGAGAAGCCAAAGCCAAGGTGGGTGTTGGAGAGAGGTAGAACATGCGAGCCGGAGCCAAATATGTCCCCACTCCTGCTTATACTGAATACATGTTTTGTTTGTGGATTGCAGAAGATTTCAGACAAAAAGGCAGCTAAGAAGGACCAGGCGTCTACAGAGAATGACGCTCAGGGAGAAGAGGAGATACCACAGCTGGTACCCATCACACCCCCCAACAAAAAGGCCAAACTGCAGGTCAGTTCCACATACTGAGAAAACAAGTGTTTAAGAGATCTTTTTATTTGGAGTGCTGACAGTCTGGATTGAATTACAAGTATTTGAATTAAATTCAACAGTAATCAGTTTAGTTTCAAAGCAGCCATAGGCAGTAGTCGATTTTTGTCACAACTCTGCATGAATTCATGGGAAGATATTGTATTATATTTACCCAACTCATTTTCGCACATGTAATAATAGTTTGCTTCTTGCTTTTTCCCCTGTAGATACCATCTAAAAAGAAAGGACTTGATAAGGCATTGAAACCATCTCGAGGGAAGAAACGCTTTCTGCCTAAAGGCCAAATAGCCAAGAAGGCTAAGAGGAAAAACTCAAAAAGAATGAAAAAAGTGCCTCAATCCTAATGTTTGTCAAAACAATGACACAACTCTCCATTCTCTGCTTCTATTAATCCCCCTTTATCTATATGGGCCCTTCCCCTGACTCTTATCATATGGATATACAAGAAATGGCCATATTGTGGTCATTTAGTTCTGTTTGTTCTGTCCAAAGTTTAACTAACTTACTTGCAATTATGTCTTCATATGTCTGATTTAATGGGTTTTGTTCAAAATCATATTTTTAAAAAGCCCTCTTTGTACATTAAAACAATGCATATTACCCCTAAGAATAGTTGGACTCCTTTTCTAATGTAGAGTAGATTCTGTTGAAATCACTGCCATTTGTTCATTCAGTCAATAAATGCCATGCAAACCATATACTTTTGATGGGATCTGCCTTATTACTTTTGATGGGATCTGCCTTATTTCTTTTGTGTGCATGGGTATTGTGTGGTTTTATATTGGGTCCATTAGCCCTGGGCAATGTTTACCCTGGGTATAGCCAGTCAGCACTCGCTGCCTGTATCAGATGACATGTCCTTTGTTCATGTGATCATGACATGGTTGTACAGCTGCTGTCCGCTCTTTACTGACAATGTTAACATTCAAATATCGCAGACATCATTGTTCATCCACATGGTAGTCTTCCAATTGCAATGCCTGGGTCGGTTAATTCCCTATTTTCATGAGGTGCAATGCGTATTCCTGTGATGAACTTTGAACAGTCATACAGTAATGAGTCCTACTGTGCAATGTATGTACACAAAAATAGAACACAAATATCTGTATAAACCTACAGACAAAGTTTTTTTTGCCACATTTGTAAACATTTTTTTTTTGGATCCCATTATAATGCTTGATAGTTTGATTTCACTTCTTTGCTCTTAAATCTTTTTTACATAAAGCATTTTTTTTTACAGTCATATGATGATTTCTCCAATATAGAGATGTATTGTAGCTTTATAAGGCGTCATAATGACATGATCCAGGTGTTTATAGGCCAGTGATATTTGGAAGACGGCCTCATTGTAATGCCTGGAATGAGGCATGGTATCAGACACGTTTTATCCTTATTCCGTTCTATGCATTATAATGCGCCCGTCCTCTGATTTTCTACCTCCACCAGCCTCCCCTGGAGGCCATAGATAGTGGTGGTTTTAGTCTGTCTATTCAGACCTCCCTCCTTGAATAGGGTGGGTGTGGTGGTTGACGTCTGGAGTTACATGAGGTGAGAGGAGGGGTGGGGGAAGCAACAGAGCTTTTTGACACTAGCTGACATCAGCAGAGGGG
Source organism: Argentina silus (assembly GCF_951799395.1). Lineage (NCBI taxonomy): Eukaryota > Metazoa > Chordata > Actinopteri > Argentiniformes > Argentinidae > Argentina > Argentina silus. The sequence goes on along the minus strand of NC_139670.1, from coordinate 7,815,662 downwards.
GCTACAATCCCCAACCAACCACTCATGATGTAAGTACCAAGAGATACAGTATAAGTTGAGTAAGTGTCAGGAGGGCAGAAGAAACAGTGGATTAGATGAGGAGCAAACTGGGTCTACAGAAGATACTACTCTTGTTGCAGGAAAATGGAAACTGAATAACAGCTTTTTCTTCATAATTAATTAGTGATAAGCCCCCCCCATCAGGTCCTTTTGCAGAAGGCAGACAAAACAGCCATCGCATCATTCTCAGGGAGCTCCACAGAATGGCACTGGAGGCTGGTGAGTCGGACCTCCCTGGGTCAGAGAATTCCGGGAGACGAGTGCTGTGTCCAGATCCAGACCCCAGTACCCCAGAACCTCCACGCTGGGCCTACTTCCACAAACCCATTATCATTATGGTAATGGGAGCCCTGGTGTCAGGGGTGGGTGCGGTGCTGTTTCTGCTCCACTCCTCTGGGGTGATGGATACACCTCACGCCACAGCTCCTGTCTGTCTGTCCATTGGACTGATGTTTGTGGTGGTGGGGCTGGTCTGGTTACCCATTCTGAAGGAGAAGAGGCGACGTAAAGGACTGGGGACCAGGACCAGGAGTAGATCCAGCAGTGTTTGATGGACCAAATGCAGAAAAGTATCAATGAAGTGATTGATTAGGCGGTGTCATTGTGATTCTATGCAGCATGACTTTCCCTGGTGAGCTGTGTTCTGCTGTGAATGGTCTGTGCTGTGGCTGCTGTGAGCCTGGAGACCAGGGTCCTAAGGGAGGAAGGAGGAGGAAAAGAAGACAGAGGACACCAGTATGTGAGCAAAATTTAAAGAAAGAAAAGAAAAGTCAAACTTGATGTATCTGAGAAGACAGTCTCAAAACTCAATACATACATGAGACTTGTATATGTTACTACTTGTATCTGTATATAAAGTCAGATTTCAGTTTAATTCATATATATATATATATATATATATATATATAGAGAGAGAGAGAGATTCACATTAAACATGCTCTACGCTAAACCTAAACTATGCATAGGTTTCTCTCTCAATTATTGTTCAATTGTATTCTATCAATTTATTCATTCATTCATTCATTTATTTATATTAACCTGGTTCCAACATCAATTTTCTAGACGCAATATATTCTGTAAATCAAGTACTTGAGAAGGTGTTGTATTTTTCTTGATTGTTTATTGTTAACGTATGTCACTTTATACCTCATATTGTTTGCTTCACGTACATTTTGTGTTAAGTTTTTCCTCAAATAAAAACAAATCTAATTAAAATATATATATATTTTTTTTTTTTATCATTCCTTGCCGTCCTGCTTAACAATAATATGTATATTTTGTTCAGCTGAACACTGTCAGTATTCTCATTATTTTGATGCAGACAATTACTCAATGCATTTCTATAAAAGACATTGATAAAGAACCCTGCATTCTTGCAATATAGTATATATATAAATAGTCAGTGTATATTCTCGCCCCCTGCTGGTCTCAATGTTGCATTGCAGATTGGAGATGGATTATGGAGACTGGTTAGATTCGAAGGGATTCAACAGTGGATCGACACTCAGGAACTATAGGAGTTAATTTCCCGAATACATTTTTCATTGCATCATTTTTTGTTTAGTTTAAAAAAATAAATATAAATATGATTTCTGCTTTCCATTCTTCATGGGTGTGGGCAGGGTGGGGGGTGTCTAGAGGGAATGGCTGACATGGCTTTGCTTGGCATCATGGCTTTATCATATCACATAGGCATCCATGTGCTGTCCCAGTGGACTTTCTTGAGCTTCTTTGTGCTTTGATCCCAAGCATTGGCACTGATCAGAGATGTGTTTCCCTGGCCAAGGGCAGGCAGCAGGCTGGGCTGGTCCTTCAAGGGGGCAGGGATGACCTTGGGGGCATCTCTCTTGGCTCTCCTGGCGAGCAGGGGCTCTTTCTGCACTAAGGGCTTAGGCCTCAAGTTGACCCCTCTGGCAGGTGCCACTGGCTGGGCAACCTCAGCCCTGAACCTTGACTCACTTAAGTTAGGCTCTTCCAAGCACAGAGGAGTGTTGCAGTGTCGAGTGGGGCACCCAGGGCTGCTAGGCCGAGAATTAGGCAGTAGCTTGTGGTTCTTCAGCAGTTGAATGAAGGAGACCTCCTTCTTGTTATGCGAGGCCGGAACCTGTCTTATGCCGCTGCTGAACCGAGCATGACCAGCAAGATTTCTAGTCGGGACGGGAGCCTGGAGTCGCACTTTGCGTTTGCTCCGCCTCTTTGGGCGGACGTCAGCAGGTGGGGGCGCTCGAGGCTCATACAGGGAGGGAAGCGCTGAAGCCTTGGAACAGGAGGCTATCACTGGAGCCCGACTGACACCTCCACTCTCCAAGAGCAATTTAACAGAATGGTGCAGCAGAGCACCGATGGATCTCGGTCCAGCCCCGTTAAGGTTGGGTAACCGACTCATGTCACCACAATCCTGCAGAAACAGAGAATCTGTCCTTTTTTCTATTTAGACTTTTTAACTTCTTATGATGATCACCTGGATTTGATATACTTGATTTTTGAAGATCAAAAGAACACCCGTACCCCTGGACCAAAACTCCACTAGTCCTAGAAAAATTATTGTACATTTTAAAACTATTAAATTGTTCTACATCACGATATCATATTATATTTAATATAAATTGGTGGTCCAAAATCAAATTCCTGCCTACAGGTGCTCACCACAGTTCATGGTGAAGTTCGGACCGCTAATAAACTTTCGTTGGTATTCTACTGACAACTTGATGTTTCATGATAATTACATCATGGACGCTTATTGTGACGCAATAATGCATTTCAACTCTCCTGCCAGACAACACTCCATATTGCCGCAACATTGTTGCCAGCGCCAGTCCGTTCTGTAGCAACCCATCTATAGTTTGATATTAAGCAATAAATCATTGAAAAAATTGCTGCATAGATTAGCCTACTGACATAAATCAACAAAAGAATGCAAGAAAGGAATTACGCATAGCCTATATAGATACCCAATGATGCGTCCTATAATTTTGTTTGTCTCCCATTTCTCTCATGCTTTATGAAGCATTTCAATTACTTCAAACCTTCATCCAACTGAATCTGGGTAGTATCTGTTTGAAATCGTGGATGCACAATTCACAAACATGTAACTTGATTTGTGAACAATACAAGATTATCAAACATGGAACTTCATATGTGGATAAATACACTAGATTACAGTCATGTAACCTATCTTCATAAATAGCCTGCAACAAGATTGTCGCACGCCAGACATTGTACAGGCTAATTAAGTTGTATGATGCTTTGAGAATAAATAACGTTATAGCCTATACAGGCTATATCAACCAACATCTGATAAACTGCACCAAAGGTTTTTGGACTTTGAACAATTGCATGTTGTTCGTTCCCGTGCGTCTCTCTCTCTGTAACCTACTGCACCGCGCTCTGCGTCCCGCTATTCCAAAGGTGCGTCAGCGCACGGCACTGTAGCAATCTGTCCACAATTCTGGAGAATAGACCGGTCTACACCAAATAACACACATCAACGAGGACTTCTGTTTGTTTTCATCATGTCGACTTTACAGGAGGCTGTCAAGGAGAGGAGATATGGGGGAGTTGGCCGCTGTAAATGCATCTTTTGGTTTGCGGTTGCTCACGACATATTTGGTGTGCTGATATTGCTGACTGGAGTGTTTGCAGACTTTTTCTGTCATGACCTTTTCGTCTATTCAGGAGCTGTCATCATCTTCCTCAGCCTGATCTGGTGGGTATTCTGGTACTCAGGTAACATCGAGGTGCCGCCTGAGGAATTGGAGGATGACGTCGGCTTGATCAAAACAAGGAACAAAGGACTCAGTGGAGTTGTCAGGAAAGTGTCCAACCGTCTCACCAACGGAATTAGGAACTCGTTCAGAAGGAACGGGAGAGCCAACGGAGAGGGGGCCCGATTAACGGATGGAAATAATACTGCTGCTCAGCAAGCTGCTGTTGGGCTTTCAGTTATTTACCAGAACACCACAGTTTCTACTGTCAATGAACTTCAGAGGGAGCCTCTGTCAATATGATTTGATGGGTAATTGTGTTTCTACATCAGACAGTGGCCTACGTGTATAACCTATACACCAACGGTGTAGGACAAGGGTCTATAATAACCAATTGACGAAGTGAATCAATTGTTACTTTTCTCCTTTACATGCGAAGGAAAAAAAGACATGTATTTGCCTCACTGGTAATGATTAAGCAACCTCAACTTCTTATCTGGAAAGAATACACATGCCGTTTTATCTTATAGATAAAGTGGTAGACTTTGTACATTAGGCTGCATAGGGTCTACACTATAGTACAATTAAATGTTGCTTATAATGATGACAACAAAGCACTTGATAAGAGTGATTGAGATTCTTCAAATGCTATTTCATTCAACTCTGATAATGTGTATAATGTGGGCAACTTTAATTGATTGAATTAAAATAATTGATTCAATTGTTGTATCAATGTTTTAAGTGAAATGTGACACACTCTTTTGTACAATAACTTTTCATGTATTCCTTCCTACTAAAACATGCCTTGTGAATTGTTTAAAGACTATTTATTGGTAAATCATATGTATGCACATATGACTGTCAGTCCTTTGTCAAAACAAATAGGCTCACACAGTATAGGTAAACAGAGAGTTGGTCATACTGTATCATGAACTTCTTGCATTGTGGTTCTGTCCATGAGCAATACACTCATTAAGATACGGTGTTAAAAAAGATTAAATGATTGATGATGCTCCATATTCTCCAAATTGTTGCCCTATTATTTGAGGTTTTAAAGTTATAATTTATCTTTTGGGGTGAGTGAAATCTGTGTCTAGGGCTGTAGTTCCTCTTGTTATGACATAACAAGTCAACTCAGTTCTCAGTTTCTCTGTGGTAAAGGTACTTCCCCTACATTAGAGATAATTTACATATTCTTAATTCACTTTTAAAACTAGGCCCACAAGATCTCCCCAGCCAGAAACTGGAAATTTCAGATTCCATATAGACACTATTCTACCATCATCCACAGTGATGACGGAGGGTGAGTGTGCTCTAGGCTACTACTATGACAGACTTGTTGAGGAGTGTAAACATTGCTATTTACGATGCAACTCACCGCCTAGGGTATGCAAAACATCCTGTGCCCCATGTAAGTACAATGCCATTTTAACTTTTTACCTTATGGAACTCTACATTCAGTGACTGAATATCTGAAAGGTATACAGTACTGCTGTGTGTGTATTGCCATGCTATATCTCATTCCGTAAGCAAGCATTGAGAAATTAAAATGGCTTAGTGAATGTGAATATACAGTAGTAGAGACATCATTGGTATCTATCTTGTTGTGATTTACTAATTGACTGTGATATTTGGATGAACAATCTGTGCATGATCTCATACTGTAAGAGAGAGACAGTGGGAGTAATAACGTGTGTAAGAAGATAGAACACGGGTTCCCAAATGTTTTTGTCTCGTGACCCCAGTAATCAACATCAGTAATTCAACATCAGTAATTCAACATCAGTAATTCAACATCAGTAATTCAACATCAGTAATCAACATCAGTAATCAACATCAGTAATTCAACATCAGTAATCAACATCAGTAATCAACATCAGTAATTCAACATCAGTAATTCAACATCAGTAATCAACATCAGTAATTCAACATCAGTAATCAACATCAGTAATCAACATCAGTAATTTCCTATAACCCCAATAACTTGATTGCGGGCCGTTCTAACGAACGAATGACATCGAAGTGTATTCTAATCGCCTAAAAGATGCTCTCATTGGTTGGATTTGAACCACAAAACACTGCAATATAGTCTACAGGTACAAAGCACGGACAGGTTTGTCTTCATACAAAAATAAAAATGTGCGTGTCTTATTTATCAAATCATAGAGGTTAGTTTGATTTTCTCAGGGGACCCCAATTTGAAATCAGGGAACCCCACATGGGGTCCTGACCCTAAGTTTGGGAACTGCTGGCATAGAAACAACGTTCATCTTTTTCCCTGGTGTGATGACAATCCTATTCAGCATCAGAGAGCAAAGCCCCAGAGACCAACAACGTCCGCCTGATCCTGGTGTGGCTGTTCATATTCCTGTGTGCTTTCACTACACTCCTCCTGCTCCTGCAAGTGCTGCGTAAAAAGACATGCAGACCATTCCCTAAGAAAAAAGGTAACAAAGCACATTTAGACCAATGAGATTACGTATGGGTCAGTGGAGGCTGGTGGAGGTAGAAATCGGAGGACGTGTTTGATACCATTCCTCATTCCATTCCATGCATTACAATGAGCCCGTCCTCTGATTTCTACCTCCACCAGCCTCCCCTCGTGTGGGTAATCAACAAGCTGACATGGGTTGTTATTAACAGACAGGTTATCTTTCGGTCATGACATGTCACAATACCCTCACATTCAACAGCTGATCTTGAAAGTGCTTGATCAGGGGAGGCTGGTGGAGGTAGACATCGGAGATAAGATACCATATCTTATTCCATTCCATGCATTACAATGAGCCTGTCCTCCGATTTGTACCTCCACCAGCCTCCCCTGTGAATGACATAGCTGTCTATATTTGTATCCAGACCAGCACACTTTAGTGAGCTAGAACCTTTAAACAAGACCTAATGAATGTCCCTGATACAACCCATTCCAAAACCTAGAGTCTGTGTCACAATCTGTAACTCATGTCAATGTTCTCTAACAGCGTCAAGGCTAGAGGGACCAGAGGGTAACGGAATGGAGAGGGGCTCTGATGTCATTGATCAGGCAGAAGACAGGGGAGGCGGCGGCACCATGAAGAGTGGAGCATTTGTCCTGGATGGAATGGACTGCCAGACTCACTGCAACTCCAGCCTCCCTGTCCCTTCTACGGAGGAGGGCACTGCCATGCTAGTCACCACAAAGACAGTACAGACCTATACCTACTCAGAGATCTGCACTGAGGAAAATACTTTGGGTTTATGGAGGTCTGACTTTAAAGTGTGAAAAACAACAACAACAACAACACACACACACACACACACACACACACACACACACACACACACACACACACACACACACACACACACACACACACACACACACACACACACACACACACACACACACACACACACACAATCGAGTAAAAAGCTGTGTACTTGGCATAATATGAAACAAAGTAAATAAATCGAAGGAAATAGAGAGACAAAATATTTGTCAACAGAGTCAACATTGAGTGGATTAAAAAAGAAAAGAGAAAACAATGGATGAGAGAAGTAAATATTAACCAAGGTAGATGAACTACAGCTCCCATGCATCCCAGTCCTACCCTATCATATGACAACAGTGTGCTTTGTCATGTGACTTCACACAGCTATGCTGTTTCGTTTTGCAGTGGCACAGAGGTGTCACATAAACAGTCCTTTGATTAAGGCTTATTGTTGAAACAGATTCAGGACAGTCCACGAAACGAACCACCGAGTGCTGCCGGGTTAGTAAGTCATACATTGCATCCGCATATGTGACTCGAGGTAACTCTGATAGCGACAGATAAACATCTATTCGCCAGGCCTCTGTAGTCGGCGCCGCCACCGTGACAGCAACAGTTCGGACCCGCCTGCGGTTGTGTCGATACAACTAGGCACCATGGAACTAGCGCTCAGTCACCAAAACCTGTACAGCATGTGGTGAATAGTTACATGAATCTGGATTTACACTGAATTGACCCTGCACGCGGAAGCTTGGACGTGAAGAGCCATGAACTAGTGTACATGTCAACACTATCAGACTTTGACTGTCAGAATGAACGGTGAGTTGTGGAACAAACATACACATTTCACACCTCAGTTGTGTCTGATTTGCGTGTACTGAGGAGGGAAATGTCCTGTGTTCAGGCAGGCGTGAACTAACTTGAAAAGGTTGCACTTCTTTTGACTGAATCATGTTAAATCTTCCATGCATATCGAATTAGCCTACTGCATGACATCAGAGGTCCTGAATTAAGCCTATTGTTGATTAGTCATAGAGATGTCTGCCTTCTGATCGAGATCCTTCCACACACAGTCTCTCCAAGGTCGTTTGCAACGTGTTAGTAAACCAACAACAAATAGTATAGATTTCACTGGCAAGTTGTTTTTAAAGTTGTGTTATTTCGTTTTTTGTTTTGTCCCTCTACCCACTAGAATAAAGATTCATATGATTTAAATGTTTTTTCTCTTTGTGGACGTCATCATAACATCGTACACATTCACGTTTTAAACACGATGAACCTAAAGTGTGCACAGTGCACCTCTGTGATACAGAGTTAAGCTTGGGTGTAACAGACCTCCTTCATCCAATGATCAGGCACTCAGCAGAATAACACGAGGAGACAACACCTCCTGGAGAGGCTGCTGGATGCTGTCAAACAGGTGAGTGACTCCACAGCAAGCCTAACAAGCAGCTTGATTAAGCCAGTAGTAGGCCATGTGGCTGGTCGCCAGATAGGCGTCTCATATAGTCTCCATGAAATACTATAATAATGTGCTAATGTAGTGTTATTACAGTGCTGTTTATGGTTAAGATGTATTGTGTGCTATGCTCTCACTCTGGCAGCTGGTCATAGGTAGTTTCCATTGTGGTATTCCCCATGTGATTAGGGTAGACTTCCTGTAGGCTCACTTTGAGGAAGTTAATTCGTTATAGTTCTCATATTCCTGAAATGTGTCTTCTCAGTGCCAAATCCGCTTTGGAGGACGAAAGGAGATAGCCTCAGACACAGACAGCAGGTAAGAATGTGCCTCAGTACTCCACAACTGTGTGTGTGTGTGTGTGTGAATTTGTGTAATGTGTGTAATGTGTGTAATGTGTGTGTGTCTCTCATTCCCTGCAGGGTGATCTGTCTGTGTGCCCAGTTTGAGGCTGTGCTCCAACATGGCCTAAGGAAGAGCAGAGGCCTGGCTCTCACTGCTGCTGCCATAAAGCAGGCTGCAGGCTTCACCAGCAAGACTGAAGCAGGTACACAGCATGGCACCACCCACTACCAACCAGCCTGCTAAACCACCATGAAAATCAAGGACCCATTTGATTTCAGAAAGTCAAAATGCAAGAAAAGTTTGGGAACCACAGCATCATAGAACAAGAAGGACAAATCTCTTAGGCTACGGAAACTCTTGATTTGAGTCTGACACAATTGATTTGTGTCATGAATCAAATCAGTAACATCATGTCATGCCCACGCAAAACACAGGAGCTTTTTAGGGTAGTAACAACCTCGTGCTACAAGCCATTATTAGCCAGGGTACTCACCTCAGTACTCTGCGGTACGAGAGAACGCCCAAGGTTCTGTCCACACAGGAAACAGATGCTATAAAACCCTCATATTGATACCAGGTGCAGATACTGGCTGTGAAACTAGAGGGTTATGCAACAGATATAGTCAAAAATTGCGTGAAATGGAAATCCTCTCTCTCAATTTCAATCTCTCTCTCGTTCTATTGAGGGCTTGACTGGTCGGTGAAGTGAATACTCTCTATCTCCCCTTTTCGCTTTCTCTCTCTCTCTCTCTCTCTCTCTCTCTCTCTCAGGTCAACCTTACACCTGCTGTGGTTTTGCACTCTTAAAAGTAGAAGGGTTCATTTGATAAAGAGACAGAAGTACGCTGAGCAATTCCATGCTAATTACTAATGTTACAGTCATCTTCTTTACCCTTGTTCATACCTGTCGTTCATACCTGGCTGTACAAGTTGTCAAAACTTTGTCAGATGTTATCCAGGTGTTATCCGATTCTACTTTTTATTTTACTTTTATGTATTATCTAAGATGAGACCTTTTGGGCTTCAATCTCACAGTCCTTGGGCCTCTCCCCTAGCTCTCCTCTCAGAGTTAACAAGGCACTGGTGATGACAGCTAGGACGGTAGGTCTTCATTTAGGCTCCCCGCTCCCTTAATGAAGCCTAAATGAGCCCAGTGCCACAGCCTGAAATAGCTTTTGTCTATCGCACTGTTCTGCAGCCATATGGTGATATGCAAAACAGAGACTTCCACAGCACACGTCCTCCTTAATTACCGTGCTCTTGAAATCTTGCAGCCCAACAAACTCTCAAACTGTTATGCAAGTTGAGGGTTATACAAAAATTGTGAAAACGGTTGGCTTATAGGTGTGTGTACGTTGTCACTAGATGTCGTGAGGTGACTGCAGCCTTATGAGGTGTGAAACGCTGCTAATTAGTCTGGGGATGAATAGGACTGTTTAGATCTTTTGCTATCCTAAAGTTGTTCTTTCGGCTTCATCTGGCTGCTTTCACACTTTTGGAACTTTGCTCTTTGACATGGGATGACAATTGTCTCGTTGGATGACATTCTGTCTCAAGGAGTTCTTTTCATAGTGATCATGGGACTGACTCAGTATGGATGCAAGCAGAAAAACTTGTATAGCTAGCGTGTATAGTTCAAGCCCAGGGGTGTGTAATCATGCCTTCCTCTCACTTTCCTCTCTCTCTCTCTTTCTCTCTTTCTCTCTCTCTCACTCTCACTCACTCACTCACTCACTCACTCACTCACTCACTCACTCACTCACTCACTCACTCACTCACTCACTCACTCACTCACTCTCTCTCTCTCTCTCTCTCTCTCTCTCTCAGAGCTGACCTTCTGGTTCTATGTGAAGGAGCATCTGAACCGTCACGAGCTGCAGCGTTTCTACTCCCTGCGTCACATCTCCTCTGAGCTGGGCCGCGGCCGCGCCTGGCTCCGCTGTGCCCTCAACGAACACTCACTAGAACGCTACCTACACACGTTGCTCGCAGACCGCACGCGCCTCGGGTCAGTGTGTCTGTGTGTGTCTATGTGTGTGTCTGTGTGTGTGTCACGTTATACATGCCTCAATTCAGGGTGTGTGGCCATATCCGTTGTATGTCATGTTGTGTTTGTCTGTGTATTTTTCTAGTACCTTCTATGAAGACTGGGCGTTCATTCTGGATGAGGAGAGGGCGAGCATGATCCCCACCATGGCTGCAGGTGAATGTCTCTGATTAATGTGGTAAAACACACAGCGTTCTGTGGTAAACCTGATGTGTCAGTGATGGGTCATTTTCCTGTGTTTGAGCTGTTTTGTTTATTTCTACGTATTTATTTAACCTCTACTTAACCAGAAAAGTAAACTGAGAACCAATTCGACGACCTGGCCAACAGGCATAACATGGCAACAAAGGAATTCTGTACTGAACAGCACACACCTCACAATACGCCTGTTCTGTTCCGCTCTGCTGACATTCTCTCTCCTCTGCCTACAGGGCTGAACTCCATCTTGTTCGCCATCAACATTGACAACACAGACCTGAACGGTGTGGCCCGGGCAGGTGGCTCTTCGGTGTCCTACCTGCTGAAGGAGTCCACCCAGGGCATAGAGAGTCTGTGGAAGGAGTCCACCCAGGGGGTCAGCACCCTGCTCAGAGAGATCAGCACCGCCACCGCCGTGGTGCCAGGCTTCACCCCACGCACCGAAGGCTCCTCAGACCCGCTACCTGTGCTCCCACGCAGCGCCTCTGCTGGTAGGGAGAGGTTACTACACCTCAGATGCAGATTGATTGATTGATTGATTTACCGATGGAACATAAAGTGCATCACACAAACTGACACCCAGAGCTTGTACAGAAATCAATATCAAAATCTCCATTTAAGAACTGAAGCCACTGCCATTTTAACAGGGTCATTTCATCAAAGCTGTGGGCTCATATCTGTTATATGATGTAGTTGTCCCCTCCCTGTCCTACCCCCTGCTCATTCCTGTTCAGCCTTCCCCTCATTTGGTAGCCTGGAGCCTGTTGGATTTGTGTCATTGTTTCTAAGGGCAAGGATATCATGGAAATGGTATCATGGTGATCTGCAATAGAACTGACCATAGCCTCCATGTACTCTCCCTTCTCTCAGACTCCGGCCTAAGGAAGGAGCGACGCAGGAAAAAGAAAATCACCAACATCATCTCCTTCGATGACGACTTGGACGGGGGAGCGGAGGATGAGGAGGAGATGGAGGAGGAGGCGGGCAGGAGTCTGAGGAAGAATGTCACTGCTCCTCAGGGGAGTCTCGAGGAGGGCATAGACCCACTGGAGCCAGCCTTCTCCCTCTCGCCTGCCCAGAATGGGCTGACTGAGCCTGGGATCGTGAGCTGGGCGGGGTCCCCACTTCTCCCCAGAGCTCCGCTGGACACCAAGAGTATTGATAATGAGGAAGAGGAGGAGGAAGAGGAGGAGGTCTACAAGAGCAGGCCAGAGACACAGGAGGAGAGGGCCCGTGCTGACCAGTGAGTACTCTAGCATTCATAAGACATTCACTCATACTCATTGTCCAAGAGCTGGCGATTAAGTCACTTTCATTGGTGCAGTTAGTACTTTGTAAGCTTAGTTAGTCAATCACTCCTGACGTGTGTGTGTGTGTGTGTGTGTGTGTGTGTGTGTGTGTGTGTGTGTGTGTGTGTGTGTGTGTGTGTGTGTGTGTGTGTGTGTGTGTGTGTGTGTGTGTGTGTGTGTGTGTGTGTGTGTGTGTGTGTGTGTCGTTTGTTTTCCAGAGTGGTGGTGGGGAGCCTATCCAGTGTGTCTACGTGGAGCCCCCCGCAGGCGATGAATGATAATGACAGCTCAACAACAGACATTCTCATCCCTGTGGCCTCCAGTGACTTCTACCCTCAACCAGGTGGGACTCCTCTCCTCTCTCCTCTCCTCTACATGCACGGTTGGCAATGAAGAGAGATGATCTTCATGCTACCAAGCTTTCAGGAAACTCACCCCTGAGCTACAGATTCCTAAATGAGTCAGCATTCAAGATACCGTCTCTCTTACATTTGTTTTTACTTTCATTTTGTTTCAGTCAGCTCCGTCGAGGATACAGTTGCATTTCCTCTCCGGGCGAACACCACAGGGCTTGTGGGCGACTGTGAGACGAACAGATCCCACCTGCAGTTCAAGTACGCCACCATGCCATTTTTACTGAAAAATAATTGCACACCGAGGGGTATGTTATTGGACAGAGATATCAAACCTCTCTCTCTCTGATCTTTCCCAGTATGGAGTCCAGCCCGCCGGCCCAGAGTGCACCTCTCTCCAGTGTGCTGCCTACCCCAGGTTTGCCAGAGTCCATGACAGTGGGTGAGTAGATGTCCTGTCCTTCCTGTCTGTCACAGGGGCTGTTGAGATCAAGTCAGACGATAGTATATTATTTATAACTCATTAGTCCCAACCTCATTTGATGGGAAACTTTGTCTGTTATCTTTTAGTTAGTCATCCTCAACTCTTTGAGTTATATTCTGAAGGTGAGGATGTCTGATGTAAATCTTTTGGGCTTTCACGTTGAAACAATGGACTTGACAGCAGTTTGTTTGACATCCACCAGATGGCACTGTTGATTCAGTATTGCTGTTCTCCTGATGTGCAGTTTAACTGTATAACAAATGCTCCTACCACTGAGACAGAGAAGTGGGATTGTAAAAGCCTGTATGCTTTGGGAATATTTTTTTGGAATACACAAACCGGTGTGCGTACATCCAGAACTGTAACATGTCTCTCGCAGTCTCTTGCTGTCTCTTTTCTTGGGTGTTAAATTCCATAAAGCTTACCACAGGTTAGCCCCACTGTTGCTACTATTGATGCTAAGTGTTTCTTGTGTGTGAGGGCCAGCCCAAGCCTGTAATCTGAATTAGGGAAGGGGATCTCTGTGACTGGCTTTAAGCACTGTGTGAGTGCAGCAGTCACGTCTCCTGTCCCACAGTTGGAGGAGATTATAGTCGAAGACACACGAGAGGAGCAACTATCATCACAAGAGCTGTGTGTGTGCGTGTGCGTGTGTGCGCATGTGTGTGTGTGCGTGCATATATGTGTGTGTGTGTGTGTGTGTGTGCATGCGTGCATGCCCATGTGCCTGTGCATGCGTGCTTGTCAAAGCATGTAACTGGAGCGGAGCGGGCCCATTTTGACAGGAGTGCGGAGTGAGTTTCCAAAAGGCTGAAGCGTCAGCCTTCTCTGTCTCTCCAATTCCGCTTCGGTACCACTCACACCATGAGCTCAGGACATGCCCAGCGCAGTTCACAGCCTATGTTATTTTAGTACAACTAAATGTTTTTGAGATGTTGAGCGTTTCATATTCCTGTCAGGCTGTCGTGTGTTGCAAATGCATCACATTTTGTTTCTTAAATGATTGGCTAGTCTAGTAATAATAATAATAATAATAATAATAATTCTGATAATAATAATAATTTATTTTTTGTTCCTTTTCACCTATTCCTAGTTCGTGAATTCCTAGTCGTGAACCAAACGGTCACCTGTGTTGTTCATTATAATACTTCCAATTATAATCCATTCAAATCAAATGTGTCTGGTTTCCTTTGATTAACCTCAGTGCCACTTACTGTACACTCTATTGAATTCACAATGGACAAACCTTTGGAGTCCGTCATGTGTGCCAGTATAGAGAACATTAAGCAGCATCATTATATTAGTGCCTGCTGTTTTGCTGTTTTACTCGATCTATAATAGGAACTATTGTCCATGTCTACAGGCTACCCCCCCCCCCCCCCCCCCCCTCACACACACACACACACACACACACACACACACACACACTGTCATTTGTCACGCCTATCAGAAGTAAGACCGAGGGGTGCCTCTACAGAGCTCCCTAATGGATCATTGGTCGCTCCCTCCTGTGGTGAACGCGTGGTTGGACTAAAGGTCACGTTTATTTCTGGATTACTGATGTGGTGATTGGAGCGCGGCAGACAATGGGCTTCCTCCTCTACTCTACCTCCTCCTCCTCATCATCATCCTCCCCTTCACCTCTTCAGCGAGGCCCTTAACAGCAGTTTGGTGTTGCATGTGAATGCAGTGCTATGGTATGCTGTAGAACTATGTGCTAAGGTGTGCATGTCACATGCAGGACAGACTATCCCCCCTGCAGGTTAGACTGGGCCTAGGGCCATAGTTGTATTTTAGGCAAGTGGATATGGGATGGATTGTCAGTCCAATCAATAGCACAACAGTGCTAATGTCAACATGATTTTTTTTTTCTGTTGATGTTCTGTATATATATATATATATATATATATATATATATATATATATATATATATATATATACCTATATATATATATATATATATATACTGTAGGTTATTTTTCTCTACATTTGTAATGATTTCTCGTCACCAGTTGAGCTTCGCCAAGCCATTGTTGCCATGATGAACAGGAAGGATGAGCTGGAGGAGCAGAACACGTGAGTTCACCTGGTGTTTCCTTAAGGCCTCTAGTTATGGAACTGTAACAATGTTCAATAAGACTTTTCAAGCCCTTCTCGCAAGTTTCTTCAGGAACTTGCTTTTCTAGAACATAATGGGATTGATGAGTATGAGTGTGATGGTGTATTTTTGAGAGACTGTGTTGTTTTCCTCCGCTGTGGCCCAGGTCCCTGCGCAGCCTCATGGATGGGGAGATGGAGCACTCTGCTGGGCTGAGACAGGAGACAGACACCCTGAGGAGACGGCTGGAGGAGCTGGAGGAGAGACACACTGCCAAGGTCCAAGCTCTGGGCAGGTGGGTAACGCTCCGGGGCGGGGGCGGGGGTGTGGGGTTGCGTTGCTGATCCAGGATCAGATGGTTCTTTTGGCAGAACCAGTCTAGAAAGATGAAGTCCGATATTAAACCTTTTGCTGAAAATGTCTCTCTGTATCGCCCTTTCAGAAGTGCAATGTGGAAAAAAGCAACTATTTGTAATAGGTTGAATACCAGCTTTAGCCTTGTGAGGCTCAACCATACAAAAAGAGGAGCACTTAACAGACCCCAGTGGATGAATCAGACTCTAGCCAGGATATTTAAGACTCTGTCAAAGAGGTTGTGACTCACTGTGCCATGGGGGTTTTAATAGAAATGTCATTTTAGCTCACATATGTCAAAAACAGCAAACACAGAACTTGGGGCCATTGAATGGGGCCATTGTCGTCCACTCAGCAGCTGCTTTTTTGGTTTGGTGTGGTGCTGAAGTGGTTTTTTGGTTTAGTGCTGTGCTAAAGTGTTTTTTTGGTTTGGTTTGGTGCTGAAGTGGTTTTCGCGTACCGTAGGATCCCATTCACGGAGAGTTCAGAGATTTTCTCTTCCCTTTCCTTTACTTCATCAAACATAATCAGGACCATCATAACCCAGACAGTGACATCTGCACCAATTATTTTCCTCCACTGTCCTGATTTGCTTTGGTGTGTCTGTGTCTGTGTGTGTCTAAGTATTTGTGTAAGTGCATCAGCCAAATTCGTCGCATAGAGTGTGTTTGAGCTATTCTCCTCTGCATCCCTGAACCCAACAGGGAGCACCATCCACTCAGTCTCAAGTGTTATCCTCCAACCAAATCTGGCCAGATCAATAGAGGCTATAAATACCAGGGGAGCTGGTAAGCCCTCACCAGCGGTGTGTCTAACAAAGCAGAGTGGAGGGAAGCTGAGCCGCTCCCATAGATTGGACTGCATTGATTCTCCAGAGCTAAGTGGGCACTGGCGAAGACGTGGGCCCCACGCTGAGCAGCACTTTCTTAGACACACACGCACACATGCACACATGCACACACACACACACACACACACACACCGCATGCACGCACATGCACAGGCACACATTCAGGCACACACATGGGCGCAAACACTCCCACACTCCCACACTCCCAACCAGTATGCAGCCCCAGCCTCGTTGTCCCAGTGACGTTAGTGGAAGCACAAAGTGATTCTCACGCAGGCAGACTGGAAGGAAGCCAGGGGAGTGGGCTTAGGCAAGGAAGTGGTCCTTCATCAGTGGGTGGGTGGCTGCTTGGAAACACACACAGAGAAAAGAGAGATGCTGTTTTCTTAGTTGGCAGAGAGCGTTTCTTGAAGGTTGTTAAGATATTGATGTTCTGTGAAGAGTGAGAGAGAGAGGCCTGCGATTTGGACGGCTCAGTTGTTGAGAGGATCCTAGTTGTTTTGCTGTTTCGCGAAATCAATTATACTTCTCTCCCAAAGGGGCTCTCTCAACATTGAAGTTTCCCCAGACTTAACAACCTTATATTCTGTTTACTGTGCTCTGGGCATTGAGGAAAAGTCTTAGTAAAAACACTCAAATACCCTGTGAAAGCACTGTTGGGTTCTGTCGAACCTCTAAATTGCACTCTAGAGAATTAACTATCGGGATTATCTCTGCAGTCCATATTTACCATTTTGGTCTGAAATCACTGTCCTCCTAGGCATATGAGTATCAAACACTCCCTCTGAGTGTTAAATGATCTAGAATCTTCTTTTTAGGTTATACAGTATAGATACCAGTGGATGTTGGTGGAGGCAGAAATCGGAGGACCGGCTCATTGTAATGCATGGAACGAAATGAGGAATGGTATCAAACACACCATTCCTCCTTCCATTCCATGGAATTACAATTACAAATTACAATGAGCCCGTTCTCCAATTTCTACCTCCACCAGCCTCCCCTGATACATACAGTATAAGACTCTGGACCTATCTAAGTAGGGTTGCAAACTGGGAGCAAAACTTTTGGAACAGAGGCCTGCTAGCTGAACCTATCCAATACGAATGCTCAATTGATTCCCCGCCAAAAAAAAAGTTGACTCCCATTTTGTTGCTTCTGACTCTTTGGTTGAGAGAGCCTCCTTTAGACTCTTCCCCTGATCCAATTTCACTAATGGGCTTAGACTTAGACTGTCCATTTAGACAAATAGCTTTTAGGGTGGAATATCCCCTGTTAAATTACCTGTGATGACGTGCAGGGTTTTGGCTCCCCCACTGCCTGATGTGAATCTGAGAGGCTGCTGTGGGACCAGCAGGGGCCGAAGGACAAAGGATACACAGCTAACAGCAAAGTCAATCCGGTGTCTTTGAAACTTTCCACATGTGTTTGATCCCATTCCTCATTGTGTTCCATGCATTACCATGAGGCCGTTCCTCATTACGTTCCGTGCATCACAATGACCCGTCTCCCCTGGTCTCAAGGTACAGCTCTCATCACAATGACCCGTCTCCCCTGGTCTCAAGGTACAGCTCTCATCACAATCACAAGCTATGACATGTCTCTATGGCTGATATAGGGGTGCATCTTTTCTTAGGGCTGTTTTTTGTAACGCTCTTGTGAAGATCTATCTCATGGTTCCGGTCGGGTTCCTCAGATGTTTAGCCCTCAGAGATTCATTACAGCTTGTGTACACATCCTGCAGTGCCATTCAAGCTCTGGGCTGTAACATTATAGCCGTAAAATAGGATGTGTGTGTGTGCGCGCGTACGCATGTCCATGTGGGGCTTACAGGCGTATTGCAGAGGTGTGTGTGACAGAGTTATTACAGGCCTGTATATGAATACTAACCTGCGGGAGGGCTCGTTCTAGAGATCGATGAGACGCACCTGAGTCCCGGGATCCCCCCCCCCCACCCCCCCCCCCCCCCCCTCCCTCCCTCGGAACACCAGACATTTATTAGCTTTAATTAAATCACCCAGGAATTGTGTCTTGGCTCCACATGGCTCACCGACTCTGATAACGGAGGCCGGATCGCTCCTCTGAGAGCTCGTCAGCCGGCTTCCTGAGATCTCCCATCGGGCTCGTCCTTTGTGAGGAGGAAATGGGAAGTGATAAGCGAGGTACAAAGGGAGCGGGGAGGAAGAAGAAGGGAAGGCAGGGGTTGATTTTACTGCACCGTAATTCTGTTCAATTCTGATTGATTTCCCCAAACAACAGTAATCAACCGCGGTCCGTGTAAGCACAAATATACACACACACACACATACCTTTTGTAGATACACACACAGACACACGCGCACACACAGGCACACACACACACACACACACACACATACACACATGCATACATTCCTACTATACTAGGAATATATCTATACACAGTCTCCAGCGACAGTAAGCAATCACATAAAAACCTAGCCAGTGGATGTATAAAACAGCTCCAGAGATGGGATGTGGTTTTATAAGGCTGTATAAGACGGTAACACTGTTACCGTCTGGCCCACCAGGGCTGCTGGTGCTGGGGATGGGGATGGGGCTGAGGCGTGGGCTGAGATGAAACACGGTCCCCTTTTTTTTTGTGATCAAATATTTCTTGAAATGAATACACGCAGTTTACAACCAAAAGTGCGACTTGTTTTTTGAGTTGAACAATAACGGAAAAAAGATACATACTTAGATGAAAGAAAACACAAAATATACAAAATGCAGAATAATGTATTAAAGAGACATGGTCCCCTAACAACCTTGTCTGTGTTTGCCTGTGCGTACGCATGCGTGCGTGTGTGTGTGTGTGTGTCTGCGTCTGCAGGGAGAATGAAGTCCTCAAAGTCCAGCTGAAGAAGTATGTGGGAGCGGTCCAGATGCTTAAGAGAGAGGGGAGTCAAGGAAACGACGGTAAGATCTATGGTACACAAACTAGCACACACGCAGACAGACTAGCATGTTCTCTCTCTCTCTCTCTCTCTCTCTCTCACACATCAAGTATCCCTCTGTCCTGTAAAAAAGAGGCAGGAGAAGGTCCTTTATCACAAGGTCCTTTATTTTCATTAGTCATTGTTATAGGTCAGTGTTAAACCGCCACTCAAGGACATAAGTGAATAATAATCCATGCTTGGAGCACGCCCCTGTGAAACATAATTAGTTTTTTGCCTGTTACTTAGTCATTTGGGGGAATTTTGATAAAAGTCACTTTCTCTCCTGTTGCCCGGGGATAAAAACATGCTTTGTAAAGGGTATTGAGATAAGGCAGCTGTATCAAAGGCAAACAAAATGAACATGGCAGATTATGTAGGGTGACATAATGACTAATTACATTTGGAGGGGAAAGAGAGTGGTTATCAGTGCAGCTCTCCGGGTCTGAGGACGGTAGTATCTCCCTCCACCAGAGAGAGGGATTCTCCTCTGGCACCGTGTGGACACCTCTACAGGCACAGAGGACCAGGGAGGCTGAAGCAGTCGCCCGACTAAAAATATGAATTTTTCAGTTTTTCCAAAAGTGCTTTGTTGTGCCTGTGGATGGAAGTTCAGATGTGTGTGTGTTTATTTTTTTCTCAGGCCTTTCATCCCACCTGTCCTTGTAATCGTATTCATTATCATCTAACAGGCATGAGGCGCTCCTACTCTGAGACGTTTGTGAATACAGTGTAGTATGTGGGTGTCAGTGATGCACGGCTAGTGGTGGAGACGAGGATAGTTATTCTCTTCAGGACTAGTCTCCAGTGCCTCTGAGCGACTAAGGGTTCAAGGTTTTCTTTTAGATATTTGTTTGGTTTGAGTTGGAAGAGGTTTGAATCTACTGCGTTCCGTCTTATCTGGCGTCTCCTACTTAGAGGAAACATGCGCGTCATGGTTAAAACATCACAGTCACAACACATCACATCTCGCAGGTCTCAGCAATTACTGTTGCAGTCAGACATCCCCATCTCAAATCACATTGCTGCTTATGCCACAGACATGTAAGTGCATGGCTCCTGAACATTGAGGATGTATGATGATAATGATGTTCTAGAAGGCAGTAAAACGCTGAGGTTCTGTTCCCACACTAATAAAGAGCCCTAGCACAGCAGCCTGGCCAATTACCCACAATCCTTAGCCTTTCATGGGTCCCGATGGAGCCAGGCCCTACAGTGTACACAGTGATGCTTCTTCATGTAAATCTCCCAATTTGGTGTATCATTCAGCTGGTTGTGTTGTCTTTTCCCTTTCTGTTTCTCTCTCTCTCTCTGTCTGTGTTTTCCCCATCCCCCCACGTAAAAGACAGGCATACTGAATATTTTTACATCTGTGTCTAAATGATTTTCCCCACCATTCCTTCTGTCTCTATCACTAATGATGTGCCATACTCCATTTGACTTTGATGTTGAGTTGCAGCTGAAAGGCGGGTGGGGTGGGGGGGGGAGGGAGGGAGGGAGGGAAAGAGAGAAAGAAAGAGAGAGAGGGAAGGGAAGGGAAGGGAAGGGAAGGGAAGAAGAAGGAACTGAATTGATACACAGACACACAATACAGGCTGTTTTCATGTCCTGTCACCGTGCCTCCCTGATCATCCGCTGCCTTCTAAAAACTCCTCTAATGATACAGCTTCTACTCCAGATGTGATCTTTGGAGCGCTTGGAAGCGGAGACAGGCCACTGACACCACTCTGAGCAGCTCTCCTCTCTGTTTAGAACCAGAGCTCCGACCCCCCCCCCCCCTCATCCCCAACCCAACCCCCCCCAGGCGTAGGGATGTTGTTCTCCCATGTGTATCATCATGGAATAAGACAGCCTCTCATGGGACATTACAGTTGAGGCTGGTCACGGTAGAACAATGACAGGCTCATTGTAATGCGTGAAATGTAATGAGGAATCGCGGTATCAAAAAAAAAAAAAAAAAGTGTGATGTGCCTTATTCTATTCTGTGCATCACAATGAACCCGTCCTCCGATTTCTACCTCCGCCAGCCTCCCCTGGATGATTAGTAGAGAATATACAGTCAAATGAACACACGTTGCTAAATGCTCTGTCTCCCTGCTGTTAGACACAACATTAGAAAGGACCCAACAGTCTGGAGTTGCTGAAATAGCCATGTTTACAGTAATTCAGAGCAAGATGAAACATCCCCTGGAAAACCTCTTCAATCGTAGAAGTGGACACCTTTTGATGAGCCTAGCTTGATGTTGGCTTGTTCACTGCTGGATAGGCTATAATAAAATGCCTGATTGGACTTCAGACTGGTGTCCGTTAGATGAAGGACATACCCTGGTCAAAGACCCTGGTCAAAGACCTCAATATAAAGCCTCATATGGACTCATCCTTTTCTAGTCACGATGGCTTATTCGATTAACATTTTGACATCGCTGATATTGGCTTCTCGAGTCGTATTGGTTGTAGAATGGGTACAGGAAGTCTTATCCAATAGGACTTAAGGCAGTAGTTGTAGGGTTGACCACGAGATGATGGTCACAGACCTCTTGAAACACTGATTGAATGAAGGTCAAGTCTCCCTGGTCATCGGAATGGACCTCCTCCCTTCCATCTGGTTGAACCCTCCCTCTAGTCTGTCTTCACACTAACACCTTTCCTTTCAGCAGTACTACGTGTCCGAGACAATGTTCCCTTCGGGGACATTAAAGTCATATCCTATCCTATCCCAAACTCGTTTTTTCTCCTGATGAGATTTCGGTGGTCTCTCACCCCTGGTAGATTCATCTCTGTGCGTCTGACTTCATACACGTTAATATGGCCATTTATACACCCCGGCTGGACAGGACGGATTAATCTCTGTTCAGGAAACGGATTATAGCGCTGGTTAAAAACCAATAAACACACAACGAGGCATCGCTTCTCCTCCGACAGCCACTCGCTTAATGAGTGAATGAGCAGCATTTTTCATAGTGGCTGCGAGAGAAATGTTAATAATGGCATGTTACTAATTCATTATGCACACACGCACGCACGCACACACACACACACACACACACACACACACACACACACATATTCATCCTCCCCTGCACCATAGGGTTGTCAGCCATCTTGTTGTCAGTAGCTCATCTCAGTGCCTGCGATGAGGGACGGAGGTGTGTGTTTACCCAAGTGTGTGTAATTGTGTTTACGTTGATGAATCTGAGCTCGTGGCAACGGTGGTGATGGGGCGAGTCTTTATTAAAAAGAAGGTGTGTGTAGGTGAGACAGGGGTGTGTGCTGCAGGGACTCCTAATGAAACAGAAGGGTGTGTCTGTGTGTCTGTGTCTGTGTGTGGGCCCTATTCAATCAAACCTGGTAACTGGATTTCAGAATCAGTGAAAAAAAACCCACAGATTTTCTTCCTCTGCATGAATGCATGTTTAGATGTGGTGGTAAAACACGCACACATTTGTCTTGATTTGTTATGGCTCCAAGTCTTCCTCAAACAGATTGTGTTCATTTGTAAACTTGAGGTGTGTGTGTGTGTGTGTGTGTGTGTGTGTGTGAGAGAGGCAAGGCCGTTTATTAAACAGAAGGCTTGTGTGCTGCTGTGAGTGTTGGTGTGTGAGAGGCACTTTATTAAACAGACGGTGTGTATTTACCTGGTTGGAGATGTGTGAGAGTCGCCCCCCTCTCCTCACAGGGGGGGCCAGGTGGCCATCATCAGGGGGGTGAGGGGGCGGATCACCTCCGCTCTGCAGTGTTAATGAACATTTTAATCAAGGCCAGACAGAGTTCTGTCTCATTATGTACCCCCGCACTGGTCAGTCTCATAAACTCTCCAGATCTGTCCCTGGGGGTGGGGGTGAGGAGTGGGATGAGGATGGATGGGCTAGGTGACGGATGAGAGGGGTGATGATAGAGGGAAGAGGGTGGGGGAGAGGCTGGTTGGGGGGTGAGAGGGGTCGGGGTTTGGGGCATGAGAGGGTTTGGTGGATGAGAGGGGTTTGGGGCATGAGAGGGTTTGGTGGATGAGAGGCTGGTTGGGGGATGAGAGTGGTGGAGGGTGGGGGAGAGGCTGGTTGGTGGATGAGAGTGGTGGAGGGTGGGGGAGAGGCTGGTTGGTGGATGAGAGTGGTGGAGGGTGGGGGAGAGGCTGGTTGGGGGATGAGAGTGGTGGAGGGTGGGGGAGAGGCTGGTTGGGGGATGAGGGTGGGGGAGAGGCTGGTTGGGGGATGAGTGGTGGAGGGTGGGGGAGAGGCTGGTTGGGGGGTGTTAGGAGTTAGATGAGAGAGGACAGCAGGAGCTGAAAGGCCTCAGGTGATGCACCTGCAGGAGAGCTCTGAGATACACACCTCTCACTCCTATCGCCTGCGGTGGTTTCACATTTATCCTGTCAACACCGGATTAAACACACACACACACACACACACACACACACACACACACACACACACACACACACAAACACAATCGTGCCTCCAGGCCATAGCTGCGCTTGGTGTACTCTGGGTGAGTACAACCAACATGCGAGCATAACCACCTCACCTCACTACGACCCACTCTGGCCCCTATCTGCATCGTTGGGCATTCAGCCAGAACTGCATCTTTACACACACACACACACACGGACACAGACTTTGACGCAGGGACACACACAGGGACGCGCACATACATGGACACACACACACACACACAGATTACATCTGGCCACTGTCACAGGAACCTGGGCAGTATTATTCGCGAATTCGCGAGCCCTTGTTCGGCTGTTTTAGCTAGAGTTCACTTATTTTGTCATTGTTGCAAAGTCACTGTGTGTGTGTGTGTGTGTGTGTGTGTGTGTGTGTGTGTGTGTGTGTGTGTGTGTGTGTGTGTGTGTGTGTGTGTGTGTGTGTGTGTGTGTGTGTGTGTGTGTGTGTGTGTGTGTGTGGGGGGGGGGGGGGGGGTGTTAGATGGGGCGGTTTTAATCACAGCAACATATGTACGTGTCAGACACCTGCAGCCATCTGAACGATATTCAAATTAAGCTCAACTCAGTCCCAGCACCGCTGCAAAGCACTCTGGGGAGGCTCGACAGGTGGCCGGGGCTTAGTGATGTCATCACGGCGTCAGAGACTCTGCTTGTCTGGGCCGCGACACTAATCATAGCGGATTCGCACGCTGCGACACCCAACTGGCCCAGTATTCACTGCTCAGCAGACACAAGAGGAGAGATAATGAATTCAAGAGCAAATCCCCCCCCCCCCCCTCTCTGTCTGTCCCTTCTCTCCTGCACACTCAGGGGAGGCTGCGGGAGGCAGAGATCGGAGGACGGGCTCATTGCAACGCATGGTATGGAATGAGGAATACCATTGGTTGGGGGGTGTTAG
This sequence comes from Argentina silus, assembly GCF_951799395.1. Classification (NCBI taxonomy): domain Eukaryota; kingdom Metazoa; phylum Chordata; class Actinopteri; order Argentiniformes; family Argentinidae; genus Argentina; species Argentina silus. Next base: position 7,790,879 of record NC_139670.1, on the reverse strand, counting down.
GAATACCATTCCTCAGTCCATTCCATGCGTTACAATGAGCCTGTCCTCTGATTTCTAACTCCTCTGATGTCCATCTACTTTAGTGTAGTTTCACAGTGCTGGGGAATGAGCGTGGAGAAGCTCAAAGAGATGGCTATCGCAAGTCGCTTAGAGGCTTATGATTGAAACACTCTTATGATCCACATACGCTTTAAAAGCTGCACTTAAAAGCCTCCAACAAATCTCTATCTATCTCCCTCTTGTGGATTTAGGGCATATTTCAAAACCCCAAATCTAGGATACAACTTTTTGTTGTTTGTTGAGATGTTAGATGTTGCTTCTCTGTCCGTGACTAATGTTGTGGCGTTTAGCTTGTTAAATTGCACTGTGATAAGCGTAAGACACGGCTCCATAAACAATTTAGTCCTCCTTTTCATGTGCTGTTTTGGAGAGGAGCACTTTGGTCCTTCAAAGACCTGGCCTATGAGCTGAGTAGAGAGCTTTGCCAAGGGGGCCGTTACTTGATTACTAACTTCGCTTTGAGACTGCACAGAGTTTTGTAAAGGGGCCTTCTCTCCTCTCCTCTCCTCTCCTCTCCTCTCCTCTCCTCTCCTCTCCTCTCCTCTCCAGATCTGAAAACACAAGATAGGTGGTAGCAGTAGTGGAGGATGCTCACAGGGTCTTCATCATCACTACACAGTATGTTTGATTAAAGCTGTTAGACCCTCTCCTGATTTCACCTAATCTTATAACTTGGCACATGCAGTGCATGACATTCACTCTTCATGCGGCTACTCTGTAAATGCAAATGATGTTTTATCTTGTATTCATCATCAAACTGTTATGAGCTCTGCAGCTGAAGTTAGGGCTTTATCAGCTGAAAAGGTTTTGATTGAGTATATTGTTTGTTCGCCTGGCTCCAAGCCAAGATTTCTGGTTTATAAATTAGGAGATTTGGATTACATCAGATTTCCTTTCAAAATGTTTCCCTGATTAAGTAGATTATTGTAATTTATTTCACACCATGTTTGCTGATTTTTAAAGAACATTTCGCAACTAAGGTGGCTTTTAACTGTGATTAAGAACTACACTATTAAAGAATCAAACCTTTATCCTCTTAGCCAAAATAATGAAGACATTTCACTGGAATATTTTTTGAGGCGTTTGTTGGACTTCCTCCAACTTCTTCCCTGCATTTGCCAACTAACAGCAATGCAGTTTTACTCTACCAAATTATTTGGTGTCTAAAAGCACATATTATAAACAAAATCTCAGATTGAAGTCTTAACAACTCCCTGAGTGAAAACCCCTCTCCTCCATTTTAAATGGGCTTCATTAATAATCCATAGAAATATGGCGGTGTTGGTATTGGATGTATTAGTAATGTGTATTTGATTGTCTTTGTGCCGACCTTTGAGGTCATCTAGATTTGAGTGGCGGGCCTGCTGAGCTTCCAGAGACAGAGACAGAGACAGAGACAGAGAGAGAGACTTATTTAGAGTTTTAGTTGTGGCATACTCAGTGGGCGAAAATCTTCTCAATTGGAGCTCTCTGCTCCTTTTGTTGTCATTGTGTAAATATAAATATTCTACACAGCGTTAGTAAAATACTGGGGCAACTGTTGACACGGATCACTTCCTGAAACGCCAGTGACTAATGAATGTGTGGCTGCCAACAGAATAAAGGAGGGAATATGAAAGGTGAGTGTTGGGAAACAGGAGCTTAATATAGATCCAATATCAACACACCAGCAGGGATCATTTAACAGTCATGTCAAAGTAAACACAGAGGTGAATCCACGCAGGCAGGTTTGTTTTCACAACTCCCTCCTACGAGATGGATCCTACTAGATGGATGTGGGGATGCAATCATTAATCATGTTAGATTGGGGGGTTGCGCAAGTCTGTCTGTCTGTCTGTCCGTCTGTCCTCCGGAGGGTCTTTGTTCTAGAATGTGAGAGTAGCTCTAATCAGTTTTCCATATTAAACCCACACAGGAGAGACCTGTTCTATGGTGGAGTACTGCTAATGAGACTTTCCTCTCTAGACAGAGAGACAGACAGACAGACAGACAGACATACCGAACACACATACACACACACACACACCGAATATGCATGCACGCATGCACGTTCACACACACACACACACACACACACACACACACAGGAGAGATCTGACTGAGGAGCATTGAAGCTTGTCATCTTCAATACTGATTGAAGCTTGTCATCCCTCTGCGTCATTATGCTAACACTCTCTGTCTCCCTTTAATGTCTAATAGCAGTTTAATCTCAATCAGAATTGGCTGCCCCGCTGATTGAATCAAATATGCATGCTGATGTTTGTTTACTGTTGTTTCACTGGAGTCAAACTTCCTGCTTGACACTTAGGTATGCCTGGATGGATGTCTCTCTGACATCTCCTGAGACACAGAGGGGACTGTTTCTTCACTCTTCTTTGGGTGCATCTCAATAGTCTAAAATGGCTTCCTTTACTTGTGTCCTGCGCTAACTGGATTAGCCTTACAGGGAATACCATCTGTGACATGCTGTGTTTTTGTGCAGATGAAGGAGTGGAGGAGTGCTGCTCTTTCTTCTAATACCTCAGCTATGATCTTAACCCATAGATGGCAGTGTTTCCATTACGCCACACGACCGCTGCCCAGATTCATCAGGGTGTGAAGAGAGCGGACAGCCTTTGACAGCTCTCCATAATGTAGATTTACCGTAATAGCCTTGTAGGAAATGAGATGTAGAGTGTTAAATAGTTTGGAAAGACATCTTATTCTGCTGCTGTGCAATGACCTTGTGGTAGGACCTTACAGACCAGAACGTTTACAATGGCTTTGAGTAATGATACCGGCAATGGGATCCAGAAAAATCACCCTCTCTGTCTCCGAGTCCTTCTAACCTGTTGATGGACTCATCTCCGTGCCGACCATCCAGAAATGAACCTCGACCCTGTGCTTTTTCTTCGCCCTTTTCACTTTGGTCTCTCAATTAAGTCTGTCTTTGTGCCTGCGGCTATAGAAAGTCAGTGATCTGTGTCATTTCTGTTCGTACATTATTTATTTGCAGAAAGCGGGGAGACCAAACGCTTTTCTTTCTAAAAGGACAAGTCATTCTCTGTGGAGCACCGTTCACTTTAAGTAGTCCGTGCGGCAGGCCTGTCAGAGGTTGCCTGGCTGCTGTCTCCAGGCCCCGTTGTGATGTAACCGGCCTGGCTGTTGACGGCAAATGGAAGTTTTGCAGAGTAAGTTGTGATGGTGTACATCAGTGGTGTCAACCTCTGACGGTGTGTTTGTGTCCAGTCATTAACACCTCATCATCAGACGTGCGTAGTCGCCAGTCAGACATCCTCATCTGCGCACGCACGGCACGCACTGCACGCACGCACGCACGCACCCGAGTAGGGTAAATGTTGGATATCTGGATTGTGTCCTGGACCATGTTTTTATTAAGTGAGATGTTAGCTGATTAATGAAATTTTATTGGAGGCAGTGTTGTGTGAAGTTGGATTGGTTGTGTGTGTGTGTGTGGATTGGTTGTGTGTGTGTGTGTGTGTGTGTGTTTGAGAGAGACAAAGACAATGAGAGAGATTTGAAGTGTGTGGAATGGCTTCTTAGAGGGACATCTTTGTAGCTCTGTCCTATTGACGGGAGACTCCCATCGAGTGGTGTGTGTGTGTGTGTGTGTGTGTGTGTGTGTGTGTGTGTGTGGTGTGTGTGTCACTCCCTGGCTCCCTCAGTCTCATAATAGCCTAGCGATTGCATCAGGATATCACACAGCTCTGCCAGTCCTGATAGCGCCAGCCGTCTCTCTCTCTCCCTACCTCCCTCTTTCTCCCCTCTCTTTTTCAGTATTCCACTCTCTCTTTCTTTCCTTCTCCCTCTCCCCCTCCCCAATCCCCAAAATAGGAAATATATAAATTACGCTTGCTAATGGATGCAGCGGCAGTGTATTTTTTCTCTCTCCTCTTCCTTTTAATTCTGTATCAAGAACAGAGAACATTTCATTTGATACCGAATGAAAGGATTGTTCTTATCGGCTTTAAAAAAAACGAGAGAGAGAGAGAGAGAGAGAGAGAGAGAGAGAGAGAGAGAGAGAGAGAGAGAGAGAGAGAGAGAGAGAGAGAGAGAGAGAGAGAGAGAGAGAGAGAGAGAGAGAGAGAGAGAGAGAGAGAGAGAGAGAGAGAGAGAGAGAGAGAGAGAGAGAGAGAGAGAGAGAGATCCTCTCCTTTTCTCCTTTCGTCTTCTCTAGTGGACAGCCTTCTGTCCTCTGCTAGCAGATGGGAACATCAATACTTAATGTACACGCTGCCTCTCTTGAGCTCCCCTCTGCGAGGAGGAGATACCAGCACCAGGCACAATTCCCAGCGCTCACCACATAGTGTGCCAAATGGTTAGGATCTTATTTTGCTTCCTCTCCTACTGTATACTTCAGTGGAGGCATGTGGAGTTAAAACTCAGAGGACGGGCTCATTGTAATGCATGGGACGGAATACAATGAGCCCGTCTTCCGATTTCAACCTGCCTCCTCCGGGTATACTATGCTTTGCTCAGATTTTGGATTCAGATTGCCCTTGCATGGGTGAGCTTCTTCCTATATTTACCGTTTCAACAAACCCTGGTCGTGTTGGTCTTCGTCCGCCATAATCTAGTGCTGACGCACAGGAATCTCATCTCAATGGAAACCTTGTACACTGTAGATTGTGTTGCTGAAATGAATGTTAGAGCAGTCGACCATGGCAGGAGTTCTAGAATGTTAGAGCAGTCTACCGTGACCGGGGGTTCTAGAATGTTAGAGCAGTCTACCGTGACTGGGGGTTCTAGAATGTTAGAGCAGTCTACCGTGACCGGGGGTTCTAGAATGTTAGAGCAGTCTACCATGACCGGGGGTTCTAGAATGTTAGAGCAGTCTACCATGACCGGGGGTTCTAGAATGTTAGAGCAGTCGACCATGACCGGGGGTTCTAGAATGTTAGAGCAGTCTACCATGACCGGGGGTTCTAGAATGTTAGAGCAGTCGACCATGGTTGGGGGTTCTAGAATGTTAGAGCAGTCTACCATGACCGGGGGTTCTAGAATGTTAGAGCAGTCGACCATGACCGGGGGTTCTAGAATGTTAGAGCAGTCTACCATGACCGGGGGTTCTAGAATGTTAGAGCAGTCGACCATGGTTGGGGGTTCTAGAATGTTAGAGCGGTCAACCATGGTTGGGGGTTCTAGACATGGTCATTTGTCTGACTGCATGTTGAGGTTACTGTACAGTAGACACAGCAGGAGTTAATCAGCACTCCCTGTCTGAGCCCACTCAGCCAAACTCATGGCTAACCTGCCTATGATCAATCACCGGGATATTTGAGAGATGCCCAGCCACTTTTTGAGGACATGTGCCTTTAAAAACAAATGGAATTTAATCCTTATTAACGATGTTTGAAGCAAGTCATCCTTCATGCCAGGCTTCACTACCCCCTCTGTTTGTGCGGTTTGAGTATGTACTTGTTCTCTATGTGTGTACTATATGTACTATACGAGTCTGTGTGTGTACTATACAAGTCTGTGTGTGTACTATACAAGTCTATGTGTGTACTATACAAGTCTGTGTGTGTACTATACAAGTCTGTGTGTGTGTACTATACGAATCCATATGTGTACTATATGAGTCTGTGCATTTGTACTGTATGTACGAGTATGCATCTGTACTACACAAGGGTATATTTTTGAGGTTTGGAGGAGAAGCATTCGTCTTCCACACTAGATGTCGGAATAATTGATTTGACCCACTTTAACAATTGTCATTAGTCATCTGCTGCCTTGCATTAAATTATGGTGGCAAGGCAAATTAATCGGCTGTGTGATCCACTCTCTCTCCCGGGAGGGGCTGTCCGCCCTTTAACAGCAGCAAGACTATTAACACAATAACCAAAAAGCAATTAGATTGACTTTTTAAAATGGCAGTCAATTAACGCTGTGGCGGCGACAGCGGTGGCAGAGAACGAGGGAATTGGGTGACTGGGCGACCGAGCAGCTTGTTGCTAATGAGAGAGGCAGTTTGTTTCCCGAGACAGCATTTACTCATCGTTTAAACGGAGAGCAAAGCACGCTGGGTCGTCACTGTCCGCAACGTCGCTGATGTCATGTTGATACAAATGACCTCGCCACCCCGTCGGTCAAGAAATTAACCCTTGCGTTTCAACCAAAAATGAAGATCAAAGGGGAGATTACAGGTTGTCGTGTAGTCCAGACATAGTCGTGACATCAGGACCAGCTACATTTAGGTTATGTTTATGCATACATTGTAGCGATTATCTGAATGACTAAGTCATTAGGCCTGCTCTAGTCTAGTCCTTACATCAGTCTTAGGCAGAGTCTGTAGATCAGCATCAGAGGTGATGATATCGTCAGTCCCCAGCTAGTCTTCCTCAGCACACAGACACACCGTACAAGCTGTCCTTTACCTGGAACAAAATGGCTGCTGCTGTAGTATCAGTTCTTCATGGGAGAGGAAAGCCAGTAGCCTGCTGTTGGCCACGGAGTACTATTTGTAGGCTGTTTGTGCTTCTGCTGTTCAGTACTGGAATTGTAATATCAAGAGTTGTATGAGCTGGCTCATGTATTATTATTATTATTATTAATAATAATAATAATAATAATAATAATAATAATAATAATAATAATAATAGTAATACATTTATTTTGTGTGTGCCTGCGCATGCATGCATGCATTTGTATGTATGTTCGTATGTAAATGGTTTCATGATTGTGTGAATGTGTTTGTGTGTGTGTGTGAGGACTGTGATTGCCTAATAATTCAGTTTTAATAGGTTGCAGCAGCATGAGCTCTGATGTTTTTTAGCTGAGACATTTTTAGGTCAAAGTTTTTTTTAATAATTGCTTTGATCATGAGAATAATGAGGTTTTCTTTATTCTCACACACACACACACACACACACACACACACACACACACACACACACACACACCACACACCAACCACAACCACATAGAAGCATCTCTTTGAGCCTCTCTTCGGTAAACAAGTACAGAATAGGAGAGCATTGTTGGGTCAGGTACAGTATTTACGTGAAATGCATATTTCATAATGCATACAGGCACAACAATGAAGAATTTAAATAGCGGCTGGCGCACCGTTCTAGCAAAGTATGAGTATTCACTGTAAACGTACCCAGGAGTTGAGAACTCTGTATCAGTTATCTCTGAATAGTGCATACTGTCTCTGGGACTTATAAAGCCAAATTCAATTGCTTCTTATTCTTTTCATATCATTGCAATCACGGGAAGAAATGAAGTTTTCTCAGGGCATGAATAATTTTACAACTTCTTGATTTTCCAGATTGGTTTCGGCTTTTCTCGTCTACACCTGTGAAATGAAGACGTGATCATGCAGAAAGACCAATCTCAATAGGTTTAGCACGTTGGCTTTGAAAAGAGCCCAAAACCGTGTTATTACTGAGAGCTATTTTACTCCAAAGGCTTGGTACCACTGATACTTCAGTATGGGCTCCCCCACACACCAACCCCAGCCTTGTTGATGTGAAATACAGTACTAGCTAGGGTACCAAATTCTCCCACGTAGGCACTTCTGACAGTGGAGCACCACTTGTGGCTGAAGCATTGGCAAGCTTTGACTGTGCTCATTGTATCTCTATCTGAATGACACCAAGTGGCTACATACTTCCTTCTCTTCTCACACCGCCCTTCTCAAGTGGCCAGGCTGTGTGTGGAAATCATGTGTTCAAGAGATAAGTGGAATACTGGATACACAGATTGCAAACACGGATTGCACGCACACACACACACACACACACACACGCACACACACACACACACACACTAGTCCACTGTCAGTAGGGGCCCTGGGGACAGCAGGAAGGAGACAGACCATAATATATATTCCATGAGGAACTCTCCATGATGGAGCTTCAGCACCATGACAGCCGGTCTAAATGGCCCCGGCCTATTGGTTATTACTGTCTCTTTATCACATCACTCTCCACGCCATGACGTCCGTCCCGGTGTAAATACTGTCTCATTTCACTGATAGGCCTTTCCATTTGCCAAACACCCCAGTCTTCCATACATGGCCAGCCATTGCTTGTGAGATGTCGTCTCCGGGGTGAAAAAAACAAACTGATAAACTCGACGTTTCCCTTTGAGCTGTTGAAATTGCTTTTTTTTTAAATGGCTGGGGATTGGGTGGAATTCAGAATGTTTGTTTTAGACTTCTGACATGATTGTATGCCATGAATGAGGCGGCTGAACACGGTTTGAGCTTTGAAATAATCGAAGTGGACGTCAACTTGAATCGAAGCAGTTGTTTGTAGGTTGTGATTGTTCTTGCTGTAATTAAACAGAACACTGAGGTTAAATGGTTGAGACGTATATATAGTAGGTCAGGTGGAGTAGTGAGCGATTGAAGATGAACTCGCCCTAAACTGATCAGACATCATTTGGTCTGACAGATATCTCTGTGTTCTGACACTTCAAAGGAGCAATCAATAGCTAGCTTGTGTCAACCCAGAGCTCTGCTGGTCCTTTAACACCTGACACTTCTAATCAGTATGCCTAAGTGAGACGCATCAAAACACATTGATTGCTGTCATCAGGGCTTGATAAATGGCCATTCCCACCCCTCTCTACTTGTTGTTTCACCAGAGAGGACACCGTTTTAAAATGGCACTCAATTGAACTTTCTCCCCTGTTTCTGCTTTGTGTGTTAAGTTGTGTTGTGTTGTGTTGTGTTTGGTGTGCGATTTCATGTCTGCAGATCAAATTCGCCTGCTCCTATAATTTGGGGCCATCAGTGCAGGCACAGTCTCTGATGGAACGATAACAACCCCCCCCCCCCACACACACACACACTCACAACTGCAAGATGGGGGAAAATTAAGGAAGATTGCTTTGATTACATGTTAATTAACTCAGCCTCTCCTGCCCAGCTCCCTAGCCGATCAACAATGTGTGGTCCGGGTATAGGCTCCTGTTACTGCGTGTGCGTGTGCGTGTGTAGTTGCGTTTGTAGTTGTGTTTGTGGGGTCTGTCCTTTCTGCACATTCATAATCCAGAAGCTCTCCGTGATGGATGTATTTGTGTGTACCATGTGCCAATGGTGTAATTGATATGCATGGTTGGGACTCAGATGGTGATCCACTCAGAACATGTACAGTCTGATTTGCAGCAAAACGCTTTACCATGGTACGGTACACCCTCCATGGTGCCCAACGCAGTGAAGCTTTCGCAAGAGAAATGATTTGCGAGAGAAATGTCTAAACAGCCACAATTTCACAGCAGTGGATGGTTGGGATTTCAGAATGTCATTACCTCCATGTTACTCTCCACTGCCTCAGCACGAAAGGCCTTTTGTGAAAGGGCCATGGCATACATTATTGACATGCTCTGGGGCTTCCCTCGGTTAGCAGTAAGAGGCTGAAGGAATCAGAGCTGGGGAGAATTTCAAGAGAAGACACACACACACACACACACACACACACACCCACTCACCCATACACACCCTTTCAGACAGACAGCTGCTCAAGATTACTGCCTAGTTAGTTCAGTTATTACAGACCAGCTGCCTTCCCATTTTCTTAGACTTTGTAACATCTGCGCACACTCCCACACACACCCACACACCCACACAACACACACACAACACACACACATACACATACACACACATGTGTGTATATATATATATATATAGAGAGAGAGAGAGTTTGGCTGTTCTTCATAATAAAGATCCCATCACAGTGACAGAAAACAGAAATACAAGTGAAGGGAATAACTCTTGAGCTGAGGCAAATTGGTTGCAGAGAAGGGGGGGGAGGTGTACTCTAGTTGTAAAGGCTATTAGCCTGCTGACTGAGACAGTATGAGTGAGCAGGAGAGTGTGTGTGTGTGTGTGTGTGTGTGTGTGTGTGTGTGTGTGTGAGTGTGTGTGTGTGGTGCTATAGTTGTATAGGCTATTAGCCTGCTGACTGAGACAGTATGAGTGAGCAGGTGTGTGTGTGTGTGTGTGTGTGTGTGGTGCTATAGTTGTATAGGCTATTAGCCTGCTGACTGAGACAGTGTGAGTGAGCAGGAGGATATGTAGGCTATTGGCAGCTGAGAGATAAGCCTGAGGAATGCTGTGTGCAGGTGGGGTGATAATGCTGCTCTGACAGGCCTGTTGACTGTCTCTGGGTGGATGCTGGCTTTTATTGAGAGTGTGTTCTGGGACTTTCCTGCTGCAGCCACCCTGTAGTACTAGAGAACTCTCTCGTTGTGGGCTGGGGGAAGGATGTGGGTGTGTCTTTCTGTGTGTCTGTGTCTGGGGAAGGTCTGTCTGTCTGGGGGAACGTCTGTGTGTCTGGGGAGGGTGTGTGTGTGTGTGTCTGTCTGTCTGGGGGAAGGTGTGTGTGTCTGTACTAGCAGGCAGATTGACATTATCTCCTCTCCTCTTGTCAGTAAGCCTGTACTATTCAGATACTCAACATCAATCTGTAGGCTTTGTCTCTTTGTGTCTAGACACCCCTCCCCACATCAATATCTGCCCATATTTGTTCAGACATTAAACCTTTATCAACATTAAAAGTGGTAGATTTTAACATCCTTGCTGTTCCAAACAGCAACCCCCCCCCCCCCCCCCCCCCGGGTTTCTCTCCTCCTGCGTCTGTCACCTCAGTGCTTTTGTGCACATTTAGGTGTCGGTGTTTGTGGTAGGCGAGTGTGGGACCTGAAATAAAGGTGTAAATTCACTTGCCTGTGGTTGGAAATGATCAATTTTGCTGCCTATGAAAGCCACAGAGCACAAATTCCACTGAATTGTGTTGTTCTCTCTCTGAAACCGGATTAGGCCATGTTTATGGGCTGTGTGAGACCGCTGTAGGCCCAGTCCTGATGACGTTAGCCAGCTAGCACAATTGATGAGCCTCCGCTCAGAATGTGTGGGGAGAGCAGAGGAGTTTGTCACTTTGACAAAACAGTCTGAAGTTTGAGAAACAATCTTTTTAAACCCAATCTCCGCACGACACTAATTAAAGAAAATGGTCCTCATAAGCACTTGTTTACCTCCCCTGGCAGATAATGGCTATTGCCCTTCAGAGGTGTTGTTTTAAAAGCTTTCCAGGGAGTTGAAGTTATAAGTGCTGTGTGCTCTCTGACTATTGTCGCAAACAGACAATTGAAGCGCATCATCAAACATCTGTAGATGGTTACCTTCAACACAGGCATCTCCTGTGCATAATAAGTGTTCACAATAGATTATGGGGGTCTTGAAGAGGGTGGATGTGTGTGTGTGTGTGTGTGTGTTCTTGGTATATCAAACTGTGCTTATCATTCCCCAAGTAACTGTTATTCTCACTCTCTCTCCCTCCTCTCCCCTTCACCCCCCACTCTCTCCCCCAGCTCTGCCCATGCTGAGGAACTGTGACACTCCTACCGCGGCCCCTCAGAGCAGGTCTATGGGGGACGTAGAGGAGCTCGCCGCCGGCTACGAACGCAAACTCATAGAGGTGGGTACTTTGATCATACGAAGCTCAACAGCAGAGCTGGTCCAGGACCATGTAGGTGCAAGCAGGTGTCATTGGCTCCACCCAGTCTTCCTATTGGCTAAGGGGCAGCTTCTGCCATATTGCTTCCAACTATTCCGATTTTATATCACTAAAAACACTGAAAGGATGGGGGGCAAGTGGTTGTTTTCAGCTTGACATGATACGTTTGTAGTCCCAAGTTGTGTTTATGAAGTATTCAAATGAAGCCATTGGAGTGTTGTATGCAGCTGAAGCAGAGTTGTGTTGGGTCACATGACGCAGAGCCCGAGCCCGAGCCAGACTGCGTGGGTGGTGATGGGAGTTCTTGGCATCCTGGGTAATGACCAATGGTGTGACAATCTGAGTCGAGGGAGAGAGTGACAACACAAGCAGGGAACTTTGTGCCTATTCTAATGAGGCGACTGTAAATTATTCATAAGTGTTTTATATTGCTTTAATAAGAAATAATTCTGCTTGTGTTTGGGAAAACTATATTTTCACTTATTTATGCACGTATGTATTATGTATTCTTTATCTTGTTTATTTATTTATTCACTTCATTTTCTCGATAGGGCTTTCCTCCCATGCTGGGACTGCTTGCTCTTTGAAATCCCAGTTCAATGCATTGACTGCTTTATTTAAATGGACTGCCAAACAGAATACACTTCCTTTTGTCCTCCCCATTATGTGACAAACTGTCTTGTTCTCTCTGAAGAAACATTCAGGCTCAGGCTGAAACTGCTTGGCTAACTCTATTGGCCACAGTGAAATGGTTGGAAAGTAGATATAAGTTGGTTTGTTTTCATAACCGATGTACACTCACCTAACACTTTATTAGGAACACAATTCCCTTTGATCTCAAAACAGCCTCAATTCTTCGTGGCATTGACTCCACAAGATGTTGGAAACATTCCTTTGAGATTTTGGTCCATGATGACATGATTGCATCACGCAATTCCTGCAGATTTTTCAAGGTGCACTTTCAAGCTGTGAATCTCCCGTTCTACCACATCCCAAAGGTGTTCTACTGGATTCAGATCCGGTGACTGGGAAGGCCACTGAAGAACACTGAACTCATTGTCATGTTCATGAAACCAGTTTGAGATGACTTTTGAGAAGATGGGTAAATTGGGCCATGAAGGGATGCACATTGTCAGCAACAATACTCAAATAGGCTGTGGCATTCAAGTGATTGGTATTAACGGGCCCAAGGTGTGCCAAGAAAACATTCCCCACACCATTACACCACCTCCACCATGAGAAGGTGTCCAGGTGTTCCTAATAAAGTGTTGGGTGAGTGTATAATGGCCTCCCATCTCCCTACAATGTCAGTGCTGACAGTGCTAATGAGATACTAGAACGCCATTGGATAATATCATGGAATGTCCTGATTGCTGGCTCCTGTGTGTATGTGTGTGTATGTGTGTGTATGTGTGTGTATGTGTGTGTGTGTGTGTGTGTGTGTGCTCTGAGATAATGAGATAATCCATCTTCTTCAGGGTCAGCTGCTGCTGTTCCTTATGAGAAGATGCTGCTGTTATCCATGTCAGATTAAACTGTGCATCGCACTCTTCACCCCTCATCTCATCCCTGCTCCTACAGCCCCCCCCATCACTCTCTTCACCCCTCATCTCATCCCTGCTCCTACAGCCCCCCCCCCATCGCTCTCGTCACCCCTCAGATCTCGACCCTGCTCCTACAGCCCCCCCCCCATCACTCTCTTCACCCCTCAGATCTCACCCCTGCTCCTACAGCCCCCCCCCATCACTCTCTTCACCCTCAGATCTCACCCCTGCTCTTACAGCCCCCCCCCCCTCTCTCTCCTATCGCTCTCTTAACCCCTCAGATCTCACCCCCCCCTCCCCTCTCATCAGAAACTCTGATCACGCCTGCCATGTTGCTGTGGGTCTGAGGCGGGGAATGGGACAGATGGCCTCTAGTTTTAGCCACTCTTAATATGACTGGCTGGGTCTTTCGTGTGTGTGCGTGCACATGTTTGTGTGCGTGCATGCGCACTGTACAGTTAGTGTGTGTGAGATCTCTATTTGTACCTGTGTGTGCTTACGTGTGTGTGTGTGTGTGTGTGCGCACACAGTGAGTAGTCTCACTACGTCAGATTTTAACAAGTCTGAAGGCGCACCCATCGAAAAGTGCTGATGGGTTAGGGTTAGAAATTCTATTCTAATTCCATGTTTTCATTTTGTGCAATGCGTGCGCATTGCTTTGTAGACAACAGCATGGACGGAGGAGCAGGGTCATCGCGTGCAATTCAGGTGGAGGATGCAGAAAAAAGAAATCCAGGGGTGTGGACTTGCTTACAACTTCCGACAGCACTTTTTACTGCCTGCGCCCCCAGAATCTCAATGGAGAGATGAGATTGTGGGATGGGAGATTATCCAGTGAGCAGCATGGTCTGCACTGCATTACACTGGGGGCTGGAGATATCCAGACAGAGCATTAGGAACTGGTGCCTGGCTGTCTGGATATACAGTAGAGAGAGGGAGTGGGAGAGATGAAGAGGAAGGGGTAGAGAGAGAGAGAGAGATGGCGAGGGAAGGATGGGGGGGGGGGGATTACAATTCGAAAAAGCCTTTATTGATACCAGTCGCTCCAGAAATGCTCGATCACAAAATATGTGCTGTACAAACATTTACAAAACCAACACGTCAGTCACATTCTAAAGATTAAACACTAGCCCCCCCCTCACCATCAACACGAGGCCCCTGGCCCCCGCAGAGCATCAAACTCCGGCAGATTGCTGACCAGCTTGTCATCTCCAAACTCAACCCCTAGCCTTGCTGCCCCTAGTGTTTGTCAACCCTGCCCCTAGAATACTGCCTTTCTGGCTCATCGAAATGGCTGTCTTAGCCTAGCCTATCAAATGGCTAGCTTAGCCTGACCCATCAAGTAGTTGAGCAGGCAGACCCTCCTCCTCATACTCTGAACCGTGTACCTAGAACAGGTCCCTCGAGAACCCACTCCCGAGCCCAGTACACCCCTTTAGCACCCCCAAGTACAGCTAAATCACCAAATGCTCCAAAGTCTCCTTCTGGCCACAAAAAGGACATTCCTCCCCACTGTTGAATCGAGGTGAACCATGTGTTGGCTCGTTGCAATGAATGCCCCGTGAATAATCCTCCACTGAGGGCAGGGATCACGTCCCTCCGGATGATTGAGGGCGTTTGTGAGGCTCTCCCAGGCTCCTTCCAAGTGGTTGACCATGGGTTGAACGAGCCTGACCAGTTGGGGGGTGGAACACAGCACAGTACATTCCCGTCCATCGCTGTCACTGCTGCAATGGGGGATGAGCCAGCTAAGGACTTTTGGACACCGCAGCTGGGGAACTTTGCACAGGTCAGCAAAAAGGTGCTGTATGTGGTGGCTGTCAAGGTCCGTCACCAGGAGAGTCTGGGCAAAGGCTTAAAGAAGCTTAATGTAAAGGCTTCTATGTGGTCAGGAAGTTTGGGGCTTGACACTTCCCTGAAAGGATGCAGGCGCACCCTGTATAAACCTCCCATAGAGAAGCACACCGCTGATCTACAGTCGGGGATTATTCATGAGGGAGAGAGAGCGAGCGAGAGAGAGAAAATAGAGAGGAAAATAGAGAAAACCAAAGAGATGGAGGGAGGGGGAGAAAGAGGGAGGACAGAGAATGAGAGAAACTGGTGATGATAGTAATCGCTAAGCTGTCTGGGTGTCATTTTGGACAAGGAGGATTGGTATGGCTTTAGATTGTGTTTGGTCTGGTACAGGGGCAGATAGGGTGAGTTTGGTTTGGTACAGGGGCAGATTGGGTGAGTCTGGTATGGGGGCAGACAGGGAGAGTTTGGTCTGGTACGGGGGCAGATAGGGTGAGTCTGGCATGGGGGCAGACAGGGAGAGTTTGGTCTGGTACGGGGGCAGATAGGGTGAGTCTGGCATGGGGGCAGACAGGGAGAGTTTGGTCTGGTACGGGGGCAGATATGGTGAGTGTGTGTTTTGGCGCAGTACTGGGGTACTCAATGGTGAAGAAGAGATATGGGTCGTGGACTCCTGCGGGATCCCTGGATCCTCTCTTTGATCTGCTCTCTCATTAATTATCCAACACTAGAACAACAATTACCACCAGGGTTTCAACTTACATAGTTTGGAAAAGAAAATAATGCCCGAAAATATGCCCTGAAACATCAAAAACAATTCTACAGTAGGGTCAAGTATGCAATAGAAATACATTGACATCATTGTGCCAATTATTGATAATTTTACACTTCCTCTTTTAAAGTTTAAATTTCTCCCTAGGTATGCATATGCACCCACTTCTCTCTCTCTCTCTCTCTCTCTCTCTCTCTCTCTCTCTCTCTCTCTGACTGGACAGCACAGCCTCTGATGTCTATATTAGTCCTCTGTCTCCCCCCCTCCCTCACCGCCGCTGCCCGTGTCACTTCCTGTTTGGAGATCACTGAGCTAAACTGAGTCAGTGAGAGAGAGAGCGACAGTGTGTACCCAGACACTGACACCAGCCTCCCCCCTCCCTCCCTCCCTCCCTCCCTCCCTCCCTCCCTCCCTCCCTCCCTCCCTTCACCCATCCCACCCTTCCTCCCCCCTTTCTCCCCTGCTTTTACATTCACCCCCCCCCCCCCTCTCCGCCGCCACTCTCCTCGCATTCATCCATCCCTCTCTCATTCCGTGGCTGCCTCTGAGGAAGGCTGAGCCTGTCCTCCCTCCTCCTTCGGCTGCTCTCTTCAGACTCGTTTCACATCCAATTACCAGCATTAGATCTCAGGTCAGCCATGGTAGCGCTTTCTGCTTAGGATGGGATTTCTCTATTCAGGCCATCCAGCTCAGCACAGCAGCTCCCACTGTCAACCTGGAGGGGGGGGGGGAGGAGAGGAGAGGAGAGGGAGAGAGGAGCGAGGAGCTGATACTGTCTCCTGAGGAGAGAAGGAGAGAGAAAAAGAGACAAAGAAAGATGGGGGGGTGGGGGGGGTGAGAGAGTGAGAGTTAGTGAGTGAGACAGAGAGAGAGAGAGAGATGTCAGCATCACGTGTCACACAACACCATGCAGCACCTCTGTTAGTCAACAGAATGTTATTTTCTACACCTCCCCCGGGCCAATCTAATTTACAGTGCCGCAGAGTTCTCACCCTGCTCTGACGACATTTCCATTTCCATTATCATTTCCATGCTGCCCCTGCACTTTGTGGTACCGTATAAAGTACCCTATGTACCCCTACCCTAGGTACCCTATGTACTGTACTGTCTGCTAGCAGGCAAGGGAAAGGGAACTGTATAGGAAAGGCAACTGTTGGTTGGAAAATAGTTGGCTGTCAGAAAATAGGCGTCTTCGTTAAAAATAACGTCCCTGTACTGGATTTCATCATTAAGGCTCCATATTAAAAATCTACATTTCTTCTCCGGGTCTTTTCTCAATAACATGTTTTTCAAGGTATTTTTCGGGGGTTGAATGGAGAGAGGTAGAGTAGTTTCAGTGTATCGAAGGACAATGAAAGCATCCTAATAGAGGCACTGATGGGAACAACCACCTCTCTATATTCAAGCTGAGAAGAAAGGAGCTGAATGAATGCAGGAGCCTGGTCCTTCCGTTCCCGACCAGTAATGTGTGTGAGTAATGAGGGTGGAAGTGTTGTCAGGGCCATGTGTGAACTCTGTGCCTGTTTAAGCAAATTGGGAGCGCTAGCACGTGGCGTTGGCGGGCTGAAAATACACCCCATGTGCTGAAGCGAATCAGCAAGCGCGGCCGGCGAATAACAAACTGATTAGCTCCCTCTCACTGAGAATTAATTGGGTTCCTTCACGCTTAAAATTAATTCCCTCCTTTTAATGTCCTCGTTGAAAGTTACGGCACAAATAAATAGAGGTGATGAATGGATGGAGTGTTCTGGAATCTTCTGGCGTTCGGAGTTCCGCGCAGTGTTCCCCACGGGGAGGCTGTCAAAGGTGATGCAGCGCTGTTGGACTTCCGTAGTTCTGTTGGTGCCGATGGCACTGTGACTGGCCTTTTACAAATGCCAGCTGAAGGTGTGTGAGTGTGTGAGAGAGAGAGAGAGAAAGTGAGAGAGAGATTGTCGCAGAGTGTGTGTGTGTGTGTGTGTGTGTGTGTGTGTGTGTGTGTCTATTTCGCACATCATTCAGCATGCCCTTTGCCTCACTCAGTCTGCAGCTTTAGACAACTTCAAGGACGTTGCAGGTTCACTCAAGAGATGTGGAATTTTGAGCACATTTCAAAGTGGAGGCAGTCATGTTTTGATGGCGGAGTCTTCAAAGATGTCAAGTTCTGCATTTTAATGCCCAGCTCTTTCTATGCCTGATCTGGAGGTCACTATGTTTGAGTTCCTTAATCTGAAGTCTTTTGAAACTTCAAAACTTGTGTTTTAATAGAGTATTAATAGAGATGTCAACAGACGGTTGAATGTGTCAACATTATACAACCATGAGTCAGCTATTAATAACAAGGCCTCATTTGCAGTGGCGGAAAGGAAAACTACTGTATGATGTAGGAAAACTCACTTCCCACTTCCTTATTCCTTTTCTAATCACTCTCAATCTCAGTAAGAGACAGTACAGAAACACCTCAGGAACTGTTTGGCTCACCTGGTAATAAAACCAAAAATAAAACAAACGCACAAACAACTTGGTAATAAAATCTCCCATTTTAGGAGCATAAACCGGTGTTGTGGGTATCCCATCTGCATTAGGGTCAGTAATGGGGACAGACATGGCAGAACTGACATCATTCATCTGTCCAGCCACCAGAGGTCCCAAATCTGCATTGACATCTGATGTCCCCAAACAAATGAATGTGTGTCACAGCTGTCAGGGAGGCTCGCTGTTAGTGACAAGCTGGTGACAGAGACCCCTCAGCACGTCCAGGTCGGTTAGGGAGACCCACATTTACAAATGCCAAACACACACACACACACACACACACACACACACACCCCCACACACACACACACACACTCTCTCTCTCTCACACTCACACACAGACTCATTGCAATGTCTAGGTTGGTTAAGGCTGACGACAGCTGATGATGAGACAGTCAGGGGTCAAACATGGTGAAGGATAATAACAGATTTTAGCCCCCTGCCAAACTCTCACTCTCGCTGTTCCTCTCTATCTGGGTTTTGATTGGTTCTGCTTTTTTCAGTTGATGTGAAAGGAGCAGGTGTGTATGTGTGTGTGTGTGTGTGTGTGTGTCTGTGTGTGTATTCAAGACCTTGATTAACCCCTATGTGTGTGTGTGTGTGTGTCTTCTCCAGGTGGCTGAGATGCATGGGGAGCTGATTGAGTTTAATGAGAGGCTGTACCGTTCTCTCATGGCCAAGGACCACCTCATCATCCAGATGAGACAGGAACTCATCGACCTGCGAGGCCCTGTGAGGACCACACACACACACACACACACACACACACACACACACACACACACACACCCTTCACCCACGCACTTCATCCCCATCACACTCCCACTCTCGCCAGCTCCCACCTCTTACCATGCACCTTCACATCTGACTCCCCCACCTCTCCTCCCCCCCGTCTCCCCCACCTCTCCTCCCCTCCGTCTCCCCCACCTCTCCTCCCCTCCGTCTCCCCCACCTCTCCTCCCCTCCGTCTCCACCTCTATCGCTTGTCTGCAGGTTCTCTCTGTCTCCCACCTCTAACACCTTCCCATCCCCTCTTCCCTGCCTCCAACTATCCACTCCCTGTCCGCTTACCTCCTCTTTTCACTCTCCACCCCCCCCCCCCCCCAACCCCCCCCCCACACACACACACACACACACACAGAGGGTAGTTTGCTGCCCACTTTGAGCGACAGTAAATCAACTGCACTGATTGCTGCCCCAGGCAACAGATAGGACCTCTTATCCCAGTGCTCCAGCCATGGTCTGCTGGCCCAGTGCTAGGTGGACACCGGATAGCTGGCTGGCTGGCTGGCTGGCTGGCTGACTGGCTGGCTGACTGACTGGCTGGCTGGCTGACTGGCTATGTATGTGGTCCCTGGTTGCTGGAGCTGGTTCCAAGGCTCTGACTAGATCTTGAAGAGTCTGGGGAGGAATACACACACACACAGACTCGTACCACACACACAGACAGGTCAGCCATGGTAGCGGTAGTGCACTCACACCACACACACACAGACAGGTTATCAGGCTGGGATTACCACTGCATGTGGCCTTCGGTCACAGGGATTTGTGGTTGCAAACAGATTATAGCCGTGTCCCAACGGCTGGGTAAAGGTGTCCATCTCTGCATTTAGCAGTACCACACAGGGATTACCCACAACAAGAGCTCTTATGGGGTCCCACACTCTCTGAGTCCTAATTGGATTTCCGGTGTGTAGGTTGATGAGAGAGAGGTGGTCATGGTGGCAGAGTGTAGTCATGTCACAGTGCTCTGCTCCGGTAGTCCCCGACCGCTGTCCAACTGGAGACCTCTCCCTCAGGATCTACTTAACCTTATCAACAGGACACAGGCTACACCAGGGAGCTCTCTGTGAGGAGCACAGGGTTAGCGATACGTCTGATGCAGGGGATTCAGGTGGAGGTGGAAATCGGAGGACGGGCGTCCATTCCATGCATTACAATGAGCCTGTCCTCCCGATTTCCACCTCCACCAGCCTCCCCTGGTCAGAAGCCTGTACTGTTAATACAGTAGCATGATGTGTTTCTACCTCAAGCCCATGTACATACAGTTCAGGAAAAGCTTCAACAGATCTCCTTTCTTACTGTACCAAAGGCATATCAGATCCAGAATACTATCTCTAATGGTGAAGCACAGCAGTGGAGGCTGGTGGAGGTAGAAATCCGAGGACAGGCTCATTGTAATGTATGGAATGGAATGAGGAATGGTATTTGATAGCATTCTTTATTCCGTTCCGTGCATTACAATGAACCTGACCTCTGACCTCTACCAGCCTCCCCTTGAGCACAGAACAGAACAGCACAGAACCTTACATTTTGCATATTCAGCCAATGCCTACAGTAGGGAGCGACAGTGACATCTTCTCCCTCTACCTACCTATAGGTTCCGGGGGACCTGAGCCAGACTTCAGACGACCCCAGTCTATCGGACTTTGAGACGTAAGCAGGTTCTATCTCTCTATGTCTCTATCTTATCACCTGAGCTGTGTCTCATCTCGGGACTGTATGGTGAACCCAGGTCTATCGTCACCTACCTCTGCTGTATCTGGGCCTCTGTCTCCTCGGGTGAGAGAAGGCAGGTGACAGTTTTTAGACATCGTTCCAAAATCTTTATCCCCCCCCCCCCCCCCCCACCTCCCCACCACCTACCCCCAGGCCAGGCCAGGGCTGTAACACCTGACAGGGCTGTCTGAAACGCTGTGTTCCAGGTGCTAATGCTCCCTCTTAGCAGCCACAGTGGCGACCACAGCGGTCAGACCGCACACGGTCAAGATTGATCTCCCTTTGGGCTTGTTCCATTTGACTAATGAAAGGTTGCATAGCATTTCTATCTGGTGCTGGACACTGATGTGAAAGTCATTCTGTTTCGATATGTCAATTGTCCTGACCACTGACGATAGTTTATTTATTATACCTTCCAGAATTAATCTTCCTTTTATTTGAATCCCTTGACATTTGGTGTCATTTTCGGGTGTTGGCGTACAAAAATCCCTGTTCTGGTAAAATGTGGTTAGGGGTGTGCATGTGACCTTCAAGGTTGACCGTCGGTGTCTATCCCCCAGGGCTCACCGTGCTCTCATCAACGTGTGGATCCCCTCAGTGTTCCTGCAAGGCCGTGCTGCAAACGCCTACCACGTCTACCAGGTAAGACACGGTAGCTGCTAACACTTACCATGTATAGGCCTACCCTTCAAAACACGGTTACTGTCTGCTTACACCTACCATGTAGCTGCTCACCTTACCAGGTCAGGACATGCTAGCTGTTAATGTCTACAGTACCATGCATACATGCTAGCTGCTAATACTTACCTTCAAAACAGATACAGATACCATGTAATGCGTAGTGTGTGGTATTTATGCTCACATTATGTACCAGGTAGTGGATAATATGTTCTGTACTGTATTAAGGAGTGACATCCAATCCCCAATACAGTTGTGCACTACATCCTCCCTCTGTGTCAGGTACTGTTGTTGGAACTGTAACTAGCACCCAGCTTGTGCCCTAGGTGTCTGTTTTAGCAGTGTCCAACTCATTTCAGAGGTGAGAATCCAGGTCTCTCACAGCCACTGTGCTGCTTCTCCCTCTCCTGTCCTGTTCTCCCCGGAGTCTGTGTCACTGGCCTGTTCTACTCTGTCACAGTCTAGCGAGGGGAAGCCAGAAATGATGGGACAAGACAGGTGACACAACCTCAGCGGTGAGATAGTCGAGGCTGGACGGCTCCTGGACTCAACTAGATTTGTTCCCTTGTTTGTCTGCTGCAGTGTGGTGTGAAGGCATAGTACGCATTACGCACCCCTGGACAAGACATTACTGGATACTTCTGTATTTATGAAATGTGACTTAATTGACGAAGAATATGGACATGTATGTGATTCCCCCGGCCTTTTGATGTCAGGCGTTACTGTACAATGCCCACAAGACAGCGATTGTGTGGTTTACTGGG
Organism: Argentina silus; assembly: GCF_951799395.1. Taxonomy (NCBI): domain Eukaryota; kingdom Metazoa; phylum Chordata; class Actinopteri; order Argentiniformes; family Argentinidae; genus Argentina; species Argentina silus. The sequence continues at coordinate 7,768,783 of NC_139670.1, read as the reverse complement.
AATATCCATTATAATATGAATATGTTAGATTCATTGAATGCCACTTTATTTTACAGACTTTTTTGTATGAGGTTGTTATCCAGCTTAGACACTGGGTCTGGGAATACTGCAAACCTCCTGTGGTATAGAGACACTCTGGGGTCTCTCCACTAATAGAGTCTACCAGGGGAGGCTGGTGGAGGCAGAAATCGTATTATTCCATGCATTACAATGAGACCGTCCTCCGATTTCTACCTCCACCAGCCTCCCCTGATCCCTATTTAAACTGGGACTATTGTTCTTGGAGGGCCAGATTGATGAGGACTGTTAGCTATTGTAGTCTGTGTGTAAGGCTCCTTGTGTCTTCTTCTCTGAGGTTGATAAACCAGAGACATGATGGATCACTGAGAGCTAAACCTTGCTCCAGTACGATAAGATCTTTGACAGAAGGTATTTCTCATACTGTCCCCCCTCCACCAAACCTTATGTTTCAATTTCACCAACCAACCAAGTCACAACAACCCTCAGTCCGTCCAAACGGCAGGGGTTGAAACGGCCCAGAGAAGAAATCATCAGCCTGCCCAGAAAAAAAAAATCAAGTGCGTCTCTGCTTCCCTCACTGTGCTGAGCTGAAAATGATGAAGGGATAAAAAGCGTTTGGAGAAGCTCGAATGAGAGAGAGAGAGAGATACATTTTTCTCTCTCTTTTTCTCTCAGCCACTAGATTACAGAACATTATGGAGGAGGCAAATTGTTTGTACTCTGTCCTTCCTGTATTAGCCTTTCTCAAAAGCTACATTTCTCTCTCCGCCGTGTGAAACGACTCTCTCTCTCCACCATGTGAAATGACTCTTCCCCAGCCTCTGGTCTGGCATGCCCATAGAGAGAGGCTGTGATGGATCTCCACCATTATCACCACTGTTTTGTTCTTCACAGACAAGATGTGCTACCCCTCCATACCTCCATCCCTCCCCTCCCCTCCATCCCTCCCCCCCCATCCCTCCCTCCCCTCCATACCTCCATCCCTCCCTCCCTCCCCTCCCCTCCATCCCTCCCTCCCCCCATCCCTCCCTTCCTCCCTCCCTCCCTCCCCTCCTCACTCCTCTTGTAATGATAGAATAGAACGGCTGTAGCAAATCATTGTTTTACTGTCATACAATACCAACAAAGAGGTTATTATAAAAGTCTGTGTATTGGAAAAAGAAACATAATTTCCAGGCTTTCAGAGGACAGGCGTTCAGGCGACAGCTTTCAGAGTAGTTAGGCGTTTGGCTTTTTATCTATGTTTAAGCTCACTGTGTGAGTTAAAGTGAGCTCCAGTCGCTTCAAAGTGGAGGAGCTCTTTATTCATTGTTCTTTGGAGAGAGGATGGATGTGCTGCATACTCATACTGTGTTGTTTAGTAGTGATGCTCTCTCTCTCTTTCTCTCTCTCTCTCTCTCTGTTTTTCACACACAACACACACACACACACACACACACACACTATCTTACATGCCAAACAAAAGTTAACAAGAAATAGCTTTCAGCATTTTCCGCTGAGACAGTCCCCTCTCTCTCTCTCTCTTTCTCTCTCTCTCTACAATAAACTACAGTACTTGTTGTTTTACTTGCCCAGAGGTGAGGGGTGTTCATGTCAGTCAGGTGCAGAAAGAGTTTTATATAGAAACTTACTCCTATGCTTCGGAATCTGACAGAACAGCACATCACACATTCAGGTTCCCAGTGTAGCTCGGAAGAGCAAAAAAAAAAACCCAACCTTCTCCTAGAGTTATTGCTTAAAAGAAAATAGGGAGTATGTGATGTTATGATTCCTGGCAAAGTCTTTGCTTAGTTGAACACACACTTTGTACACACAGTCATCTCTCTCTCCCTCGTACCTCTTGTGGGCAGATGCAAAGCTGAGTGTAGATGAAATGGCAGAAAGCCAACCGGAGCCCTGTATTGGAGATGAGCCATTGCATCCTGTATTCACTGGATTTTTTCATTCTAAATGAGCTATTCCCTTTGATCAGCAAAAGCAGCTGAGCCAATCGCTTTCACACAAAGTCAGGCCGGCGAGCCTCCCTGTGTTTTGATTAGCCTAATGAGATTTGACAGCTCCACTTTTTTGCACTCCATCTCCCCTTTCTTTCTTTACCAAGAGTTCCCTGATACTGTAGTTCTGAGAGGTAGGCTGAAAGTGTAAGTGTCGAAGTGTGTGTGTGTGTGTGTGTGTGTGTGTGTGAGACACACACACACACACACACACACACACACACACACACACACACAGAGGGAGGTGTCCAATTAATAGGTATTATATAAGATACCTTTGACTTAATCTTGCAGCTAACTCTTTTAGTATGCACATACAGTATGAAATGCATAAATCGGCAGTTAAATGAATAATTGAGATGTCCTCGTTGACACGTATTCAGCGTGTGGTTGCACTAATCTCATAGGTCTGTACCCCCCGGGGAAGCGCAGTGTCGGAAATGTGTTAGAGCTTTTAATTTCTATATTACCGATGCAGTTGACATGTGCAACCCTCAGAGCCACTCCCAATGGAGTCGGTGAGTTCACATCCCACCCGCATGCAGCCTGAAGGGCCTTGTTTCTACGAGAGCCTGAGACTGCATCTCATGTGCTTGTTGTGAATGCAGATGAGGGATATCCATATGTATTGCTGCCCATTATTATTCAGATTTCTAATTAGGGTAATGATGATGATCATGTCTGTAAAGATCATCATGGTGGTTATGGTTGTGGTAATGACTGTGCGGCGATGATGATGATGATGATGATGATGATGGCGGCGGTGATTACGATGCCGGTCGTGATTGATGTTGCTGGTGATCGTTATCTTAGAAATATCGATTCATCTTAGATTGAGTCTCTCCGCGATAACGTGGAGATTGCTTTTATTACATTTTCAGCCTCCGACGGGGCTCTGAGGCGTTTTGTAATGTTTCATGGCATGCAAAGAGATCTGAGATCTGGAATAAGGAAAACTCAGGAGAGGAATCAGACGGAGAGAGAGAGGAAACATGGCAGGAAGAGAGAGGGCAGAAAGTTGGCCGACTTTTCCCCTCTGTAGAGTCGGGTAAATCTAATCAGAATTTCAGTGGCTCTCCCTTTATTATTGAAGTAGATTGGAGAGAGTCTTGCTGGGGTGTTTGATCTCTGGGCCTGCGAGGGCCCGGGTGGAATTAGCAATGTCTGAGAGTTACCTACGGCCATTACATTACTGTTGCTCCTATGCAGGGATACGGTGGGTCTATGTCTCCAACCTCCTCCACCTCTCCTTCTCTCTCTGTCTTTCTCTCTCTCTCTCTCTCCTTCTTTCTCTTGTTCATTCGCCCCTCCATTTTCTGCCTATGCTCATTAGAGCAATACGAAGACCCTGACTCATTCATTCATTCATAGGACAGAGGGAGAATGAGAGATGGAGGGAGGAGAGAATGTGTTGGAGAGAGAGAGAAAGAGTAGTAGAGATAACATGGGGAGGGGGGGAGATTGAGAAACAGAAAGAGAGAGAGAAAGAAAGAAAGAAAGAGTGAGAGAGATTATGAGATAAAAGTGAAAGATAAGAGACTTAGTGTATCCTGTTTCCCCAGCCCTGGGTTGTGATTGGAGGATAGTCTGGGGTAGTTTCAAGGAAAGAGTCCTGCGGCATTCTTGTATCAGCACACTGATCCAACTGTTCTCTAGGAGCTTGTACAAGAACAGGATCAGTGACTGAATGAGAAAATGCTGCAATAGATTTAGAAGGTTTTGCTGGATTCAACAATGTACTGAATCCTTGAATATCCCACATAAGAAGAGCAGAAGGAAAGAAGAAATCCATGCACAGCCAAGATGAATACCGACATTTTGTTTATTGTGTTGGTACTGTAGTAAAAGGCACTCATACAGCGGCTGTTGTTCACAAAATATGATGATCACATGATGAAGCATACTGTAGCCTTTCAGTAACCTCTCAAATGAGGTACATTTAAAGGGATGTGTGTTACAAATAACCTTGACAGTGTTTTAGGAGTGCATAGTCCTCCATAAACCAGCGTCCATCCCCCCTCTCTGTGGAATGCAGGAGTGGGTGGAAGGACACACTAAAACAAGTCCAGTAGTCCTTATTTTACTGACAAATAAACAGCTCACCTTTTATTGGCCAACCTGGGGTAGTTGTCCACAGCTGACGGAACTCTCAACGTTCCAGAACTGCATTTAGTACCACAGAGGAGAGGGCAGAGAGTTCTAAACTAACATCCGGTAGTTTAGGAAGTTTTTAAGTCACCGCCCCCGCTTTGAAGGTTATTCATACTGTATGTACTTTTGAGGAAATAAAATAATCCCTTACAATAATCCATACTAATCTATTCACTTTATTCGCGGCTTCCTCGTGAATAAAACGAAACATTTGTCAAGCCTCCTTCATACTTCTTCCTCCACATCTTCCTCCACATTCCTCCTCCTCCTCCTCCTCCTCCTCCTACTACCATCCTCAGTGATACAGTAGCTATATCTGGAGGACAGCAGGCAGCAGCTCCACTCAGCTCAGCTCCTCTCGGCTCCTACCATTGGCTCTAATGAACACCTTAGAACAGCTAGATAGTAATCACCACCATCTCTCTCTCTCTCTCTCTCTCTCTCTCTCTCTCTCTCTCTCTCTCTCTCAAAGCCATTTAAATGGGGGAGTGGGTTGTCATGTCAAATACTGTCTCTGTGTCTGCACACAACGCCTCTCTCATTCCTTTTTATTTAAGTTTTTATAATAGGTTTGATTTGTCAAACTCATTTGATGTAACCATGTACATTGCTGTTGCGACATGTACCGGGGGATATATTTCAGAGTTATGTCAATTGTTGTGCCCGATCCCACCCATAAAGATAAATGATACCCACACCCAAAGGTTAGAATGTGCATGTTCAGCATTACTCGGTGTGCTGTGGTTGGTTAACGGCTCCATCAATCATCTTCTTTCAAGGAAAGTCAAGGCGATGCATGTTTAAATGCTACAGTAAATCACAAACAAACCATTCAGCAAAATGGCTGGTACAGGTGCTGGTCGTTTACCATTGTTGGAGGCTGACACTTCAGGCAGTTTGTTCCGTTGCCAGATAGTCTTTTTTTGTCAACTCTATGCTTGTCTGACACTAATGTCAGTATGCTACAGTAGGGTATGCACAGCTACAGTAGGGTATGCACGGTGCAAGTCTGTTTTATTTCTTTTGAGGTCTTTGCAAGAGACTTTTTTACTCTTACTAAACAGAAAGCCAATTTCACGGGGAAGGGTATCAACACACACACACACTCACACACACACTCACTCCAACACACACGCACACACGCACACGCACACGCACGCACACACGCACACGCACACACACACACACACACACACACACACACACACACTTCCGCAACTGCCCGACTATGATAAAGTGAAAATCTGAGGCCCGCACCAGACCTTAACTCGCAAATAGAGAAAATGCGCGGTATAGCCTACAGTTCCCATTTTTATTTCACATTTCACAGCTTATCTCTTATTGAATTAAACTCTGACATTGTCCTTTTTGCCTCAGTGGATCGACATTAAATTTTTCTGCCCACGTTCCCAAAAGCATTTGACGATTGGCGTGTATTTGGCACGCATACAGTTAGGCCCTAAAGCTTAGGCTTACACACTAATGGCAGATAAAAAGAATGAAAGAAAAGCCTAGCCGGTAGATATGAATTACACAAGGATAAATTTCTCTATTCAACCTGGCCGCCACCCACCCACCCTACATCCACACAATGTTTCATGACTCTAACCCTGGCCGCCCCGTGGATATAACCATGGGGACTGTGGTTATGAGTCAACCCGTGCCTCACTAACACACGCAGGCACATACGCATATGCGCACGCACGCACACACACACACACACACACACACACACACAGGTGACAGACACACACACACACACACACACAGGTGACAGACACACACACACACACACACACACTCACACACACACATTCGCAGATGACAGACCCTGTCTGTAGAATATCTTTAATGGAAAGATTCTCTCCTTATCCACTCTTATCGCTCCCCTTCCTTCTTCCTTTCTGCAATCCTCCAAATGGGTTCTATTTTCTGCCTAATTTGGCAGATGTGGTCCTAGAGTGGACTGGAGAGATGAGATAGGACCTACTGCTCCGCTGCATGTACTTTACTTTTTCTCACACAAGTGCCGTACCTCAAAATATTCTTTCATTAAGTTGAATTATTAAGCAGTTGAAGGTTGTTCTACCCATTATCTTGGATCTTCTTCCTCTTTTGTCGGCTGAGAGTGAGGGATAAGTTTGGGGCAGGTGATGGATTTAGTTGTTGATTTAAATGAAGGCCGGCGACGGTAATAAAACTCAACATGCGGCCTGCTGTGTACTGTACCACGGGGGAGGCTGGTGGAGGTGGACAATCGGAGGACGGGGTGATTGTATTGCATGGAATGAGGAATGGTATCAAACTACTCCTCATTCTGTTCCATGCATTGCAATCAGCCCTCCACCAGCCTCCCCTGCTGTACCGTAGCCAGCAAACAGAACGTTCTAGTGTTATTGTTGGACAGATGAGTACCTACAGTATTGTTAACATCTAATTACATTGCACAGCAATTGAACTCATTATTGTGAAATATCCCTACTTTCTGGGCCTCTCAGATAGTGTTCGCCTCTCAGATAGATGTTCAGCCATTTTGTGCCGCTGCCAGGGAGCAGTTGCAGTGTTTTCCCACTGTGAGGTGAGCAAAAGGGCTCTCTGTAGGGGTTTCCTCAGGAGATGGAAGGGGTGAGCGCACAGCTTTTACCACAGCTGGGCTCCCACAATTACCACGCTTGTCAGATGGCCACTGGCGACCAGTACCGAGGCTCATACATAGCTGCAGTCTTCCCATCTCTCTCCTGACAGCTTGAGAGTCACTGTACAGCAGTGGAGGCCGGTGGAGGTAGAAATCGAGGAGGACAAGCCCATTGTAATGCATGGAACGGAATGAGGAATGGTATTAAACACGTTCCATTCCATGCGTTACAATGACCCCCGTCCTCCGATTTCTACCTCCACCGGCCCCCACTGCTGTACACTACAGCTCAGTCTCCTAAGTAAAGCATTAACCTCTGAGTCAGAGGTTCCTACATGAGAGCAGAGCACAACTGGAGTCCTATTGCCTTAACAAACGGTCAACAACAAACTCCGAGTCATACTGCAGCTCAGTATGATCAAAACCCTGCACGTCAAGCAGGTCACTCAATTATTTGTGTATGAGTGTGTGAATCAGCGTTGACGCTGTCGTAGGAAAAGTGGAAAACTTTTTCAAGTAACTCTCGTCTTTGAGAGTCGGCTTATAGTACATAATGCCACCCGCGGCGCCCCTCCCATCCAAACCATCCCCCTGGTTCTCCCCTGTGGGAGGACCTGGGCTAGAGGAAGAGGCAGTAATGAGCTGTTGTAAATGCCACTGCTGGGTGTGCTAAATGATTTCTCCCCTGTTAGTTCTGACATTAAGGATGAGGGTGAATCATACAGCGTTGCCGCTACGTTGAATGGGCCGCTGTTTTTTTTTTTTTTTTTTTTTTGGTGATACAGAGAATAGGCTAGTCGGGAGAGAGAGGGAACATGTATGATGTAGTGGAACTGGTCTGTCTTGTAGACGTGAACAAGAACATCTCTCTTCTGGAATGGAATAGTTGGCACGATAATTTGTACATGATTTATAGGGATTGTAAGTAGAGATTTGTTTATGATAACAATGTGCTTTTGAATTGTCAGTGTGTTACTTTTGCTGTAAAAAAAAAAAAGCCCTTTGACTATTTCAAATAGAGTCACATTTGAAAGGCCAAATGTAATGTGAATCTATTCCAGCTCCTGTTTGATACTGGGCCATGACACTGTCATATTTGATCATCTTTTTATTAAAAACAAAGAGCTGGTTTCAAATGCAAATATGAACATTGGATTTGCCCAGATATTTTGTGAAAGATAATGAAAGAATTAATTTGCAATTACTGAGGAGGAAGCAATAGCTGCTCAGAGGATGATCTGTTGCCATAAATAAGTATGCTAATGATGAAGCCCAAAGTGGATTAAGTTAGCTTTAATACACCGTGAGTTTGTCATTTGATGTGTGTGTGTGTGTGTGCGTGCGTGCGTGCGTGCGTGCGTGCGTGCGTGCGTGCGTGCACCACAGGGTTGTTTTCCATGTGTAGTCCTCTCGTTATAGGGTGTCAGGTCTTCAGTCTGAGTCCAGGCCAGTGAGGCGTCCCCAGGGCTAGGGGACGCCCCAAATGTCCACCTCTTAGCCCCTTTTCATCCTCCGCTTTGATCACAACTGAGATGGGCAGCAGCCAATACACACACACACACACACACACACACAGGCTCTTTCCTTCTCTCTGAAAACTGCAATAACGAAAAAACATCAGGTTTTTGCTTCGGGCAAATTAGAATGCTGTTGTTGTTGTTATTCTCTTTTATTATTACCGTATGTTCCCCCCTACACACACACACACACACACACACACACACACACACACACACACACACACACACACCACACACACACACACACACACACAAGCTTACATGCCAAACAAAAGTTAACAAGAAAGTGCACTTTCTTCTCTGAGACAGTCCTCAGAGACATTGAGATGTCCTGGGCAAAACCTGTTTCCTGAGTGTTGTTGTTGCTGTTGTTGCTGTTGTTGCTGTTGTTGCTGTTGTCGTAGTTGTATGAAGCCTAGGAAGCGGAGAGGGATATAGGTACATATATCTGTTCAGTTCTGTTCAGTGGAGTGTTTGTGGTGGAGTGATTTCCTGGCACTCCTGGTCTAGTAGATCTCAGCTCTCAGACGCAGCGCTACAAGTTCTGATATGGCTTAGGATGTGGAAGACATTGCGGTAAAGCGACTTACATATACACATACTCTATCCACCCCTCCACACACACACACACACACACACACACACACACACACACACACACACACACACACACACACACACATGACAGATGCTGTCCGTAGCAAGACTCTCTCCTCATCCCCCCTTATCTCAAATGCACACTGAGCACATCTCATTGTCTGCTGCTCACCCCCTGACATCCCGGAGTACAAGCAACTCACTTTTTATGAGTTAACTTTTTGCCACTTTTCTCTTAGATCAGAGGTGAGGTATCAATCTGTTAAGTCTAGCTCTATAGTGCTCAGTCACCCTATAGCTAGGGAGGGAGGGAGGAAGGGAGGGAGTGAGAGAGAGAGAGACTCTGAGGCGTGAAAATAGCATCTCTGTTCTATCTCTCTCTCTCTCCCTCCTCCATGTGAAAATAGCATCTTTTCTCTCCCTTGCTCTCTCCCTCCTCCTCATGTAATTGCCTCTCTTATCCTGCCGTCACAATCCCCAGTGTCTGTCTGCCATAGACCATCAGCACCAGAACAAAGCTGCTCTGCTCTTTTAATGATGCATGAAAATAGCAGCGCAGTCACAACACGGGGAAAGAGAGGCCTACTATGTGTTGTTGTCACACCACAATAGAGAACAGCTCATTGAAACATAGTTATGTGTTGATACACACTAGTCTGTTTATCTGGTTCTCCCTATTCATCGGGAGCTGCACGCCCAGTGAGTTTCTGTCTAAATGGTTCTAATTGTGTTGTTGTTGTTGTTGTTGTTGGCTTGCTTGTTTTCAGGTGTACATCCGTATCCTGGACAACGAGTGGAACGTCTACAGACGCTACACGGAGTTCCGAACGCTCCACAACCACTTGCGGTCGCAGTTCCCGCAGGTGGACACCTTCAGCTTCCCACCCAAGAAAGCCATAGGGAACAAGGTACAGAACAGGACAAGTCAAGGGTTCTTCTTCTCTCCCTCAGCACACACACACACACACACACACACACACACACACTCACTCACTCACTCACTCACTCACTCACTCACTCACTCACTCACTCACTCACTCACTCACTCACTCACTCACTCACTCACTCACTCACACACACACACACACACACAGAGAAAACACTCTCACAAACACACACACACACACAGGTAATATGTTAGGTGGCAGTGCCCTCAGTGGTGTCACTGTCTCTCCAGTGAGGGGAGGGCACTCTCAGACGCTCCCCTTTCTCTCTGAAACCGCGTCTCTCTCCTTTTCATCCCCCTCTCCTATATCCTTTCAACCTTTCAGAGATAATTTGGCCCCGACCCCGATTTCTCCATTCTGACGATTTGATGCTGCGCCCGGCGAAACCAGCAGTCTGGTCCAACCTTCAAAGACCAACGTTTCAGAGCGTGAAAGTGAAGTGAAAGCTGAGATGCTGGGACGGTGTGTGTGTGTGTGTGTGTGTGTGTGTGTATGAGAGAGTGTTTTGTGTGTGTGTGTGTTTGTGAGAGTGTTTTCTCTGTGTGTGTGTGTGTGTGTGTGTGTGTGTGTGTGTGTGTGTGTGTGTGTGTGTGTGTGTGTGTGTGTGTGTGTGTGTGTGTGTGTGTGTGTGTGTGTGTGTGTGTGTGTGTGTGCGCCATCTGCATTTCTATTGTCGGTCATTTCTTGGTCATAGTCTGTCATTAGTGTTGCAGTGCCCTACAGTGAGACATATTGACCTGTATTGTATTATATTATCTATTAACTTTCCATTATCCTGAGGCTTCTGACCCTCTATACATACTGCAGTATGTGTATAACACGCTCACTTGACCATCATAGGGGTCGACGGGCAAGGATTATAGCCCAAGTATCGCCAATATTACCGCTTTCTGTCTGTCACTCTCTTTCTTCCTCTTTCTCTCTCTCTCTCTCTCAGCTCCAGAGGGAGCCTTTTGAAGTCTTCTGAGTTGAGGAATATCTTGAGTGCTTCAGAAGTTGGGGAGTAACTTTGACATGCAAACACAAAGGAGTGCACAGGGCCTGAGGGGCCAGGTTTTAAATGAGCGGGTGTATACAACTTAAAGATGCAGTGGCAGATATTTGATAGCAACAAGATTGTGTTGGTGTGTGTGTGTTGGTGTGTGTGTGTGTGTGTGTGTTTGTGTTTGTGTGCGTGCATGCATGCGTGTGTGTGCATGCGTTTGTGCGTGTGTGCATGCGTTTGTGCGTGTGTGTCTTCAAGTTGGCCCTGAAGTACAGCTTTCAGATACTGTAACCATGCACAGACTTTGAGCTGGGAGCAGATAGAGAGAGTCCCAAGTGGGTGAAATAAAGAGAACAGTTTACTTGCTTAACTACAGCCTTCCTAAACAACACATCTCCATAACAACGAGCAGGAACCGCATCCTTCAGAGGAGATCAGATACGTCGTCTTTTTGCGAGCGCGCCGCTCGTCACCTGAGGGAAAAGAACTAAGCCCTGTCTCTACAAAGTGTTCCTTCTGATGGCTGAGAGAGGGAATCAGAGACAACACAGAACAATGACGAGATTAAAAACGACAAGGCAGCTCATCTCTCAGCAGGCCCACCGATTAAACACACACACACACACACACACACACACACACACACACCCACACCCACCAGTGGAGGCAGGTAGAGGCAGAAATCGTAGGATGGACTCACTGTAATGCATGGAACGGAATGAGGAGTGGGATCAAACAAATGTGATGCATGTGCAAACACACGTGTCTGATACCATTCCTTTCCATGCATTATGATGAGCCTGTCCTAAGATTTCTACCTTCACCAGCTTCCACTGACACACACACACACACACACACACACACACACACACGCACGTGCGCGCACGCACACACACACAAACAAACTTGTGTGCTGATACTGTACATCTTGGAGGTGTCACCGTTAATGATGGAGAAATGCTAATGTTGGTCTGTAGGATATTAGCATGGCAGGAGGAGCCTTTTTAAGTGTGCCATGGATGAAACGAGAGAGCTGTCACTGGAGATCAGGAAGCAGAACACGCAACTCACTCACTCTTTCACACACGCACACACACACACACGCACACGCACTCCATCATTATCCTCATCCGCATTGACATGCCAGAGCTAACAGCATTACACACCAACAAGGACCATATCATCATGCCTGTTAAACACACTCCAACATGCTGCTCACGCAGCGCATGATCCTGAGAGAAACATTTAGCTAAGCTTGTCAGTTTGCTTCAACCAGGAGCCCGTGTGGAAAACATAATCCACATTTCTGTATTACAAGCTGTACCTACTGCATATGTGGCCTCTGCTAGCTTACAGGATCAGGTGAGCTAACACCAAGTATGGATCTCACATGTTGTTTGATGTGATGAAAACGTACAGTGATCTCCTGTCTGTCTCTGGTTTGTAATGCACCATGACTGAAACATTAAGTGAGTTTTCCGAGGGCTCAGTTGGTTGGACGGCATGGTGCTACAGTAGCAGCAACACTACAGCTGTGGCTTTGATTCCAGCATCAGCCATGAGACAATACACTGTCTATGTGTATGAACTGTAAGTGTCTGGTGAATGACCATGTGATATTGTTAAAGGGACACTTCACCAATTTTGACATCACATTCATTGTCTCCAGCACCATACCAGTGTCTATGGGAATTTCCGGTTAATCACATATTGCACAACAGTTCCCCCAGGAGAAATTACCACATGACCCGCCCACAGAGTTGGTTTTGTCTTCCCCTCCTGTGTGTCTTAATCGTGTCTGATGTGGGCACCTAAATGTTCAGCATTCGCACGCGCTTTTCTGTGTGAGCCAGAAATCTTCTTTGTCTGCTCCCTCAATGTTGTTAATGAAAGAGCCAGCCTCCTCTCAGCGTCCTGTGGGCTGTGTTCTCTCTGATAGCTCACTGAGGATGATGCCACACGAGAGACACATTCAGATGTCCTGCTGTGTACACACACACACACACACACACACACACACAAAGAAATGCACACACACACACACACACACACACACACACTGGGCACATCAAGCTCCTCTGCTCCTCTACATTCTGACAGTTAACAGCAACGCACACACACACAAGCCCCCCCCCGCCCCCACACACACACACAAAAGCCCCCCCTCCACCCTGACAGCTCCTAAACAGCTGATTTGTCAGGGGCTCGGCCTGCAAACAGGCTAAATGTTCCCGAGCCGTCCCGCCAAATCCTTCCTGACGGCCACGGGAAGACAGCGGGAGGAAGAATGATGACATCAAAGCCTAGGACTGTCTGTGCCCGAGTTAAACTGTCAGTTTCTCCTCTCTGCTTCTCATGGAAGTTTGATCTCTTTTGTGGAGGTTTTATTTTCCCCTCCCTCACGCTCCTTTTATTTGAATCAAATTGCTCCGTTTCCAGCCAGCCGCTTTTCCTTTCTCGTCTCCTCCCCCCTAGTTGGGCCGTGAATGTAGAAGAAGTGTGAAGGGGCCCCGTCTCTCTGGACACAATGAAAGAGCTGCTAAGTGAATACGCTTCTCTCTCCTCTCCATCATCACCCGCATGGCAGAACAAGAGGCCTGGTTGGAAACTGGACCACACATCATTATTCTTTTAAGACATTTGATTATATATGATTGATCATATATATATGATTGATAACATTCTATAAGGTCTTAGGTAATATTACCGGGAGCCTGTGTGTGTGTGTGTGTGTGTGTGTGTGTGTGTTTCGTTGTATGCCCTTGGCAGAGGTTTCCCGTCACCACCTGGAGAGACAGAGTAAAGCCGAGCCAAAAGTGAATAGTTAACTTTTAGAACAAAAAGTGAATTATAAACGGGTCTTGTGTATGTTGTGTTCACATATAACATGCATCATGGATGCCCCACGCGTTCAGTTATGACAAAGACACCACTGTATGGAGGCCTTGTATGAACATTCCTGAGTTACTTGTGATCTTTTTTGCGTCACTGCCTTGTTTTGTATAAACAGAACTTCTAAATAGCAGCGTGGCCAGGTTTCTGCTTTGTGCTTCCTGGCCAAGGTCCGACTTCACTGTCCCACCGGTCTCCTTTGTGAAACCGGTGACCTTGTTTCACGGTCAATAATAGTTATTGTGATTTATTATTATTATTATTTGGTTGGCATTAGGCATCCGTCAAGGTTAGGATAATGCATTTGTGTGTTGGCATGATTGAAAACACCCGTACGGCCGCCACATTGTCAATGGCCAAGTCCATAACAGGCTTGTATTTGAATTCCACCTCCGAAGAACCCCTTTGAACCCCACAAATCTGTTCACCCCCTACCCTACCCATGGTCCTCTGCTGTGCTGTAGCTGTCTTGACCTACTTTGAGCTCCTCCTTCCTCTGACAGGACCAATCACATCTCTCTCAGTCCTGTGTGAAGTGGCATGACCCTGCTGTGCTGCATCCACAGAACATAAACAGTATTATATGTCCCCTCTGATCCAGGCAGCTTATACGCTCTCTCTCTGTCACTCCATGACTGCGTGTCCCTCTCCCCTTCACATGCTCTCATGTCTCCGCACACATGTGTGGTCACACATGCCTGTGTGTATCAGAGTCTCTGTTAGATTACATTAACATGCCTCATAGAGAAGACCAGTAGGGCCGGTTAGCCTGATATAGTCCTATCTCCCTCCATGTATGTTTATGCTGTCATATATATATATATATATATATATATATATATTCGCTGACAGGTGAGGGCCGGTGCCTCTCGTCATTCTGGTGTGTGCGTGTGCGTGAGTGTGTGTGCATGCGTGTGTGTGGGTCCCTGTCAGCCACAGAGCCAGGGTGCTGTAGCAGGCTTGTCTTGATGAGACAGGTGAGGATGGCTGTAATGGGTAGAGCTTGGGACCCAGGTTGTCACAAGAATGGACGGACGGACAGACAGACAGACAGACAGACAGACAAACGGAGCCATGGAGGGTAGAGAAGGAGAGGAAGGTGAGGTGAGGGAGTGAGTGGTAGTGACTCCATCTCACTATTCCACCGAGTGAAAGGGAGAAGGGGGGAGAGACAGAGAGAAAGACAAAGAGAGACCACCTGGTTTGTGAGTGAGTACAATAGTTCTAGTTGTAGTAATATATTCTCCATCAACCCTAACCCAAAACAACACACAACAGCCTCTCCAGTCCTCAACCCTCCCCTGTATACACTGGATGATGAGTGTGTCAAGAGGACTCTTACGGTCCTAACTGTGTTGACGTCTCTGAGCGTGTCCCTCCCTCTCTGTAGACACACCATGAAACAAGCCCTGGCAACCGCGTCTCTCAGGACCAGGCTAATCTGACACATCACATCTCCACACTCCTACCCTGCACACTTACACACTCCTCAGCTTCTCACTCATACTCTACATACTTACACACTCCTACCCTGCACACTTACACACTCCTCAGCTTCTCCCTCCTTCTCCCCTACACACTTACACACCTCCTAAGCTTCATATCAAATACATATCAGATGTCAAATCTCTCTCTCTCTCTCTCTCTACCTCTGTCCTGACCTTTCCCCCTCTCTCTGTCCCTTTTTTTAAAAAATCTCCTTCAGTCTCTCTCTCCTTCCTTCAGTAGTGTTGAAGTGTGCTTCTCCTCTCCCCTCTTCCCCAGGATGCCAAGTTTGTGGAGGAACGTAGGAAGCAGCTGCAGACGTACCTGAGGATGGTGATGAACAAACTGATCCAGACACTCCCTGACTTCTCAGCCAGACCCACAAAGGAGACTCTGCTGCAGCTGCTGCCTTTCTGCCTGTGAGTCTCTCCATACTGTCCTGCACACATAACAATAAGGCCCTCCAGGCTGTGATTTATCCTCAATATGGTCACGGGGAGGGGGGCTTGTTAGGCACGACGTTCAGCATAATGCCGGCAAACCCCCCTCCCAAGAGACAATATTGACGATAAATCATGCGCTCGAGGGTGTTATTGCTTTTCCGGTTACACAACAAATCCGAAAATTGTGACAAGAAAACAATGCTTTAAGTTTTTATTTTGTGATAGATTGTGGTGGTGTCTGTCGTGTGCTTAGAAATATAGTTCCCAAAACTACCACCATTGTCAAGGGGATGTGATAAACAAACCTACTGCACTGCATGAATAACATAACAGGTGATTTAACTGTGTTGTTAAATCACGCCTTTGAACGCCTCATGCATCGCAATGCTTGTTCTGATCAAACCGTTGCATAATCCTCATTTCATTGCTTCTCTCTAATCTGTGTGTGTGCCAGCGCGGACCGACGTTTAGGATCTAGTCATTTCCTGTCAAATTCTCACCAAATTTCCACCTGTGATCAGTGAGTGTGACCTATCACGGGTCCTGACAAGAGTCTAATTTCCTCTCTGTGGGAGCTGATACTTGTTGACTAGAAAAACCATCAGAATGACCTGAAATATATGTTCAGTATACCCTGATGTAGTGATTTACAGCAAACACTGCATGTACCAGTGACGCATCCAGAACTGCAGACTCTTAATGACACCAAACAGGAGCATCAGATTGATGAGATGTTCTTCTCCCTCCTGATCAGAATTAATTAAAGTGGGATCCCTGGTTCGCCTCTATGTTGGTAATAGGTTGTTGTCAGATAGAGGTGGACCTCGAAAAGATGACAAACTGATTAGTATACTCATCAGCAGAGAGAGAGAGAGAGAGAGAGAGAGAGAGGTGTTAGGGAGTGGTGTCATTTTGATTAGATGGTGGTCTGACAGGGCTGTGGGGATGACAAGCCCAGGCAAAGAGAGACTTAGAGAGAGAGAGAGAGAGAGATGGCAACTGCTGAGTCCCACTCACTCACTCCATCAGCCCTGGGAGACATGGCTCTTTAATGGTGTTACAGCTGCTCTGGCTTTTACTAGCTCTGGTAGTACAGCCCCCTCACGGAACAAAAGACCAGCACTAGCTAACGCATCAGAAGGCACAGTCGAAAAGGTGTGTGTGCATGCGTGTGTGTGTGCGTGATTCTGGGAAAAGGCAGTCACAAGGTTTTAGTCACAGGGAGTTGATGTGGATTCACCTCACTTCAAAAGTGTCAATACTTAGTATTCATCTCAAGTTTGCACATTCACATTTTGTACTGAGATCACAGGACACAGAGTTTCTTCCTTTGCAGTGTTCAGAGAAAAACAACTGTGGCTCCTCTTCCAACGCCAATTTCAAGTGCAGTTTGTGGTATTTCGTCCTGAAATATGTTGAAAATATGTTTCCCCTCTGTTTGCGTTATAGTAGGTTATAGTCTGTTCTGCTATTGTTTGTTTGTGTTGGGTTATGTAATGTCTCAGCATGGCGTGGGACATAATGTCAGGGTGAAGTGTGAGAGGGAGGGAGAGAGAGAGAGAGAGAGAGAGAGAGAGAGTTTCGAGCTGTAGTGCAGTGTGAGGGTTAGAGCCTAAGCTAGCAGGAAGGGAACACCACTCTCTTTACCTGGCGTTGTGTGTGTGTGTGTGTGAGAGAGCTTGTTTGTGTAAGTGTGTGATACAGCTTGTGTGTGTGTGTGCATGTGGGCTTGTATGTGCGCGTAGGCGTGCATGTGTGTGTATTGCACCATAGCCCTGTGCTAGCAGGGAGAGGTGACGCCAGTCTCTTATTAACGGGGGGCTGTTGTGACCCCCGTGGCTCAGAGGGAAAGCCACATCAGAGAGAGAGCCACAGCAGCAGAAAGCCTTCCAGAGAGCAGCAGGCTTTATTGTGCTGCCTGACCGCCCCGCCTCCCCTTCACCACAGGTAAACAGGTGAAATAAGGGACACGGTGACATCGCTAGAGTGCGTCTCTTCAACTTTTGGATGGAGAGGTGCAAATGTTTCAACGTACTGGGTTGGATTGAGAAGTGGTCCTGTGTTCCAAGGCATTCATGCCCATTTTGGTTTCCCAGAATTCTCATTTCCATCTCCAACTGTCAGCTTGTCAACGGTCATAGATTCCTCCCAGATTGGTTGTCAATGAAATGATCTTGCATCTTGTAGTACTAGTAGTACAGTAAGGCTCCTACAGGCTCCTACAGAGTCACCACTGTTATTACCCTCCAGCTGAATCCCACCTGCTGGGTAAAAGTCACTGCCTGGAGTGAGGACCTTTGTACCACAGCAGTAAAGAGAGCAATTCAGGATACATCAAACAGACAGCGAGCATTCATCTCTCCGCTTTCATGTCCCTTTGACAAGGTGCTGCAGCAGCTCTCTTTCAGACATGTTTATGAGCGCTCCTGGAGGGATCCCAGGTTGACCTGTTGTTGTAGGGCTAACTAGGGCAGCGCTGTGGCTAAGTGGGCCAAGATTACATCCTCTCTCACAGTGGCACATATGAAAAGGTACATCACCAGTAATAACTGTAATTGAATGTAGTCATCCAAATGATTGCTACCTGATAGGTCAATGTTTCCAACATGACAACCCTTTTTATGCTACCCTACAGTAAGGGAGATGGTAGATTATTGAGGTTGATTTATGGTTGATATACGACCATGGTAGATCCACTGACCCCTGCCTTTTGTCCTCTCTCACAGCGACACTCCACAGGCCAGCGAGGGAGGGACAAAGACAGCCCGCTCCAAAGCCTCGTCCCGCTTCCCCAGACTGGGCCGCAGTCGGAACCAGGAGGGCAGACCGGAGCCCCAGAGCGGTGACCTCTAACCTAGCCATAGACCTTGATCTTGACCTTCACCTTTGACCCCACTCCCTGATTGGCGGATGATAAGGGGCTATTGTTGGACCCTGTTGGACCCTCAGAGCCATAGAGACACAGTGAAGGTCATTGAGGAGAGGAGGAGGAGGAAGAGGAGGAGGAGGAGGCTTCTGCTGCTCCCCCTGGCCTTCAACAGCAGGACCCTATGACTACTTATCACTGGGAGTCAGAGACACTCGGCTTGCTTTTCTACCATAAACTTTACCCCCAAGACCACACATGAACTAGCTGGGTCTAGGACAGATGTACACACACAGACGGGGACTTTTTCCTCTTTTAATCAGTTTTGTAGTGAAACTGTATCATGGTCTTTGTGCCTACTGCCTACAGTGTTTTGTAGCTGATTTATTGTTTTTGGGAGGTGGGGTTGGGGGAGGGTTATAGATCAGGGGAGGTTGGTGGAGGTAGGAATTGGAGGATGGACTCATTGTAATGCATGGAACGGAATGAGGAATGGTATCAAACACGTGTGAGCCCACCCTCCGATTTCTACCTCCACCAGCCTCCCCTGTTATAGATTTAAAAAAAAGTGTTCTTCATGCAAAACTAACATGTTTTTTGGTGAATGTCATGATTAAGGTGCCATGGAACTTCATTAATATTTTATATTTCTGTTACTAAATATAATCTGCACAAATCATGTATTCCATCTCACAACAATGTCTTTATCAAAGATGAACAAAGTAGCCAGCAGTTGCTATGATTCTGATTGTGAATTAAATGGGACTTAGCAGGAGAACAGGCCTATATTGTAGATGAATGTCTTAACAGTGGTAACACTTGAAAATAAGCTGCTTGATGAAGTGCATGAAATGTGTCTCTTAACTATGCAGTTCGTACACTGCTCTAACTCGTATGAAACGGATCCTCGTACACATCACCCAAGAGTAGTTGTAGACCATTTTCAAAGAAGAGATGACTTGTTTTTTTGGTAACACTTAATCTAAAGGTCTGCTTGTTAAACATGTACAGTATATATTGTTCGTTGCCTATCAAATAGTTGAATACATGTACCCGTATAAGGTTATTAATTATAGGCCTACTAGATTAAACAAACTATTTGATTATATTACATAAGCAGTTTAGTGAAGTGGACCTCCAAGTAGAACTTTAAATAATGTGTTACCAATTTTTGATGGAATGGAATGATTTCATTGGAGGGTCACGTCCCCGCCCACAATCCCTCTCCAATCAGATGTGCACAGGAAATAGCAGGTGATTGACACAGACTGGGGAAACTGCTTGAATTACAATTTAATACAAAGAGCAGATTCTGATTCAGCTATTTACAATGATATTTTTAAGCACAGTAATCAAATGTCAACCTATACACAAGCATTATCGTTCATTCATTCTGACAAACGGCACTGCTGTTGCATATTGTATTCTAAACGTAACTGTAAAAAACTATTCATGGACTGTTGGCGCAGTAGTGGCTCAGAGACATTGGGTGATGCATCTGGAACATCAGACGGTGTTGTTCGACAGTTTAAACCCCGTTTTCGCTGTCAAAACAGGAGCAACCGCATCCTGTACTGCTTTCCATTCACTTGTCGGTACAGTCACGCCTCGTCATTCATAACATACCCTGGCATTTACATCAATCTACTATACTCAGGCTTTAAGCAGTGTTGTTGCCACTCTCCTACAGAACAGTACCACTAGCCAGGTTCAGCTATATAAACCGTATGTGTACAGTATTTGACATCATTAGTGAAAACCAAGGTTAACTTCTCTACCTGTGGGCTCTGGTGGGCTTCTCATGTACCTGTTGTTGTCCTTGCCTTAGTGTGGTAGTCTAGCCTTAAATCACTGTCACTGGCAGATGGAGGGAACTGTTGAATAAAGGAGAACTGTACATACCAATGATGTTTTCGATCTGTGATGTTCTTCACATGCAAGTCTGTGGTGGTAGGGACGGAGTTGTGAGAGAATCCTTGATGACATGAACAGTTGAAATGTATGTGCGTGTGCGTGTGTGTGTGTGTGTACACGTGCATAGATGGATAAATGTGTAGATGCCTGTGCGTGCATGCGGATAAATGTGTGCGTGTGTGTGCGCGCGCATGCATAGATGGATAAATGTGTAGATGCCTGTGCGTGCATGCGGATAAATGTGTGCGTGTGTGTGCGCGCGCATGCATAGATGGATAAATGTGTTGATGTGTGTACTGCATCTGTGTTTTATTTCTGCTGCTGACTGTTTAGCATTCGCTGCACTGTACAGTTGTCTAATCTTAATTCATCTCCCTACCCTTCTGTTTACAAAAACACACTCCTGCATTTTCCAGGGCTGTGTTGGGTCGGTGGAGAGCACAATGAGTGTGTACTAAATGCTCATCGTCTATTGACCAGAAAATTGTGTACAAGCCCAGTTAGGATAGGGATGACTGGTCCTGGCGATGTTAGATAGAGTACACACTCCCCACAGCTGAGTGGATACAGGCCAAACATACCAAGTATTTACACCCAGATAACCGGTGATGTTTCAGGTATACTCAAGGCCATACAGAGGTATTTTTAACCAGAACACAGAATCCACTGAGATAAGGAAGCCCTTAAAGAACAACACCACACTCTTTCCTTTGTCTCTGAAGGGTGTGACGGCCTTGGTGACCTTCGTAGTATAAATTGACAATTTTTACAAACACAAAGGTTGGTTATGCTGTGCAGCCGTCATCATTGGAATAATCCAAGTCTTTACCATAAAAGGCATTGCTTGTGTTTCTACAATGACATTACAGTACTAGTGTTGAGAAACTGAAGCAGAAAATTGTGATGCTTGTTGCGAGCCTCCTAATACCGGAACTAAATCAGGTCTGTGTCAGTGTGGAATATAGAGGGAGCAGATCAACAGCCAACAGGTTTGTAAACACAACCTGTCCTCTCCATGTAAACAGTTGAGGCTGAAAGAGGAGCCAGATTGAGATGGTAATTTTCTGTCACTCAGACAGATCATCTGTTCTTTTTCGCTCTGTTTGACAGTGACACACAGCTCCAGAGGGCAAGAGAGGGAGAGGAGAGACAGTTGAGTTAATCTTATCCTAACACCTTATGGTACACTCTAATGGATAGCCTTAATTAAGATATTCTACATGCCAACCAGACTGCGGGATTCCATGTTGTCTTCATGATGTCATTAATGACCTTCCTAGAACTGTAACTTGCATTTCAGATTACAGCACAGCTGTGCAGGTAGCCTGTGTAACTGTCCTTGTGACAGAGTAGCCATCTTGGTCCACTGTTCGTCTTGTCGGAAACCCAAGTTTTCTTCTTTCTGATAAGAGTCTGCTTGTCTTATTTCAGACTCCTTGATGTTAGTTAATTGCTTGTGTAGTTCCCTCCACCCAGCGGTATTATACCCCCCCAGACCTCAGAAGTCCCGTCTCAAAGCTATCAAAATAGGCCCTGCAGCTATTTTTTATCAAACCACGGCCTTGATCTAACCACCTTGGAAAATCCTGTTGAACTAGAAGGGAAGTGAGTTCCTGTGTGGCTGAGCAGTACTGGGGCACAGATAGAGAGTGATGGAAATCCCTTCCATTGTTTGGAGAAAGAAGTCGGACTCAGTCTAATTGGACACTTAATCACATCAAGTGGTGTTTGATGGCATGTACTGATACCCTGAGGAGCGAGGGAGGGAGGGAGGAAGGGGAGAAAAATGGGGGGAGGAATGGAGCCACAACACGACAGTGCCCCAGATAAAGCACCACCGAACTCTCTCCTTCTGACCTTCTCCTCTCCCTGTATCATGACAACACACACTTTCATTCCTCCAGACATTACCTGTCCCCATACACGGTGTCAGTATATGTGTTTGTCAGGACTCAAACACACTCACCTTCCTCCCAACATCACCTGATTTCATTTCCAGTCAGGTTTAAGTGGGACAAAAGTTCCCCTGGGAGACAGAAAGCACTGAGCTTTTACAACGACCTCTTGTCATCCACACTGACACCGTGTATTTATTCTTCTTGAGCGAGGGAAGGTTTCAAGGCGGACAGACACCTCGCCAAAGTGGTTTCATCTGTGTGTGTCTAACAATGGAGGTCAGCTCCATTTGTTCTATGTTAAAGACGGGTCCTTCACCAGATTAAATGGATGGAGAGATGAAGGATGAGGCTTGTAGGTACATAGAGGTTGATTCATGTTCCTGTGTTGCTGTCACCCACCTGCTGTCAAAGGACAGGCGTTCCTGAGATGGAATTCATTTGACTGTCAAACAGGTGCCTCATGAATAAGAAACGTGGTTGGGTGTATGACATTGAATCTGAATGGATGTCATTGATCACATACGAATGTCACTCTGTTCCTGGTACATTGAGACTACACTGTGACTTTTTCTTTGTTCACTGAATGCTTCTAAGGTGTCATTCAGTACTGTACATAACCAAGCAAATACTTGTATGTCTCATGAAAACTAGTCTTAACTTGAGCTGAGTTCGTACTCCGTGTTGTTTTGCTGTACAGTACATTTTTTTTTTTTTTTTTTTTTTTGTTTACATATTAATTATGTTTTCTCTCATAGTCCTCATCTCCATAATGTGCCACTGAATGTCAAATAAGCAATCGACAGGTATATTCACACCAGTCAAGGCTGGTGGAGGCAGAAATCCAGAGGATGGCTCATCGTAATACATGGAACGAAATGAGGAATTGTATCAAACATGTGTGTTTGATACCGTTCCTCATTCCGTTCCATGTACTATAATGAGCCCGTCCTTCAATTTGTACCTCCACCAGCCTCTACTGATTCACACACCTGGGTTAGCTGCCAGGTGTGTGAACAGTGAACAGACGCTGTCAGAGTTCCTCTCTCTCCTGTAGCCACATCCGTAAGGTAACACACAAACCTGTTAGACTTCACACTCACTTCACCGCCTTGATTCCCCTCATCACCCTCACCAGGCATGTCCTTTACTGTGTGTGTGTGTGTGTGTGTGTGTGTGTGTGTGTGTGTGTGTGTGTGTGTGTGTGGTATTGCCTCCTACAGTACAGTACTGTATCTCTGTCACTCGTGACTCTGCTATTTCAGTTATTGCAACATCACACCCTCTCAAGTTGGCCCATAAAAATGCAGATACACAAGAAATCTGTTAAACTTCACTTCAGTGTTTGAAAGTAAGATAGAAACTGAAGGGCTTTTGGGCTTGATCATAGACCCCTGTCATATCATTGCATCATTGCTTTCACTTTGTGTGTACTGTGTATATATTCTGTAGCAGCCAGTGGCCTTCCCCTAGTTCCCTTTCTCAAGGACTGTGCCTGTCTTACTGACAGGTGGGTGGGCCAGAAGCTGTGAGGAGGAGAGAGTGTCTGGCTTTGACATTGACCACATACAACGCTGTCTGTAACCAGACTCCATTGTGCTCCCAAAGCCCAGAGATCAGCAAGACAGCTCCCCCTCCACTCGTCTCACCAACGTCAGACTCTCACTGAGATTCTGGGTTCTAAGACACAAGCAGTGGACAACAGCGGTACTACCTCCACCCAGCTCACCTAACATACTCTACCCAGCCTGGTAGGTTTACCTGGTCAGGTAAGGAGGAGTTTGATAAGAGAGACTATGTAAAGTAGTAAAAAGGCAAAAAGGTGTGAAATTGTACAGTAGATATGTGTTTCTCAATCGTTTCTATACCAGGGAGGACCCAGCTCCAGTATCTGAGTTACACACATTTGCTGTCATCTAGTCCGTCACTGTTTTAGCCCAGGTCCAGGTGTTTGGTCCACTGTTTTAGCCCAGGTCCAGGTGTTTGGTCCACTGTTTTAGCCCAGGTCCAGGTGTTTGGTCCACTGAACCTTGCAGTTAGTGTGACTGAACAACAGGGGAGGCTGGTGGAGGTAGAAATCGGAGGACGGGCTCATTGTAATGAATGAAATGAGGAATGGTATCAAACATGTGTGTTTGTACATGCATTACAATGAGCCCATCCTCCGATTTCGACCTCCACCAGCCTCCCTGGACTGAACAAACACCAGTGCTATGAGACAGAGGCCGGCCTCTCCAGCAGACCCGAGTGAGAGCTCTCAGTAAGCATCAGTATTTCACCACTGAGTCAGTGGCTGTTCTTCTCCCACCATTGTCCCAAGCCTCTCAGATTACATAAGCTTCTCACCATGAACCCTGGTGTTCCCTGATAGGACCAGGACTCCCAATGGTGCTGTTGTTGCACCGTAATCCCCTTAAGTGTGTGTGTCTGTGTGTGTGTGTGTGTGTGTCTGTGTCTCCTTGTGTGTGTCTCCGTGTGTGTGTGTGTGCTTGTGTGCGTGCTTGTGTGTGTGTGTCTCTGTGTGTGGTATCTACTCTGTGTGTGAGTGTGTTAGAGGGTGTAAGGACTCATCTGCACTCAGTGGGTCCCATCTGGGTGTCCTATTGTTCTGTATTTCATGCATGGTGAGAAGGCTGCTTTGTTGGGGTTTGTCGGATTCCAGTGTGTTTGGCAGCCAAGCCCTCTACAGTGAGTCATTACATAACGCCTCGCGCAAAGTATTTCCCTCTGTCTGTTTTGGAGAGCATCCATTTCAGGGGCCATGGAGTGGAATCTGCTCTCTCAGCTCCCCAGATACACTCTGCTACTGTATGCTATGGAAAAAGCTATGGAAAATGTAATATGTTACCTCATTATATGCCTTGTCCTGGAAGGTAGGCTAAATGATACTAAAAGTCCTTTGGGTCTACAATGTGAAAGTCCTGGCATTTGTTGACTTCGTCTGATGCTTATGTTTTTATGGTTGGAGGCTTCAGTGTCAGACTGACATTGATAATGGAGTTGATTATGACTGACTTGCCTGCCTGCCTGTCTGTCTGTCTGTCTATCTACCTGCCCGTTAGGCTTAACAGTTCATTTAGAGAGCTTTTAGCTCAATATACACCCGATACCCACGGTAACCAGAGCTTTAATTTCATGGTGCATCACCATGGCAACTTAGGTGTTGATTTTCTTTCTTTCTCTCTTTTTTTTGCTTTGTAAAGAAGACACAAACAGGGGTTCTGTTTGCATCACCAGAGTGAGCTGCAGCATTGAATATTACCCAAAATACAAACCAACCTCTTAGCCATGCAGCTGGATTTAACAACATGAAGTAATGGATTTGAAAAGCCGGGGGAATTTCTCATATTGCATATCCCAGTGCCTCTGTGGACTGAACATAGATTGTTTGTGTATCAGTGAAACCCAGGGGTCTTACCATCCACACATGACTGAAGCATATTACAGTAGCTCCCGAACATTCACGGTCAACCAAGCCAACTGACAGACTGTGTGCGCGTGTGCGTGTGCGTGTGCGTGTGCGTGTGCGTGTGTGTGTGTGTATACGTTTCTCGTCAGCTGAAAGCTGAAACCCCATATGGGAGATGCAGAAAGCCTATCTTTCTGATTCCCATACATGCACATCTACCCCTGTGTGGTGACAGGACAGGGAAGGGACAAGGAGAGAGAGAGACAGAGACAGAGACAGACTGTTCATTGCAGAAATAATGCATCTCTTCCGTATAGATGAGCATCTCCCAGAGGTGGCCGCCACATCTGCCTGACGATTCCAGAGCTTAATGTAATTTCTGTTTTAAGACAACATGGCTCCATCTGTGTAGGCTGAACCAGGAGGAGCCATGGGGGGCTGTTTCACCCTGACTACACTCATCACGCCGTGCCCCCCTGCTCCCCAGCTGGGACCCAGCTTTGTTATTTTAAACTACGGGTCCACTCGGAAGGGAGTGAGATGGAACAAGTAAAGCCGTGAGGTAGATGAATAGCTGCAGTGGAAGGGGAGGCTGGTGGAAGTAGAAATTGGAGGACAGGCTCATTATGCTGCATGGAACAGAATGAGGAATGGTATTAAACCCATGTGTTTGATACCATTCCTCATTCCGTTCCATGCATTACAATGAGCTCTTCCTCCGATTTCTACTTCCACCAGCCTCCCCTGAGCAGTGGATTACATCACATTGATTGCTCAGTGGACCACCTGAGATTCAGAGATGGGATATTGGTGCTTCGTTCCAGACAGCCAGGTTTTAGCAGGGAGAGATGCTAGCATGGATTCTCCTTATCTCTACCTGGGGATCTCTGGTGAAATGAAGTGGTTCCAGTGTGTCAAAGCTCTCACAGTCATACATATTTTAGGTTTTTGATACAACTTTGAGATTTGCATCTGATAATACAGAAGGCTGCCGTATAGACGGGACATTGGGTTAGTATTAACGACCAAAAACTATGTTTTTTTAGTGAAAAGTTATGGCTTGTCAAAAGCTGCAAAAGACAGCAAATTCTAAATCAGCTCCACCATCCATAACTACCTACCGCATTCACTCACAAGGATTTCCAGCACACAGCTTTGATACCTGTGTGCTATATGATGGTCTACTGTACTTCAAACAACTGGGCAGGTTGCTTAGGATTCAAGGCTTCTCTCAAACAGCATTATTCATATTCTTGGAGCAAGTTTTCTCCCAAGATAGTGATTTATATTCAGCATGACAATATACATTTTATTGCTACACAATAGGTTTGTAACTAGGTTGGTGGAATTTGTATTCAGTGCAGCATGGTGGGAAGTTCTATTTTCACTGACATACACAGCAATGAATAGAAGACAGGCAATTAAATATAGTCCAACACTGTACATTTCATTTGTTCCATGTAACACAGGATCCTATTTCTCTCATTGTTCACTGTTATGTGGTAATGTTTTGTGACAGTATGAGCTTTAAATATGTTTTCCTGTCTGTAAACATATCCCTGTGTGATATCAAGCTTACTATCACAAAGATTACCCTAATTATCCATAGATTGTGTTAAAGATTTTTCTGGACTTGTTCTATCAATCACTGTGTAACAAAGAAGAAACAAATATGTAAATATGTCTCTCTTTGTCTCTTGTATGTCTGGTCATGTTACATAAAGAAGATGGATAGGCTGTAGTTTTACAAACACATCACACCACCAAACATACAGTACACCTGCATCAGTGTTTCCCTCAGCTTTTAGTCGTAAGCAAGAGCACAGAAGCCCACAAATCAGCATCGACGGATTGACTTTTAGGATGGTTTTAGGTGGGGCTATATAGTGGTCTATCTCCTTGCCACTTTACTTCCTCTGCACTGGAATGTGTAAGAAGTGCACAGGTGAAAGCACATCCTTGGGGTTCTATCTACCACAATGCTTAGTGCTTACACCAGTGGATGCTGGTAGAGGCAGAAATTGCAAGACGGGCTCATTGTAATGCATAGAATGGAATGAGGAGTGGTATAAATCTTCAAATTTCTACCTCCACCAGCCCCCCCGGCTTACAGAACACCTATCCTGGGACTTCAAATCAGTGTTGGTGTAGGAGGGGTGGACAAAAGCCACATTTTGAGACACTTCAACTGTATAATTCCCATTAGGCGCAGAAAATGAGACAAAGGCCCTTTCTCAATTGTTAGAAACTTCAGTCCTCACGTCCTCTTCTCCATCCATCACTCGTTTCCTTCTTACAAAGGCATTGGAGGAGAATATCGAAGAGGAGGAACCTAGATTTTCTTCCTCCAATGTGTTTTGAGTAGGAAGCAAGTGGAGAAAGGTGGCGAGGATGCAAGTAATTAAATCTCTAACCGTTGAGAAAGGGCCAGACTAGACTGTGCTATACTAGCCTGGGGTTAGCTGTAACATTGTAAAGCACACCACCACTAACGCCCACAGTTTTCTTTTCATCCAATTTTAAATACAGGCACTCAAAAATACAAGTTTGATTGTAATAGCCTTTATGGCCAGTCTATTTCTAAAGCCTTGAGAATCCTCGCCATTCACTCCTTGCCTCTGAAGTAGTCCAGTTAATCAGCTGCATGCACCGATTAATTAGCGATTTTTCCAGATGAGGAGAGTTTTGTAAGGAAAAGGATAACGCTAGCAAATCTGCTGCTCTAATTAAGGGAATTTAATTTCTCACAGGCTCCCACATCGGGAGAGACCTTGATGATTTTGTTTTGAAGGGTATAAAATGATTCCCTCCATGCTGAGCTAGATACTGGTTTTAGGGAAAGTGTTAAAGGGCTGTGTGAGATCAGCGTTTGGCACAATGTGTCTGTTATGCTGTGTGTTCCTTTCTGAGGTTTTAGGTTGAAATGTTGAAAGGAGGTTGAAAGCTAGTCATCATCGCCAATTTTCCCATATAAATGTGTGTTAAACAAGGAATGTTACATTAAGAAACGAAGGTTACTGTACCTGAAGTGTTTTGGTTGGAGGGTTTGCCCTCTTTAAAAAAAGACTGAGCCTTTTGTGCCTGATGGATATGAATCCTGTCATTACCATCTATGTATTTTCCTGTGCAGTGCACCCCGCAGTAGCATTGGGCCTAATGCATTCTCCAGCTAATAGCTCTTTCATTATCTCTAATCCAGAGACAAATGGATTCAATAAGATGCCCAAATCTATCTGTCTGTTTGTGTTAGAGGTCGCTCTCTTTTATTCATATTCTGGCATCGAGTCGCCTGTAATATGCTGCCAGTGTACTGTCGTCCAAAAGAAAAAATTAAGATGCTCAACTTTTTGTGTGCTGTTTTATGCTAATTACTGGAGTAAAATAACTAGGGGTTTGTGGGGTTGTTTTATGGAGATGAACAGAATTTCATGAATATTTCTGTTCAAAGGACACATTTATGGGCCTGTTGTCTTGGTCTTGGTGTGGTTTAGGATGTGATGTATTTATGGATGCTATCAAACCAAATGGTGTGTAAACGGATTGTCTCCCCTTTGGGACTAAGACAGATGTGTGTGTGTGTGTGTGTGTGTGCTGTGTTTGTGATTGCGCTTGTGCTTGCATGTGTGTTCGTGTGTGTTCATCTATGAGTCTTTATTAAGGCTTAAACACGTGCCAAGGCACCGTATCTGTGACACACATCTGGGAGTGTGCTGCTGGGACTATAATAGAGTCTACATTTCTAATTTCCCAGCCTGCCCTGGCTTTTAGTGGGGGTCAAGTTTCTGACGCAAATTTGTTTGCCTTGTGAGAGCTTGACGGAACACAAAGACTGCTGTCAAGTAATGGAACGTAGGGTAGCTTGGCAGAGGCATGAAACAGATGCAGGGGAGGCTGGTGGAGGTTGAAATCGGAGGACGGGCTCATTGTAATGCATGGAATGGAATGAGGAATGGCATCAAACCCACGTGTTTGATACCATTCCTAATTCCATTCCATACATTGCAATGAGCCCGTCCTCCGATTTCTGCCTCCAACCAGCCTCCCAAATAACAATCATCTCACAGCAAGTGGTTGGAGCCAGCAGCAAGCAGCTCTCAATGCGTGACTGTGTCTGTGTGCAATTTGACAGAAATGAACGTGAGATTTGGGTTTGCATTTGCAAGAAGGTTTGCTTTTGGGCATTGGGATATTTCGTGGAGTATACTGTACATGCGTTGCATGTCAACTGGATGGAAAGCCTAGAGCTGCATACTAAGTGCTTGCACTTCCAGAAGTGCAGAGGCAAATGAAATCTAAGGAAAGTATTCATGGCATCTTGGTGCCTGAGAGAACCGCTTTAACTTCCCCTCGAGCTCCAACATGTTCAGAATCTTGTATTCCCCATAAACGGCACTGTTCAAAACATCCCTTTGTATTCTCCCAAAAATCATTGCACCTAGTTGCCACAGCAACCATGGTGTCCAGCAGCACAGCATGTTTTTTTTCTGTTGCTTGTAAAGCTAATTGTGAATTGTACTTTAAGAGGACAACAGCACAGTAAATGATAATAGCAATAGATTGTTGCTGGCCAGGACAACAGCTGTAGAGAAGGCTGCAAATGGCTGGCTGACAACTTGTTAGTTATTTCTCTGGCTTCTCTCTCTGCCTGTTTCCAACGACGATTGCTGCAATATTCTGCTTTGGCACCATGTTTATAATATCCATGGCAATTTGGAGAAAGTAACATCTCGTCTCATATTGCCAGTCATTATGGTTTTGTGATCCCAGCCTAACCATTTCTGAAATAATGAAGAAAGGCATGATTAGAGCAGCTGTAGTTTACAAGTTTCTCTCCCTCTCCCTATCCCCCACCCTCCCCTCCCCTCCCCTTCCACTCCTCCTCCTACTCTCTCTTTCTCCCACCCTCCCTTTTTCTCCCACTCTCCTTTCAGATACACAGATACACAGATGTATATATATCACTATACACTAGGTATACTCTATCTTCCCATATATTGTTTGGTCATTCATCAAGACTGTGTAGAGTAGGATGACTCTGTCTCTGGAAGCAGTTTCTAGGAGGAACTTTTCTTTAGAAGAGAGGGGTCTTCATTCACCCTGATTGGGCAGAGGACATTCCCTATCCTGTGCCGTGCACTACATCCTTCCTGTAGACATTTGCTGTAATTCCATGTACTGTAACTGATTTCCCTTTTGTTTGGTGACTTATATATGTATGTATTATATATATATGATGGTATTGAGTGATATTTAAAAATATGTCCCTCATTTCCCCTCTCCCTCGCTCTCTAACCTCCTCCTCTCTCTTTTTCTCTTACCCCTCTACCTTCCCGTTCCATTTTCTCTTGCCCTCCTTCCCTCCCTCCCTCCCTCCCTCCCTGGCACCCTCTCTCCATCCATCCATCGCTCCCTCCCTCCCTCCCCCACACCCATACCTCTCTTTGATTGTCATACATAGCCTGGATCTCCTGTTGATGATACCGCCTGCCTATCTTTCAATAAATCATGCTGTCCTGTAGATCAAAGTTGTGTAGAAAACCTCCCCTACACAGATAGTCCCATCTGTCTCTGTCACCCATCAATCAACCACACTGTGTCCTCCAGCACTCCTACTCTCTCCTCATCTCCTCTGCTGCCTCTTCTAGCCTTCTCCAATGTCATCACACACACACACACACACACACACACACACACACACACACACACACACACACACACACACACACACACAGATACACACAGATACACACCAAAACCGTAGTTTATGTTCCTACCTATTGAAGTGAGCAGATTCTTCTCTTCTTTCATTGGTGGGTTTCCAGTCCAGTAATTCCCGGACCAGCCCTTTGACTGTCTGCTCCACTAGAAACCAATTCCCTCAGATTGTAGGTGATAATTTTCTGTTCTATTGCAAATCAACACACTGATTGTGAACCTATACCATCTGTTTTGTAGATTCTCTGTAAAATCATTTGTATGCTCAGTGATTCTGATCACCAATTCATACAGGCAGTTTAATCAAAGCAAAATGGTTGATGACAGAGACAGTGGAAAACCTTGTGGTTGTGTGTGTATGGAGGCAGAAGCCTGGGACTCTTTTGGATGGACACAGTATTAATTGTTGCGGGGCTGGGGGGGAGGAGGGTGGCGTGAGGCATGGTGAGTGATGCCAACCCCAGCAGATGTGCCAAATGGAGCAGAACTGCAGACCTGGCTCTGCACAGCCGCCCAGTGGCACAGCCGCCCGCCCTGGCATCACAGCCGCCCTGGCATCACAGCCGCCTAGGCATCTGAGCATGCGGGGGGGGGGGGGGGGGGGGTGGGGGGTGGGGGTGGGGGGTGGGGGTTGAGGATGGAGGTGGGTGGGGGAGTGGGGGAGTGGGGGGTGGCGAGGCAAAGAGAGGACTAGAGGGAGCAAGTAAGAGGAGAGGAGTAGGTGGTAGAGATGGGGGTGGTGTCGGAGGGAGATGACTCCTCTCCTCTCCTCTCCTCTACGCACACCTGAGCCAATAAATGTATGAAGCTTTGAAAATGCTGTCCACGAGTTTCTAAATGCGGAAAAACTTTTTGGGGTTGCTACAGAACTGGATACCCTGGGTATGTTCTCTCATGCAGTCTGTAGATATTAAAATTATTAATTCCCCATGGCCAGCCTTCCATCCACCCTGACTTTTCTTATTTTTCTAGTCCTGAAATGTCCTATTCATGCTTGTGCTTCATTGTGTGCTACCTCCTCATCTGATGGAGTCACAGTGTGTGTGTGTGTGTGTGTGGAAATGTGTGTGTGTGTGTGTGTGTGTGTGTGTGTGAGGGGGGGGGTATCCATTCTCCTCTCTGAACAATAGCCTCCCCAGGTTCCGTTCTCACACATGGGACAATGCACCCGTCTCTGCCAGCTACAGAAGCCTGCCTCACATCCACACTCTACAGTGCATTTCTCTCCAGAAGCAGATGTATCATTCTCATTCCCATGGCTCTGGAGACTTCCTGGCATATCAGCTATGAATATCACACCGGAAAATATCAAATGTGACTATTAAAATACGTAGAGTAGGCATTTATAGCAAGGCAAATGACCACGATAATTTACAACTCCATGTGGCCTTACCTTGTTTGCTCTGGCTGTATTACGAAGAAATAGAAATATTCCACCATTTCCGTTAAACTCATTATTTCTCAGTCATTTTGATGCTGGCTTGGGATATCAGTCTGCAGTGAATAACGTATTTCTAACAACCTGGATGCTCATAACAACATTTGAATACATGTTTGAACTGACGTCAGGGGCGGTCTTTAAATCTAAGGAATATGTATTCGCAACCTCCTACACTGTCGGACTGAATTCAACGCAATGTGTGATTTTACATCCTTAATTGGATGGCAGTCAGCGTCTTAATTGGCTGATTACATCGTTTTTAATCACAGAGAGTAGAGTAATTGTGGCCCAGTCGTGGTGGTGATGATGGTACGGTAAGC
This sequence comes from Argentina silus, assembly GCF_951799395.1. NCBI lineage: Eukaryota > Metazoa > Chordata > Actinopteri > Argentiniformes > Argentinidae > Argentina > Argentina silus. The sequence continues at coordinate 7,735,553 of NC_139670.1, read as the reverse complement.
AGCAAGGGAGAACAGCAACAACAGATAGAAAAAAAAAACTCAGAATGTTTAGCAAATGAAAACAAAGCACTCTTGGCATTTTCAGCAGCCAAACGCAAGAGCACTTAATGATGCACATTAAAGCAGAGATTTATTAAGGAATCTGCAAAGGCCATTAGCTATGGCTTTGATTTATTCATCAGAGCCAGAGTACAATAAATATGGAAATAGCTTCTGCCCTTTCTGGATGATGGCACTGGGTAACACAGCAGAATATGGTTATGTTTTGTACTATATCAAACAGCTATCGATATATTCATCCACTAAAAGTTGAATATCATTCGATAATTGTTAGTTAGTAGGAGCACATACAACAATAAATGATTCATGCTTGCAATCATTCACTTCTCCCAGCCCCCGCCATCACAAGTACATTAAATATGTATTTCTAAATGCAGAATTCATGAAGATGTTCTAACACTATCTGTCCAACCAGCCAAATATTCATGTTTCTTGCTGGGGGCAAGTTAAGGTAAAATAAGGTAATCTATTTGTTGGAAGTGAAATGATATCATCTTCTCAAGCTCTTCAGTGGTGTTGAGATGTAGCAGATGAAAACATGAGGACGATTCCCCCCCCCCCCCCCCCCCCTACCATGATTCAAGTTTACTCCTCAAACTAATTCTGCCTACTCATGTTTGAAGTGCTCGACCATGTAGCTGATTATAAACACTTTAAATTATTTTGGGAGCTTTTTATTTTTTGAACAGCCTTGCGTACAGTGTAGCTTGAACTTTTCAATATGGAATGAGGAATGGTATCAAACACACCATTCCTCGTTCCATTTCTTGCATTACAATGAGCCCGTCCTCTGACTCTGTCCTCAGCCGACGCTGGTTGTCACACAGAGTGCTGTAGCACATTTGATCCAGTATCAGCACCGTGGACAACTCCACAGAGCTTTGCACCAGAGGCCACACTCCTATTACTGGGTCCTACACTTTGTGCATTGTGACCTACTTAAAGCCTTTCAAATATTCTCGCTACCCACCAAATTAAAAAAACATGATTCCGTCCACAACCTAGCCTTTTGTAACGACACACACAGAACCGACTGGTATGCACAATTTGGGAAATACTGCTGAACGTAAGATATACCGTAGCCAACTCTACACCCTTTAATTTGGCCATTGGGGACACCAGTGACAGGTACAGAACATATCCATGAGTGATTGGGAACAACAGCATCTAGAGGTGTTCTTAAAGCACGAGACTAATGGTTCCTTTAGCACTCCCTCACAGACACAATACATTACAGATGCCTTTGATAAACTGGTATGACTCACCCCACACAGATCTGACTGGGCAAATGATGTGAGCTATGTGACTATAAAGTAAGTGTATGGCTCTATAAATAAACCACCTCAATGCTAGATTTGTGCTTTATAAATGGCTGTCGTAATGCTAGCCCGTTGAACAACATCTTTCAACATGAACGATCGTAGTGTCTGAGAGTTCAAGGGACTTTTTCTACCTTCAGTACAATAGAGTACTACTTTACAACTATGCCCAAGGATGGAAGAAAACACAGTGTATGTTCCTGCATAGATCTGAATATGTTAGTATGTCTTAGCATACTGTGAACAACAACGGAGCCATACTTGTGTGTTTTCTCTGTCTGTCAGCAGTTGACAGTGTCATGCCCTGGCCCTAGGCCATGACAAAGAGTGGACCAAAACACGACAGAGAACGGTTAACCAATGTTTATTCCAACACAAATAACTCATAAATACTTACATAAGACTATAGAGTGTGACAGTAGCATCAGTGTGAGGGGTGGGGTGTTGGAGGAGGGAACCATGTACATGAAGGATGTTGAAAATGCCAAAACAAAACATAAAGGAAAACCAAATTAAAACTAAGAGGGACCAGTGTCCAAGGGTTGCCACAGAGAGAGTGAGCCCAAAGGCCTCATATGGGCTTTTCTTGGCCTGCCCACAGGTGTGCTTGCATGGACAGCCAATCAAGGCTCCTGCTGCCACTCCCCGCCCTCGCACTGCAACATAGAAACAGACAGAACAGAACAGCAGTCCTGCAACATAGAACTAGACAGAACAGAACACAAGCAGAGAGCAACTACAAACATGATATAACGTAGCAGGGCTGTGACAACACACACGCAGACAGACACACACACACACACACACACACACACACAGGGATCAGTTGTACTGTACTGTCCCATTAAGCTAAGGAGCTAGCTAGCTATTCTGTGTGTAATAATGCCTGTAATGCCGATCCACACCGGACCTGGAGCACAGAGTCCTCAGGGACAACTGCCGAGGCACATCAAAGCAGAGATAGGGGTTGAGTGTGAACGCAGATGTTCCCATGTGTGCATCCAGCAGGGGATGACTCTGTAATCAAATAAATCCTATCTGCGTCTGTTTTATGGGGGAACTACGGTACATGCTGTACTTTTGATGGCATAGAACACACAAGGCTACACATCATCTTTTATTCTGAGGCAACTGATATGTGAGTATTGTACTGTGTATACAGTCTAGTAATTCACAAGAATAACATATACACATACAGTAATTGCTTTGTAAAAATGTTTTGCTATTACTATTAATGCAATCAGTGCCAAACTGTGTGACCATAAACCAATTAAATAAACTATAGACGTGCAGCAGGCAGACAAAAACAGACAGAAGTACTGTCTCACACAGATTTAATTGGAAAATGGTGATATCAAAAACATACAATAGCCCTGTCATTTGAAAGAGAAAGGGTTGAGATGAGCACATTTTGCACAATGCTCAAAACGATGACGCTCATATCGCTCCAAACCGTAGTTGATCCAGAAATGGATAGCATTTACCAGCGCAGTGCCAAAGGGATGGAGCATGTTTACACAAGCATATGCAAACACCACATGGCTCCCTGAAGGGCTTGGGGAATGGATCCAGCTGTTTCCCACAGCTACAGATGGGCATTCAGAATGGCCATCTCACACACACCTGTGATGTACGCTCCAACACCTCCACCCACCTACACCAGTATGTACATCCCTCCTCAGGAGTTTGGGAGTGAGTTGATTGCCATGTTGCTATTACTCACAAAGGAGGGAAACTCATCTGAATAAATCGTTACTGCCGGTGGGAGCCGCAATGAAATTGGAATTAATCGTGTGCGATTGAAGGCCTTATCAGACATAAACAAACCTATAAGGAATTTCAAATGGGTTCCTAATCGATAACCGTATCAATAAATAATTGATGCGAGCACTCAGCAGAGTTGATGAGATGTGCTAATCTCTGTGGTGGTACTAGAGATAGCAGAGTTAGTCTAGAGTTTGTCCTCTGGCCTGGGTGGTACAGTAGTCCGAATCTTGGTTTTATCTATTTGGTTGGTATTTACATTTGGGTGGGTTTGGGAACCACTATTATAACCACTATTATAACCACTAGAATATTGTCGAAAACATTGTCTAGTTCTCATAGTTACACATAGAAATATAACGATTCAAGTTTAGATTGCGGAGAAACAGGCAATAGACATATCAGCTGAAAAGCCAACTCCTTACAAGTGGGCCAACTCAATCATCATGGACACTTCTGTGGAGGAAATTGTTCTTATAGATCAAAGCTTCGACCACTGATTGAAGAGTATCCATTGAAGTCAATAGAGCTCGCTGTGGGAGTTGAGCTGCACACACTGGCTGTTTGAGAAGTCACTGACAGCCACCAACTTAGAGAGGGACTGATTTCACATAATTGCATCATCATGTATGTGCTTTGTTGACTTCAATGAGCTGCTGCCGGATAGAACTACTACATAGTATGTGGTGCATCTTCTATAAAATACATTGCTCTTACATGGATGTAACTCCACAGTAATAACTGTGGTATTAACATTGTACTTATAGTAACTACTATGTAACTGCTATGTAATTACAGTATCGCGGTATCATATGTACAGCACATACTTTTAAGGGCAACTTCATGAAAAGTGTTACTGTACCTATATTTGTAATGAACTTATGTCGTACCAGCTACAGTATTGGCTAAAGCTTTGTTTAAGCACCCCTTATTACTTCATACAGTATTTACTTATAAACTACATTTATATTCTGCATGATACAGAATAGTTGTTAAATAAATCATTGCATCCTACCGCTCCGCCATTTAGACAAACTTTCCAGGTGTTTATTAAATTAACAAAATCCTATCAACCTGTGAATTTCTGAGCTCTTCAGTACCGTCAGTGTTCACAGGAGACATACTCTCACCTTAACTGCCTGTGAATTTTATCTCTCACTGGCTGCGTGCGTGCGTGCGTGTGCGTGCGTGCGTGCGTGCGTATGTGCGTGTGTGATCAATCAATGTCGAGTTAAGTCTGTCTGAAAGTTTGTGTGATTTCCGACTGATGCTTTGAAGTTGAAGTTTTAATCATCAGCCAAACTTTCATCATCATCCCTTTGACTTGTGTTCCATTATGAAACCCCGCAACCTTCAAACTATTGTATCATGGAGTCAAACATAGAATACTAAAAACAAGTTGAACAGCATGCAATGAATGAAGAAGAGTCAATTCTGCCAGTGAATGTCATTTTCATGGTCGATCTATTCTCTGCAATTCAAAGAACATATTTTTAACAGCCAATCTTTAGTCACAGGGAAGAAGTTGTGTTATCTTTCCCCAATGACTGTACAGTACTGTACAGTACTGTACAATATACGGTATATTTCAACATGGCAAATCCCAAAAAAGCCTTTTATTTTCTTCTCCCCTATTAACCTTGTCCTTCCTCTGCCTCTCCTCTCCTCTCCTATAGTCACTGTTCACTGTGGCCACATTCTATAGAGGGACTAGCATTCTGATTGGACAGCGTACTGTAGAGGGACTAGCATTCTGATTGGACAGCGTACTGTAGAGGGACTAGCATTCTGATTGGACAGCGTACTGTAGAGGGACTAGCATTCTGATTGGACAGCATTCTGTCTCTGATAGATTTCTGGTAGGATGATGATGATGAAGATGCGCATTCTTCTAAACACTAAATGTGTACTTTGAGAATACTTTAAGATCTCTCTCTCTCTCTCTCTCTCTCTCTCTACATATGTGGATGAATGGAAAAACTGATACATTTTTTATGTCATTAGCTTAGGGATTTATCAATCACAGAGTCATCCGAGAAAATGTCATCATGATTTATCTTTGTATCTGATGATTTATTGTTTTATTAATTTTGTCTGTCGAGATTTTCCTCCTTCATCAAATAAGCCTGGGTTGGATGTCCGCTGGGTCCAGTAACTATACATCATTTGCATCTTGTGTTATTCCTTTGTGTATAATAACTCCACCACCACCTCTCCTACAGCATAGCATACAGTATTAGACTCCCACAATGCACTTGTGTCATTATGAGGCCTGCTGCCTCCACAACACTGATAGATCAATTAATGCAAGACAACCAGAAACTAATATATTTTCCTCCCTTGTAATGGGAATAGCAAATTACAAAATGTACTGTAATGCTGGAATAATCTTTAGCAATTTTTTTGTTTACTTGTAAATGTACCGAAAAATGTTATTTTTCACCCTCTAGAGCAGAACTGGATGTAATTCGTTTTAAACTGTGTCCTGAAAAGATAATAATCTTGTCACTTCAATAACAGTGTTATGATTTAGAGCTGTAACGCTTTTGAAGATTTATTGCCATTTATAGAGTTGTATGGGTAAAAGCTGGAATGTTGCCACTAATTACGGGGAGAAAATCCTCTCCTTATTAACGTGGTTGACTAAAAATCATGTGAAAAACTGTGGCGTAATCCTCCATCTTAGTGCTGTTGACTTTGGTGGCAGTGTTGCATCAGTCATTTGTGAAAGCCTGTCATTTCTTAATGCTGTTCTGAGGAGATCAAGTCAGGGGGGCAGGCGTTGGGGGGGTGGGGGGTGCATGACTATCCCATGAGGCTCATTTATGACTTGTAGATGCTGTGATGAATACTCTGCATCTGAGAGCTGACTAGGTCCTGCTGTGAGGAGTGAGGTGAGAAACGTTTGAAGATCCTCTTGGTAGACCTGACTCTAGACCCACAACAGAACAAGGGAGTGAAGAAAGTTCTAAAGAAAGAAATAGACTTTTTAAGAGTTTTTAACACAGATGTGCTTTGGCTTTACACATTGAGTTGATTCACTTACCAGTAATCTTTTCAAGGGAGGAGATTAGAGAGGGTTATGATGATTTGGAAGGTGAATAATTGGGTGCAGCGTCGTGGATCATAATTTGAAGGGCTTATCCACAGTCAGATCTGATTGGCTAAGGAACCCAGCCCACTTTGCAACAGTATGAAGGATCCGGTGGCATCCCAATCTGTGGGCTTGCAAAGCCGCGAAGCATGACATGTTCTACAGTAGGTGTGTGTCACCATGGAGACAGACGTGTCTGCATGAGAGACAAGTTAAGGCTTGTGGATTAATGGATCAAAGTGTTCTTTAATCAGACATATTGTATTCTGTTCTGTTGGCAAGAGTCGGCTTATACTGTAACTCTCTTTAGGACTCTGGGAATAATAATGGGTGATGATGATGTTGGTTTACCTGGTAAGATGTACTCAATGGAAGGACCTTGTGCTATACTGTATGTTACAAATCACATGATAAACACATCGCAACCGTCAGAGGCTTGTGGAGGTAGAAATCAGAGGACGGGCTCATTGTAATGCATGGAATGGTCCGTCCTCTGATTTCTACCTTCAACCAGCCTCCACTGATACCTACATACTTTACAATAACCATACAGTACCTGTAGCATCGTCAGTTAACAAGTTTCTGAGGAGCTGTGAGGCGTTCACAGAGTGCTGTTGGAGGACTAAACTGGCATTCACATTTCATTTAACACAGAGACAGGAGCTTCATCATCCACTAAGCCATCTGTGAACCCTGGCCTGGGGCCCAGAGCAGGGAAGACAGGCAGAGAGCAGGGTGGGCAGGCTGGCCGGCACCGGGGGTGGCAACTCTACTAACGAACAACAAGGACCGATAAAGACGATTATGATAATACAGTTGATTTGTTTGCCGTCTTCCTGGATAGCCCAGAGGCAAAAATTGATTTTCGGAGGACAACTAAAAGTTGCATAACAATAAATTACACAACAAAAGATCTTTTCATATGATGTTGCTTCAGTACAATTGAAATACCATTAGCTTTTTCTCATGAAACTCATCACACATGAATCTCTCTTATCCTAAACCAATGTTTTAGAGTGGCTCTGAGCCCATTTTACCAGCGAGCATTAGAAGGCAAAGGAGGCATGGTATTTGAACCTCATTATCATTAAATGTGACTCCACTACCCGAGGCTCGTAGCTAACCCCATTAAAACGGGGCAGTAGAGGAGTGATATGCTGACTTCTTTATTCCGAAATTTGAGCTCGGAAATGTTCTCTTCATTCAATACGTCTCTGTCAGAAACGCTGCTGCGGTAACATATACTGCCTGTGCTGTGCTATTCTAAATCCTTATGTGTTTCGCTTGCTCTGCATTACAAAGGTAAATTGGATGTTAAAATATTAATGAGGAGAAGTAGACTTTAACGCATATACATGTGATTTGACTGTACTACCGTATAGCTCATGCCTTCTAATGGTACACTGAGAATAATTGCATGCGTTAAAAGTCCTGCCCCATGCATTCCTGCCATTGAAATAATGTGCTGGTATTGCTATCTGCTAACAGATATTGGTGTGCTATTTATGGGCGTTTTTCCTTTTAGCTTAGAGTGTGAGAAAGCATTATGGCGTTGTACAGATGTGGAACAATATGCTGAGCTTCAGGGGGATTGGTAATGGTGGGGGGAGATGAATGCGTTTCTAATTGTCTTTTCCACGAAGCGCTGCGTCCCGGTGGGATAACACTTGATTATCTCTCAAGCCTGAGATCTGTCAGAACCCCTGCTTTCGCTGCAGACCAGAAATAGGAAGGCGGGAGGGGGTGAGGTGATTTGGGGGCCGAGGGGGCAGTTCTCCATGCTGTCATGTCTGTGTAATGCTCATGATGGGGACCGTGACCGTATTGATTCAACACAGTGATTTGCTTTTATTCTTCTCCAATCAGGCTTGTAGACAAAGGGAGGGGGTTGGCTATTACCCTGGCCTTATTAAGACTCTGACCAGTCACAGTTAAAGGAGTTGAATGTTCCCAAACTCTGAGCCAGGGGGTTTAAGTGGTGAGATTCCTCACCCTCGCGCAGTGCTGTGTCTGCAAATCTACCTTGGATTTGAATGAAATAACAGGACTTGCCTGACATTTGGATTTCCAACGCCTTTCCCAGACTATCAATTAAGATGAGTTTCGCATTTCCATGGCTGCTGCTTCCTACGCCGTCTTTGTTCCACAGGCAATATTGTAAAGAGAAAACAACCTCATGTGGAAGCCAAGAGAGAGCGAACAAATAAACCACCCTTTTCTGAAGTTTCATTTGAGTCTTAAGCCCTACTCTTAATTATAGCTTTTCTCTGTAAGCCGCTGTTCTGCCCCAGGTGAGATATAATATCAGGTTTGGATAATTGATACCCAGAAGAATACTCAATACCTCTTGAATTTGATTCAACTGCAGGGATCTGTTTTTTTCTTTCTCACTCTTTTTCTCCACCTGCACATTTGAAGATTGAGAGAAACTGGTGTAAATCAAACTTTAAAACCACTTTAAGATATGGGTAGAGTCCCAGGGGAGGCTGGTGAAGGAAGAAATCGGAGGACAGGCTCATTGTAATGCATGGAATTCAATGAGGAATGGTATCAAACATGTGTTTGATACCATTCCTCATTCCATTCCATTTGATACCATTCCTCATTCCATTTCATGCATTACAATGAGCCCGTCCTCCGATTTCTACCTCCACCAGCCTCCCCTGGTAGACAGTATGAATCTAACCCACACCAAAATTGAAAGTTTTTTTTTTCCGCAAGTAACAGATCCGGCTCTGAACAAAACTTAAATTATATATCATGAGTACATAATTCAGCATTGCTACCAGAGAGGGTTATGCGAAACGAGATACCCCTCTCCACCCCTTCTTCCATCCCGGGTAAAATTCGATGCTATGCAGACAAAGCGTGTTTGTTTTTTTACTGTAAGTCAATGGGATATGTTGCCATTGGTCATAAAAATTAATGTTCATTAATAATTTTGCGCTTATCTAAGCAACCTCCAATTTAACGAGGCCTATGTTGTTAGGAAGGTACTGATATGAGTGAGCAACTATGTCATGTCGCTAGCTTTGATAAAAACAACTTATACATACAGTATATATATATCGGAGTTGTGCCTGTCAACCGCTCATAAATATACATATTGCTCTCGCCTTGGTGCTCACTGACTCTGGAGTACAGTCAATATTCATTAGCCTACCCTACCGTGGACAATTCCCGTTGAAAATGAGCCAACATGTGTATCTTGTCACACATTAACAGCCGTTGTTACTACTGAGCAAAGAAGGAGCTACCGGAATCTGAGAGGCTCTTCCACCACTGTATTAATCACTGCATGATTTATGCAACCAATTAGCACACAGTGGGGGTTCATGAACTCTCCAAGTTAGCTGTTAAAGTTGAAATTACACAGTAAATCTGAAGCAAATGTCTTGTAAGAATGTATGACTCTGCATCTGGTGATTTGGGGTGAGCACAAGCTTAACCAGTCTATCCACAAACTGCACAGAAGAGATGTGAAACATTGACCAGAACAAGTGTTTGTTAGAGTTTCCTCCTGGTAAGATATATTGTTGCCCCTGACTCAATAAGATCCGCTGAGTAACTTTGTTTTAGGGGATTTATTGTATGACTTTGCCCACGCAAAGAACTATTGAACATAATGTAGAAACCCAAACCCACAAACCCAATAGCTCTACCCACACCAAATCTCTCTCTCTCTCTCTCTCTCTCTCTCTCTCTCTCTCTCTCTCTTTCTCTCTCTCTCTCTCTCCATCCCTCCCCTCTCTCTCTCTCTCTCTCTCTCTCTCTCTCTCTCTCTCTCTCTCCATCTCTCCCTCTCCCTCTCTCTCTGTGTGTGTCTCTCTCTCTCTCTCTCTCTCTCTCTTCCTACCTATCTATAGTTGTTGCCGTGGAAACAATACAAAGAGATTTCTTCACAGGCGGCACAAGTTCCGTCACCGTGGCAACGACTGGCTTTCATCCAGGCATTGTTGAGCCTTGCTGCCCTCCGGCTCCCCAAATTCCTCAAATTGACCACCAGCAGATAAACACGCTTGACTGGAACTTTCACTAAAGCGGTGATGTCTCTGTCGATGAGGTCATAGGTAACATACAGGCAGGAGAGCAGTGGGGACACACTAGCAAATGCTGAGGAGAGGACGTTGTCACACACTACGACTGTAGTACCATGCGCCCGTGTTTGACACCATTCCTCATTCCACTCCTGCATTACAATGAGCCCATCCTCTGATTTCTACCTCCACCAGCCTCACCTGCTTACAGGTACTGGAGCAATCAACACAGCAACATGATGGAAACCATTTCAGACAATACAGGCATACAGTAGGCCCATGCTATGGTGCAGTATCAAATCAAATCAAATCCAACTTTATTTATATAGCACATTTCATACTTGGACGCAATACAATGCGCTTTACAGGAAAATGCTTTGATATGACCCACCAAATGCTTTGGCAGGGACAATGGGCATGCACAAGATGTGAAAGCTCATCTACAGCGTCTATCTAAGTGGCATACGAAAAATGCAAAGGAGTCGTCATTCAACAATATCACGTCCCTACCAGTCAAGGATTAATTAGTATTTATTTTCCATAACGTGATCCCCACCAGGCCCCCTGTGGCAGAGTCCCAGCCATCCCTGGTACAGTGGTATCAGAGAGGGATTAGAAGGTGTTTGCTCCCTGTCACACGGTTGCAGTTAGTCTCCACTGAGAGAGAGGTGTGGTAATGTCAACAGCTCTGCTCCTGTGGAACCCTGCCAGATGATACACATTGTTACTATCATCCCCTGGCTCACCCCGGGCAGAGCACAGCAGCCGTCATGGAGCAGTGCCTCTCTACGCTGCTGTCACCACACAGAGAAGAAGGGGAGGGGGCAGGGAGCCAGGGGGAGGTGAAGGGTACAGTTACACGTTAGCATGGATACAGAGAGAGAGCCTGCAAATGTTATTTCTACCCCCCAGTGGTTTGTTTGACCTTTTCCCTTTTCTATATGGTTCCCATATAGGTATTCACTCACTGCAATGTAACCTTACCCTTGTGGCTTTGGATAAAGCGTCAGCTAAATGGCGTATACTTTCTCATGAGTTGTCATTTCTTTTGAGTTGTCACCTGGCATAGGTACCTGGTTTCCAGGCTCTTGCATCTGTTTATTAATCAGTGGAGGCTGGTGGAGGAGAAGGTTCCATTGCATGCATTACAATGAGCCCGTCCTCTGAGCCCGTCCTCCCCGGTTATTAACCTCACCACTGAAACTGCAGTGAGTGTGGCACAGAATAAGCAGCAAGACAACAACGTGGCCATGAGTGCCTCTCCTAAGAAATATGGAGTGCAAACCACATCTCGACAGAGAGTTTGCACATTGGCACCTGGGTACCCTTGTGAGGAAGGCGGGTGAAGGGGTGAATAAGCGGTGCTGTCACAGCTTCACCAGGGAGGGTAGGCAGGGCACCGTGGTGGCTGCCACCCAAGGACCTTTCTCTCAGCTCGCCAAGTAATCTATTCAGAATGTGCTCCGAGAGGACTGGAAATGGAAAATGGTGGTAAAATGTGGGTGGATAGGGGAAGAGGTTCCTCAAGTGTTGTATTATTCTCCATGTAATTTCATAACAACAAGATTATGTTAAAAAGTGTACTTCGGGGTATTGTGCACTCGTAAAAAAAAAAAAGCTAGTTAGTACCAAAAAAGGGTTTTTCATTTGTTCCTTTAGGCGAACCCTTTTTGGGTGCTTTGTAGAACCCTTTTATAATGGTTCTATGTAGAACCCTCTACACGGTTCTATGTAGAACCCTCTATCTAGAATCCCTTGTAGAGGGTTCTTCATGAAATGGTTGTAATGAAAGAACCATAAAGAACCAAAGAACCATGTTCTTTAAATGGTTCTAATTTTTAATCTAGGGAACCTTTTTTTATTCTTTTTTTTTAAGATATTTTATTTTTAATTAGCTTTAGGAGTGCAGGCAATTTCACATAGGCATATCACAACATATCTCAAAGTTAAAAACTACAAGATACCTCAAAGGTGAATGACCTTGCGAGAGAATGTTAATTGTAAGAAGTGGAGGACTAAAGTAATTGACTTGCACACACTTTACACCAGTGGGTGCCGGACCAACCACCCTAACAAAACACGTACAGTACATGAACTTGAGCACAGATGTAATACAGTTAGAATCAAACAAGAACCAACATCACAGGTACATCAACACAAAGACATTGAGTATATACTGTGTTTTTGCTTTGTGTTTAGGATCAATCCCTGGCAATTCGATATTTATAAGGAGTCACCCCTTAGAGCCCAGCCTTGGTTGTTGCTGTTCTGTATGTGTTATGCTCCAGCTTGACTCAGTCTGAGTGGCCTGTGTTTGGCAGGGAGGGCCAGGGAGGGCCAGGGAGGGCCAGGGAGGGCCAGGGGAATCTGTTGGGCACCTGGACACCAGGGGAGGCTGGTGGAGGTACTGTAGAAATCGGAGGACAGGCTCATTATAATGCATGGAATGAAATGAGTATTGGTATCAATACCGTTCCTCATTCCATTCCATGCATTATAATGAGCCCGTCCTGTGATTTCTACCTCCACCAGCCTTCCCTGCTGGACACCAGATGGCCCACCAGTAGGCTGCTTTTTCTGTCCTCCCTCTCAGGAAATGGGAAACTACCCTGGGTCGACTGGGACCGCTTGCTCCTTCTACCCTTCATCACAGGGATGTAGTGACGAAAGAGGGAGAGTAAAAAATGTTTTGAAGTATATACAGTAACACCCTGAAAGTGAAATAAAGCATCAAAACAGTATAGCTACTCTAAATTACATATCCTTCGAAGGAACTGGAGGTAAAGCATGGTAAAAGCCTACTGAGAGAGAGAGAGAGAGAGAGAGAGAGAGAGAAAGAAAGAGAGGGAGCTAACCCAGAGTAAACTCAGCAGCAGGTAATGTTCGGAAAGCCTGATTGTTAGCCAATAATGGCGGCAGTGTGTGTAATTATCATATAGGAAAACTGGCAGTCTCCTGCTCGCAAAAGTGAGGCTAGTGTTTGTTTTTGCATGAATCAGTAGTTCATTTGAAGGTAAAAACAATGTTTATGACCAAACAGTAGGGTTTGAATGCGTCTGGCAGCGATGTGTGGTTTTAATTCCAAGGACACATTAACTCACTGGCATAGTTTCAGTAGGCATGAAGAGGACAGACAGGGAGAGGATTGCCTCTTGGGGAAGCAAGGACAAACGGCAAGAAAATAAACAAAATTAAACACAGGCAGAATGCAATTTTTGCAGAAGTTGTATAATCATATTTTATTGCCACGTAAGAAAGTTGAATATAGAACAGTGATAATATACTGTAAAATGGCAAATCAACATTCCTCAACAATAAAAGAAAAGTAAAAGTCCCAGTCAATCTCAAATAAAGTAAACAAGACATATTTATAGCAACACCATGGTACTGTAGTATACAGTACAGTATTCTCTGACAAAACTTGGCTATATCTTTTTTCTATATATATTTGATTAGTATCCAAAAATACAGCTATTCCATAACTGAACCTCACAAATCTTAGTTTAGTAGACAGTAGGACAGTGGGGCGGCACTGTGAACATAAGCTGCTGTGCAAAGGTAGGGGATGGGATCTACAATAGAAGATGATCCACTAGTCACTCATACGCAGTGTTAGATCATATGTACTGTATAGATATACACGTGTATTTAGATACCAACAACTGAATTGGACATAGAAAATCAAACTTATCGATCTCTGCAAAATACATGATTAACATTCAGATGAACTACCGGTAATCAATAAAATAATCTATTAAGAGGATGTGGTTTCTAATGGTATTACATTAATAGAGCATATAGAATGATTCCTCAGTGGAACTGTAACTGAATATCCCTTGGTTCTAGACTCTTTATAAACCGAAAATATCGCACATACTGCACCAGTACTGTGATGGTTGTTATTCTGATAGCAGGTATTACCACTATAATGCACCTTCAAGCTATTGGAGCACACCTCAATCAGGTCAGCAAGAGAAACTCCAGATACATCTTCACTCTCCTGCCATACATACACCAAGGCTTTAGGCAGCTTTTGATCAAGGGTGAAATCATACAGTAGACACATAAAATCAGGTGGCATTCAAGGTGACATTGCAACAAACAAAACATAAAAACTGCATTAAATAGCCAATAGTTTAAGTGATACGGTAGACTTGAATGTATTCAACTTGTATGGTTGTTGTATTATAGAAGTTAGTCCTGTACAGTATAAGCCCTTTAATATTAGCCCATTGTACATACAGTATTCCTAAACAGGTCATAAAAACATATGTTTAATGTCTGATAAATATAAACAATGCATGTTAACTGAATGTTTATAAAAACAAATGATTATTAAGATCTCCTCTTGAATGAGTATTTACAGACAACTGTAGAAACAAATCTGGTAAGTAGTCTACTACATGGTTCAGATACTCAGTATTCAATCCACAGTGCAGCAGTGGTGCTGTACTGTGTCCAGCGTACTGTATTGTTTTTAGAATGACTTGGGCTGGGATGATGTAGCCTGTTACATGTAGGTACGCTGCAGCGGAGGCTGGTGGGGGTAGAAATCAGAGCACGGGCTCATTGTAATGCATGGAATGGAATAAGGAATGGTATCAAACACACACGATACCATACCATGGTATCAAACACATGGAGGATGGGCTCATTGTAATGCATGGAATGGTACCATTCCTCATTCCATCCCATGCATTACAATGAGCCCATTCTCCAATTTCTACCTCCACCAGCCTCCCTTGATGCTCTGTACAACTAAATCATACCAGCCAATTTTCACAGACAAATACATATTTAAATGTATGTTATGGGTTATCCAGCTGGGTGAATCAATATAAATATGAATGTAAATGTAAATTGTATCAATATAAAATCTCTTGATAGTTATTGTCCCAAATGTAAGGGGATCAATACAGAATGAGAGTAGGGTCTGGATCTGGGTAATAACACAACATACTCTATACATCTCATTACATGACATCAGCTGTCACTCATCACAAGTCAATAGTTTCTCAGCACACACAATTTCCATACATTGTTTTCTCCTCTTTCTTAATGTTTTGATGATGGAGCCAATTCCATCCACCTTCTCTGATATTAGGCTATGTCAATAATGTATCGAATGCATGGGAGGCTGGTGGGGGTAGATATCAGAGGACGGGCTCATTGTGATGCATGGAACGGAATTGGGAATGGAAAGAATTCCTCCTTCCATTCCATGCATCACTATGAGCCTAACAGACGTGTTTGACGCCATGCCTCATTCCTTCCATGCATGACATTCTACCTCTACCAGCCTCCACTGATCTAACGTCAACAATGTATCTAATGTTAGATTGCTACATGTATGTTCCTCATTTGATGAAAAAATGTCCCCATTCCCTCCCGAGTTTTCAAGTTGAGTTTTCTCTTTGTCACAATACGGCACAAGAGAGCTTAAAGAAGAGAGTTTTCTAATTAGGACACTGTCACCTTCTGTGTTAAATGGGTCCCTCCTCAGCCAAGAGGAACTTTGATTTCTGGCAGTCATCAGTTCATCAAGAATCTATTTGTTAGAGAGAAGAGAGAAATCCTATCTGAGTAGCCTCATGTTTCTTTCAGTGACAATTGTTCTGCCTAAGAGCTTCCCTCTGTCCCCGTAATCAGTGTGTCTCAAGCCGTAAAGAAAACAATTGAAGGGGGGAAAAATCTGAACATGATGTTGGTAATAATGTCAAACACAATAGTAAATCATATTCAGCAGAGCAGTTAATACATGACTTCAGCTGCTGGGCTGGCTGCTCTGATTGATTCGACCACCCGGCTCCTGCGATCAATTTGCCCCTGCGAGCAGGGCAAGGAACGAGTGGGTCTGATTCTACTAATTAGGCCACTTGCACCTCTAGTCCTAATTTGGCTCCTTTCAGCCGAGCAGAAAACTTTGATTTCTGGCAGTGCAGGGCAATCAGGCCTGCCAGGGCACAGGCTGAAGCTCAGCTCGGCGGCTGGCTAATTTCAGGCACCTGGCTTAGAGGTGAATGAGAACCCAGATGAGGGAGAATTGGATTAGCTGACTGACTTACCCCTTGCTCACACTGTGGGTTGAATCAACCAGAGAAGACCGTCTTCTATTCAACACTGTTCTCCGTCCTGGAGCTACAGCAGCAGTGATTGAACAGGAGAAACAGGGCTGTGAGTCAGGATTTGCAACCATAGGGAAGTGCATGGACTCATATACTGTATGAGTCATGACCAATTAAGATAAAGAATCCAATGCAAAAGAACAACTCATACAACCAGAGGATTACAGTGACCTTGAGTATGGGTTAAAAGGGCCAAGCTGTAAGCCTTTAAAATAAAATGTGATGTGATAAAGAGAAAACCATGATAATGATCATCTTTAAGTCGCAACCCTGGACACAGTACAGGGGAGGCTTATTGCAACGATTGGAATGAGGAATGGTATCAAGCACACGTGTTTGGTACCATTCCTCATTCTATTCCATGCGTTACATGGAACCCGTCCTCCGATTTCTACCACCACCAGCCTCCCCTGACACAGTAGTGTGCCAGCTACGGTATCTTCTACCCTCTCCGCCAGGATGACTGCAGCTGTAGTGTGAGCGAGGCCTGTAGTGCTGTAGAACTGTTCTAACCCTCAGAGTCTGGAGACTGGCAGCAGGAACACTGTGTGTGTGATGAACAACCTATTCCCCATTAGGTTATGGTGAGTGCAGTCTACAACACAGACAAAGGATGTTCTGCTTGAGCTGCTCTGCCTGCTGCTTCTCAGAGCGGGGTGAACTTTAAGGTTGAGCCGTATGGGGTACATATTTCCAGATTTCCGCATTGCTGGATTAAGTCAGTTGAGTCTCGTAATGCACATCCTGCAAACATTGACCTGTTTTTCAACTTTACTTTCACAGTGAAGCAACCAGCTGAGTCAAGAGAGAAAAAAAAAAAAACACACACAAGGGACGGTAGCAGAATAGGGGATACGCTTATATTGACTGTAATTCAGCTGTAAATCCAGGCTGTATACATTTCACTGTTCAATTTGAGAGGGTTTATCTAATTTATAGACTTACTTACATGTATGTATTTATATTTCGATGCCATAGCAACAGTATGTCCACAGACGCCAAAGTGAAGAGGTGCCCAGAGTTCAAAAGGACACAGTCATACAAAAATACAAACAGAAATACATTTTTGGCACACTGTATAAATCACAAATATCTCGTAGCAATAATACACATGAGGAAACCACTCATGAAATGTTCCTTAGTTTCACACCTATCAGGATCTTCTTGACCTGAAGGTGTTCATTTCTGAGAGGAAATAAAGAACGATACAGAGAAAATATAAAAAGATGATGTTGGTATCGCTACAAAGGGCCATGGTCTGTAGTTACATCTTTAGTGTTGCTCGTACGGTATTCTCTTCAACAGGAAACAGCTCTTAGAACAGAAGAAAGGCACAGCCCATACTGTATGTCCAGACTAGTGCAGAACCCACAGGGTGTTAGTGGTGTGTGTGTGTGTGTGTGCCTGTGTGTATGTGTGTGTGTGTGCCTGTGTGTGTGTGTGTGTGTGTGTGTGTGTGTGTGTGTGTGTGTGTGTGTGTGTGTGTCTGAACAGCATTAGGACTGAGGAGTCTTTCAGGGCTACAGTATCATCCAGATGATGCTTCAGGGGCCAGCTCCTTGGGGCCAGTTGTGACCAAGTACAGAAGATATAGAATGATGATGGTATGGTGACCTCCATTCCCTGTGCTGACGACTGAACAGGAGCAAGTCTTCCCAAAGCTTCTGTACAAGCACAGAGCAAAGCCCTGAATGCCCAGAGCCCAACCACCCATAGCCCTACAACTGTGACTGATTCAATGGCATTGTTGGGGTGAGTCTCCTTGTTAGCGTGGTGAGTCTCCTTGTTAGTGTCTAACCTTTCCCCAGAGCAGTAGTGTCTTGTTTGGATAAAGTGAGTTGGACTCTTGCTTGTGTCATTTATTCCACCCAGAGTGGCATATTAGAAGAGTGACGCCAATGAGCTTCAAATAGTTCCATATAACTTCCTGGTTAAACTTCCTGATTTAGCCAATATTGAATTTTTATTGGACCAACAACCAGTTTCCTGGCAACATGCTCTGTTGGTGTAAAGGAAGTATTTGTTGGCCAATAGAAATGTTTGACCCCTCATTCATTGGCTCCACTCTTCCTTATATGTTTTGCTCCAGCCATTTTGGCCCTGTTCTATTGACCTCATATTGCTTGTCAGATTTGGTCAATCCATGGCAAACTCAATCCATGTTTCCTGTTTTACTGTAGGCGCTCATGTTTCACTGTAACGGCTTGATCATGTTATCAGGTGATATTGGCTGTAAGACAACACTTAGTGTCATAACACGTATGCAAAGGATGAATTCGATACTCTGTTGGATGTTGCCATGGTTACAACCTCCCCCGCCCCACCCGGTCCGCCCTGTGACAGAGGAGCCATGTTGTGATTGACGGTCACATGTGCTTGACGATCACTCATACGACGACACACGACGCAAGCACACTGCCACACCACCAGGGTGCGCCGGTCAGTCCCCTGCTCCCCAGGAGGAGGATACCAAAAACAGGGCTTCAAACACCCCTATCCTGGACCTCACCATTCTCCTTCCCTCCTTGTTCAGGTAACTGTGCTTTGGGCTACCAAGGTCCCCCACTCCCCCTCCTCTCTCACACAGTCACCTCCGTCTTACTGTTGGTGACGAAGTAGGGCTGGGTGGGCAGGAAGTGCTGGCTGTGGCTTTGGCTGCGAGAGGAGTGCAGCTCGTTGACCTGCTCCACAGTGCAGGGCCTCTTGGGGCCGTAGCCCTTCCTCCGACCCACTGTCTCCGTCCTGTCCCAGCCCTTCATCACCCCCATGCCATGCCCCATGCCATGCCCCATGCCCGGGGCTGCGATGGTGTTGGAGCTGTAGGCCAGTGGGTGACTCCCGGCCCCAGTCCCGCTTAGGGTCATGGTGCCAAGCCCCCTACTACTGTGGCTGCTTTTGGGCTTCTGTCCATTCTGCTTGGGGGCACTGGGCAGGGTGGAGACTTTGGAGACTTTGGGCATCTCGGTGACATAGGTGGCGACCGGTTCAGGGCCCATGGCGCTCATGGTACTCATGGGGTTAATGGTACTCATGGTTCCCATATGGTTCATGGTTCCCATCGAGTTCATGGTTCCCATAGAGTTCATGGTTCCCATAGAGTTCATGGTTCCCATAGAGTTCATGTTGCCCATCTGGTTCATGTTGCCCATCTGGTTCATGTTGCCCATAGGGTTCATGTTACCCATAGGGTTCATGTTGCCCATAGGGTTCATGTTGCCCATAGGGTTCATGTTACCCATAGGGTTCATGTTACCCATAGGGTTCATGTTACCCATAGGGTTCATGGTGCCCATAGGGTTCATGTTGCCCATAGGGTTCATGTTGCCCATAGGGGTCATGTTGCTCAAGGTGCTCATAGGACTCATGGGACTCATGCTGCTCAAGGGACTCATGGGGTTCATGGCGTTCATTTGTCGCATGGGTTGGAGAGGCAGACCCCCTTTGGCTGGCAGCTCCACCATCAGCCGGCGTTTGTTGTAGAAGTCTCCGTTGGCTTTGGCCGCTGGGGAACAAATGCAGACGCAGAGGTTAATGGGTAGGTTTGGAAAAACAACAACAGTTCACAACAAGAATGACAACTCTTCCTTCAAGACCAACATTTTGCTATTTATTGGCTAGAGAATGCACACACCTAGTTACTGTGCACAAGTTGTAATCCATCGTCGATTGAAAGGGACAAAGTACAGCATTGTGGCCTTTGAGGACCTGCTCCCTGCTTTAGAAAGCTATACCACACTCATACTGTATAGTTTTTTTTTTATATACTGTATCCCTCCAATGTGCTAACCGAAAATAATATATATTTAATATAGCTGTTCATGGTTCATTTATTAACACCCATACAATCTTTCGACCAGTGAAGGCCGGGCCAACAGCGTTGAGCATCCCACAAAATCAATGAAGTTATTGGAAAGGAGTGTTTGTTTACTTTATCTGTCTTCAAACCTGAATGAAAACATGTTCATTTTTACCCAGTTTGAGAACTTTCACAAAATAAATGATTCTGTACACTCTCCTAGAACTTCAACCTACATGGTAAACTAAATTGAATGATGGCATCACTCCATTAGTGAAAACCCTTTTCTTCTGTGATAGAGAAACTGCAAGCTGTACTTGAAACAGAATATTGATGATGCAGGAAACCAAGAGTTAACAGCCTTCAGTTGATATAAAGCTTCCAGGCAGGTGAGACAGGATTCCATGCTTCAAATGCTCCCCAGTCTCACAAGACCTCTAGCATGGAGCGGCACTCCCTAGTTTCCCCACTCAGAGCAGTCACATTTAATTCAATCCATTCATTCCTCTGTTGTTCAATGTCAGCAAGCTGTAGTCTCTCTTATCAGTGACAAATGTGTCCTTTTACCAGGCGATTCACGTTCACTGTTGAGTCATTACTCTTTAGCCTTTAGTATCGAGCATTCTTGTGTGACTTCCTCAGGCTTTGGTTGATGGCTCTTTCACGTCCATGATAAAGTTAACACACTCGGCGAGTTTGCATTGCCGCTGTAACTATAAATCTAGTTTATCGCTCTCCTTCTCGCGCTTGAAAGTGGACCGCCTCGGGGATCAGACTCGTTCAGGCGTCAGGTGAATCAAACCTTCGTCGGCAGCCAGCTCGACGACACATGTACGCGGGGGACGTGATGAGAAACAGAAGCTGCTGCTGCGTGCCCTATCTGCCGTGCGGTCCGTCACACATAAGGCCATGGACAGAAGCAAATGAAAGTCTCAGCAAAATAGTGGACTGATGCGTAAGCCCGCACCAATTAGTGCACTGTAGATTCATGAACAGAAAAATAACATGACAATATATGAAATGTGACAGCCTCTGTGGTTTCGGGGTGATGTGGACTGGGGCAGGAAAGCTGATGGAATATAATTGGTCATTTGTCTCAATGAAAGAGAGCTATCTAAACAGTCCTCAGGGTCATGGTACTGGGTCTGGGTCCCTTTATTACTGAAGTTAGTTTCTCCATGTCTGGTTTTAAAATCCAATACTGTGACCTTATAGATGCATTCAGGGACAGTGAAAATAAGTATTGATTGGCAGAATTGTGGCTTATCAGCTCTCAGCTTGTGGATTCTGTTCCGTTGGGAATGTGACAGAGAGGCAATTAAAGAAGAGAAGAAAAAAAAAGAAAAACAGCACTTGAGTGTTTCTCTACCTCTGCAGGTCATTGTAGCGGAGTGAGAACTCTGACAGCACACTGGGAACAAGGAAAGTGTTCAGTTACTCTATGTTCCCCACACAGGTCCAGCTGACTGCACTGAGGCTACTCAAATGCAGGCGCCATCTTTAATGCTCCTGTCTTTCTCTCGTTGCTGCCCACTTTGTATCTCTGTGTGCATCATCATGCATAACCTAGATGGCCTCCCGGGATTTCAACTCTCTCTGAAGAAGATTCAATTAATTTAAGCGGGCTTTCACTCGAGACCACTGCTAGAATGACTCCAAATATAGGGGTTGGAGACTGACGTTATAGACATGAGATCATGGGAAGTGGGTAGGAGAAGATTAGAAATGGATCATCATACTGAGGTGAAGTGTGGAAATGGAGGAGAAGGAGGAGGGGAAGGAGAATAAGAGAGGAAGAAGAGAGAGGAGAAAGAGGAAATGGAGGAGGTGGCGTGTGGCATATAGGGTGGAATATAGGTGGCTCGATCAAAATGGTTTTGATATTATGAGAAGTGTCTTTGGACCTACTCCAGCGTGCAAATATCCTTATGCATATACTCATGAATATATTTGGCTCACTTTAGTTACATTAAACTCAAGAGCTATGGGCCAAATCAGTCACAATTCTCTGTTCCCGATTGTGTTCAAATTGAATTGTTAGTGGTTATATAAAGTGTGTCACAATTACAAAACAGAAAGCGGATCCTCTTTCCACTCTGAATGCTGCAGTATAATGGAGTTCCTCTGTGTAAACAACCGCAACAATCTGTTCACAAGCTGAAAAATGAGTCAGGGACTACAACAGTGGTGGATTGAGAATTGCGTTTTCAGTTCGGGGGCTTACACCTACAGTAACCGTTCCGTTTGAACAAGATATTCTGGCATATGGTGGTTTATGCGGGTGGTGCTGGACTGATCCAAAGCCAGTGCCTGTGATTATACAGTACCGCGCAGAACCAGATACATATTAATATCATCATTTGTTTCCGGTGAGGTATCTCAAGCATACTAAATAAGGATAGAGACACAGTAGCACAAACAAAGAGTTCCCAAACCAGTTTGTTTGTTTGTCTGATTATGTTATTGACATGCCGATGTCTATTCCAATAAAATATACACCCAGTAATAAATGAACATCACTATTGCCAGAACACATTGACTTGAAGATGCCTGGTCTGGGAGCACATTTTATGCCCTCAGATCTTCTGGAAGTGGATACAGAAATCTACATATGGAATGTGTATCAGGGGAGGCTGGTGGAGGTATCAAAGGTATCAAACACGTATTTGATACCATTCCTCATTTCACTCCCTGCATTACAATGAGCCCATCCCCGATTTTTACCTCCACCAGCCTCCCCTAATGTGCATGTAAATTATGTAAAAACTCCCGGGCCCTATTGGAATGGCATATGATTTTTGATTTAATAACTAACCAGTAAAATAAATAACTAGAAATGATCCCAGGTACAGTAATCCCTCCAGGAGACAGACAGAGTTGGCAGAGCAGAGCAGACACTCACCTACAGCCTTGAGTGAGGCGTACTTGTTGAGCTCCTTCCCTGGTTGTTGCTGCTGCTCGTAGACTTGGGCTAGCTGGCTCAGGGCTGGGTAGGGGTGGGGCTGGCCCATCGTGGGCCCCGGACCAACGTTATTGTTGATATGACCGCCCTCTGTGGAGGAGACACAATAGAGAAACATTAGAGTGCTTCGGTGCACATGGACGTCTCTTTGGCAGGACCTTTTTGAGTGGTCTGGTTGTGTTTTTTTTTTTTCTCATGAGCAAATTACTGCAAAAATGATTTCCTTTGGGATCACTCGCTTTTTCATGCACTGTAGTTGAAAGTCAAAGAATCCATCTTCTTGTGACTTGAGGCAAAGGGATACTTTCTAAGAGAACACTACCCTTTAAAAGCCAGCATAACCACTTGATACTTTCAAGTCCAACTTTTAGAGAGAGAGAGAGAGAGAGCAGAGAGAGATGAGAGTGAAAGAGAGAGAGATGGAAAGAGAGAGACAGATTGTGTCTGAGGTAGAGAGACAGCAGTGAGAGAGACAGAGAGAGACAGAGACACGGGTGAGAGAGAGAGTAGAGAGTGAGGGAGACAGAGAGTGAGGGAGAGAGCAGAAGAGAGAGACAGAGAGGGTGTGTGAGAGAGAGTAGTGAGAGGGGGACAGGGACAAAGCAGAGAGAGGAGGAGTGTGTGAAGGAGAGGGAGAGACATGAGAGAGCTTCTTTTTTTCTCTCCGAAAATTCCCTGTGCTCCAAATTCCCATCCTGGTGTCTGTATGGAAATCAAACAGAAAGCCCTGCGCTGCTGCGCAGCCTGAAAGCGGTAACTGTCTTATTGACTCACCACTGAGCCCTTTTGTCTCTCTCCCATGTCACAGACAGACAGAAGAAGGCAAGCTGTGTCGGCGCAACCAACGCTATTGATTCTAACAGTCGTTTCCCCCCTGCTTCATCTCTCCGGGTTGTCAGCGGAGAATGATGATCAAAGAGGTGTAACCTGCGTGTCGTACCTGTCAGCCAGA
Organism: Argentina silus; assembly: GCF_951799395.1. Taxonomy (NCBI): domain Eukaryota; kingdom Metazoa; phylum Chordata; class Actinopteri; order Argentiniformes; family Argentinidae; genus Argentina; species Argentina silus. The sequence continues at coordinate 7,711,444 of NC_139670.1, read as the reverse complement.
CAGCCAGTGTTGTGACTAATTAATCACTTAGCCTTGATGCGGGGTTGGTGACACGCCGTGTCTCGGGAGAGAGGGAGAGCAGGGAGAGACAGAGACAGGAAGAGAGAGAGAGAGAGAGAGAGAGAGACAGAGAGCTGATTGCAATGAGTCACTTGGCACCTCAAGCCCTCTCTGACACTATTTAGCAGAGCACCGTAATATTGAGATACATTTTTAATTATATGTGTTTATAGTAGTAGTTTACAATATCAGAGTTCGCTCACGAGTGGTGGAAGTTATGTCAACCCCCCCCCCCCCCCCAAAAAAAAAACAACAACCAAAAAACCTGTTTGTTTATAAGAAATAAACATACAAAATATAGAGAGTGGACTTGTATGACTTATTATGTTATATAACTTCTTATTCATACATTCATGCATTCAGGAGTACACACATACTGTACGAATGCCGAAAGATGGCCTCAGATCTCGCTCGAGGCCGTGCTGTGATGTGATTCAATTTCAAAGAGGTGGATCACACCTATAGCTCTAGGCTATGCTCACCTCAGTGACCTTGGGAGACAAACATGGACACACACAGGTACTGTGAAGTGAGTCCATCGCCTCACACAGCACCTTCCTATGTGGTCACTCTCAGGTTCTCATCCATTTTGCATCTGTTCCCCTAAATGATTGACACCTGTCAACATCCTGTCAACATGCCAATCAGGATGATGAGCAGACCCAGTGGGAAGCAATAGCCCTGCACACAGTCTATCAGAGCAATATTATTTTTTGTCTATCGCCATATGCACAGTACAGTTCACGATAGGGGACAGAGTATTCTGCATGTGCAGCACTCTTTAGTAGGCTAAGGTTTAGGTGCTCCATTTCCATAACCTAAGAATCCAAAAAAGGGTTAGGGTTAGGGTTAGGGTTAGGGTTAGGGTTAGGTATAGGGAATTAAGAAAAGAAAATATCAAGTTGTCCTTATACCTGAGTAGTAACACTGTAATTACTGTAGATACAACGTATTAACAATGTTGATGATATTTGCACATACAGTACAAAGCAATCCACAAATGTACTTATCTAAGACTTTTGTTTAGTTTGTTGTGTTACATTTTATTACGTGTTTCCCATACAGTAAAATTGAGCCAAACTCAATTTGGATCAACTGACTGCTTTGATACTGTAGCATATACTTTGATACTGTAGCATGCCTACTTCATACTCAACAGATTTCCTGTCTCTGCACTGCTTACAAACAGAAAGGAGATCAACCGCACAGTACAGTATGTGCTGTAAGCATGCCAGCAGTTGTGTTTCCATGCTTGGCCCTGCTCCATAGCTGGGATATTTTTGTGGTTATTTGGTTTGGTGTCTAAGAAGCTGACTCATCTCACCTCATAGGGGAAAACGTCCTCTCCAGCATTCAGCTGCAGATTGCTTCGATATCCTCCCTTTCTCACGCATTCACTTTGTCATGGCAACATAACTATCTGTGTGTTACTTGCAGAGTCCACTGTGAGCTCTTTTTCTGTGTCGTTTGCATCATCGCCCACATATCAACAGGCTACTGTATAATACATATTATGCAACCTGATCTATCTAACAGCATACCCGTCTTCCATGTCTCCTACTGTAAATATTTGAGGTCACGTATGTGTGTGTGTGTGTGTGTGTGTGGGTGTGTGTGTGTGTGTGTGTGTGTATGTATATGTATGTATTTGCATGCATGTTTCATTGAAGGCGTAGGAGGGGCTGAAGGACTGTTCTAGATGAGTGTACATGTAACTCCTTCTTTGTTTGCCCTCACATCTGACCTGCGGTTGCATACGTGAGGAGCATCCCATCCATCTTCTCCCGGTCTCATGCAGGGATGGCTTCCTCACAAACAAACACACTGAGAGAGAGCCTCTATGATCGTGTCGAGGGGCCTACTGTGTGGCCAAAGCATGAGCCACACCCCCTGAAGCTTCACCACAGGGAGGCTGCCATTAAAGCTCTGCGTGATTGGTGGAGAGGTGAGAGAGTTCAGTAAAGCTCTGTGTGATTGGTGGAGGGGTGAGAGAGTTCCGACCGTATCTTTATGATCTGTGAGAGGAGTGATGGTTGGTAAAGGAAAGCCCAGAGGGGGAGGAGGAGAACAGACGCTGGATGGTCTCTGTGGTCACGCTGCCCGCTGGTGCTGTCAGCAACAGGAGGTTGGTTTAAAATGAGAGGGCAAAAGGTGTCCAAAAACCCATAAAGAGAGTATTTGACACCGAAGCTGCAGCTTTGGCTACTATGTGCCAGGAGAGGCTGGGGAGGTAGAAATCGGAGGACGATTGCAATTACAGTACAAAGCAACCACGAATGTTACCATTCTTCATTCCATTCCATGCATTACAATGAGCCCATCCTCCGATTTCCACTTCCACCAGCCTCCCCTGCTATGTACAGCACTGTACTGATATTCAGGCAGGTACTAGTCATAGGTGCAGCCTGTATTCCAAGAAGGCAATGAATAAGCTCTGGAGGTCTATACAATGTTGTTTTCTAAACATTGTTATGCTCATTATCGTCACCATATGTTCCGAACTTCACTATTGCTCATTAGAGGGACAGCATGTTCCCATTAAGGAAAAGGTAGTGAGAGGAGACTCAGAGGGGGGTGAGGCACAGTGTCTCACTGCAGTCTCGCAGCCTAAACGTCTATTCCAAATTACTCACATAACACTCGCATTATGCTCTTGAGGTTTGTTGTTTGGCTAACAGACATGATTGTATTGTGGAAAGTCAGTTTGGAAAATTCCAAGTAAATGTAAATGTAAATGATTGCACATAAAAGGAATGGCTTATGTATCTGTTATTGTCCTGTCTGTGGCGTTTATGCGATGATGACACATATTGAATGGTACTATGAATTCCACAGGATTCCTGTCATATGTTCCATCACTATTCTGAAGAGCTCTCGTATTGATTTCCATTGTTCTATTCATCCACAACTGAACCTTCCCAGCTGAATTGCCAAACAAGCAGACTCCAGCATTGCCTCGACTCAAAATAACAAACCGATTAGACTCTCAAGGGACATTGCATAATTATGAGGACTATAGAAATCTCATATTAAAAATGTTATGTTTATGAATTCTGACAGCTATTGTGATCTGGGCACATTTGATGATTATGTGTCAAGCAAGGTCATGGCTTTACTCTCTGTCTCGTCTGCAGGCTTTGTATTGGTTTTGTGAACAGGTGGACAGGAGCGTCCTCTGGACTCCAATGACGACTGGTTGCATCTCGTCCTTGACAACCTCATCAGTCAGACAAAATAAATAAATATGTGCTTCACTAAACAACAGGATTGACAAAGAGCTATCCATTCATCATGGTGACGAAGCACCGCAGAACCTGACCGACCATCAACAATCCAGGACTTAGTGTTTATCTTGAGGTATTCTCCTCACAGGCTTAGAAAACATAGGTTTTTTTTATAGATCTGGTTGTTTTCTGCCATTCGTGCGTGAGTGAAAATGGGTCAGTCTGACAGTCAACCTTGATTTTCACTCCCTCTTGTGTTTCCAGAGAGGTCCCGGTAGTGTTTGTGTTGTTTTAGCCCTCCTGTATAGCCCTGTTACTAAAAGTGTCACCTTGAGTTATTCCGTGCACTTGATTCCTGGACTGCGTATGAGTCAGCAGCAGCAGCAGCAACATCCCTTCTTAGTAACAGCAGATGAAAACATCCTCCCTCCTAGAGAGACAGGGAGGTGATGTGTAGATCACCAGAGGAGGGCTGACATGATAGTCCTAGGGTTAGGACATGATAGTCCTAACCCTAACCCTAACCCTAACCCTAACCCAGTGATCGTGAGGAGTGACTCTACTACAGTACCAAGGGCATATAGGATTTCAGGTAAGTATTATCAACACTGTACATATAGAGAATTTAAAAACAACTAGTGTAATATACAGTATATGCACTGCCTACATTCAGAACAATGTACTGTACAGCATGCTGTGCTACTGTACTTGGTCCAGGCTCTGTGCAGTGACTGACGGTTCAGAGCCTAATCCATCCAGCCTAGCCTTCTGTTTTCACCGTTGGCAGGTGTGAGTGCCAGAGCAGACCTCTGAAGGGGGTCTTTATTGGCCCAGAGAAGACACGACTGAGCGGTTGCCAGCAGTTCTGAGCTCATCCCTCTGTGCCAGCAGCAGGGTGAGAAAAGCAGGTAATTATTGCTGAATTTGGGCTAACCAGGAGTAATTACTACTCACACAACCCACTGTTCACACAGCAACACTGGAAACCAATCAATCACTCTGTGCAATAAACGGCTCTGTGTTGTTTTGTGTGGGGGAAAAAAAGAGAAAGGTTTGTTTTGGAGGTATTAAGTTACAATGGCTTTTTATTATACTGTATGAGGTGCTAGGTGGAAATATACTACATCCCCTCATACATACAGTATCATCAACTACTATACCATGATTTCTTCTTCATGGGATCCTCATATAGGATGACATTTAGAACGTTGTGGCAACAACATCAGAGCAGGATTCTCACTGTTCACAGGCTTTCCTCATAAAAAAATAAATAAAATAAAATAAAAAGTGAATCAAAGTCATATCAACTAGCGTCCGTTCTTCCATCTGTGCACCACTTTGATAAATCTGTCTTTGTTCCTTCTCTTTCTACAATGTTGACGTGCCCCTTCCTGTTTGGTGTTCCGGCTATTGCTTTATGCTTTTATGAGTGAGCTGACGTTCCTTTAAATTTGCCTGGTATGAGTCTTCCATGAGAGGGTTCTCTCAGCGTGATGCTTGCTGTCTGTGGAAAACAGCAGTGAAAGAAAGTATAATTGGCTTAAATTGAACATGATTAGCTACTCTATTTTAGATACAGGTAGGGGAACTTCAACATTGTACAACGAATAGGAAGAGGACTGATCAAAGTCATGGGCAGATGGAAGAACGGATGTCGGTTGATTTGTGGACACATGCATTTATTGAAAAACTATATAAGAGGTACTGTACTGTACTACACTGTGGTACTATGTACTGTACTACACTGTTTTTAGGTATGGAAAAGGCATGGAAAGCAGGATCTCTCTCTCTTTCTCTCTCTCTCCCCTCCCTCCCTCCTGCCCCCTGGCCCGCCCACTCTCTCGCTCTCTCTTTCTCTCTCTCGTTCTCTCTCTCTCTCCCTCCCCCCTCCCTCCCCGCTCCCCCACCCTCCCTCTCTCTCTCTTGCTCTCACTCTCTCTCTACCTCCCCCCTGCCCCAACCTCCCTCCCTCTCTCTCTCTCCCTCCCCCACCCTCTCTCTCTCTCTCTCTCTCTCTTGTTTCCTTCTCTTTGTTTGAAAAGCATTGATGGGGGCCACAAAGTGTTTGCCATGTTGGACTGCAGGTATCAAGGTTTCTGCAGCGTGCATCAGCACAGACTGAGTAGGTCAACACTTCAACATCGGATACCTTTCCTCCAGCTCATAAAACATGCACAAGGAATATGTTTCAGGAGCGGTGCATCCTGGAGGAACGCTACAATGAGAGATTACCTCCCCTGTGACCTCCGCCCCACATTGGGGACGGACTATTTTTGGATACTCATAATTTCTATTATTAGAAAGGATTAAACAATGGATTTATTGACAATCTGAGCAAATCTATTCTAGGAAGACATCTATACTCCCTCAGAGAAAAAGGCAAGCAAGCATAGCGGTGAGGAAAGCGTAGTTATACTGTAGCCTGCCTCAGTCTATTGGTGAGTGTATGAGTGATGAACTGTAATAGGTTTGATGTGCTTTGCAGTGCCTTGGCAACAGGGTGAGAAAAAAAACATTGTTCTAAGACAAAGGATCTCCTTCTGTTTGATAGATGAAGCAGCGCCAGGTGGAGCCCTCGTTACCATGGAGGGAGAAGTGGGTCACAAGGAAACCCCATATGGAACCCCAATTGGCCCAACTGCCTGCAGGCCCCCAAACCAAACTCAGCGCCAAAGCAAGGCATGAGGTTTACATGGATGCTCACACATACACACACACACACACACACACACACACACACACACACACACACACACACAGACACACACATACACACACACACACACACACACACACACACACACACACACACACACACACACACACACACACAGACATACACATACACACACACACACACACACACACACACACACACACACACACACTGAGGCATGCAGGGAATGCGGACAGTTATCATATGGAGCACTACAGAACCTGACCAACCAGCAACAATCCAGGACTTATTGTTCATCTCAAGGTATTCTGCTAACAGGCTTATGAAACATGCCCACACTCCCACCCACCCACCCACCCACACACCCACCTACACACACACACACACACACACACACACAGACACACACTCCAATCTAAAATCTAAAATAGTTAATTATGAGATTCATCTCTGTTAACACCTGTTAGGTAATTAATGCCAATCATTGCCTCGGGAGAAAATTACCCAGAGCCATAAAAAGACAGTTTTACTAGCAAGTCTCCCCTCCGCTCATTACCACCATCAACCTGCCTGCCCTTCTTCTGCTGTGAGGAAATCATTTTAGAAAATAAACAGTAAATAAACAAACAATCTGAGCCGGTGGCCCGGGAACCAGGGATACAACTGCTTGTTTTTCATCAAGATATGTCAGTTTTAATACCCGCATGCAAATTATATTCTCAAATCATGCTTTTGTAAACATTCACGTTGCCAAATATGGAGCTAGCTGAGAAACACTGAGATGTGTTGTTCATACTCAAACCAGGGCTACGGAGGGTGTGCAGTAAAGACTGCTTTACCCATAAGCTAGTTTCTATTTTGTAGTCCAAGAAAAAGAAAAAGTGAAGAATGGCCAGAGATGTATAATCATTTAGCACAATGTGACAAGATAAACATTCTGGGTCCAAAAAAGTAGCCAGACATTAATGTCCTCTATTACACAGTGCTGCATGCAATGAATTATACATCTGTACCATTTTGATTAAAGGAGCTGCAGCTTTTTTTTATTTTTTTTTTTTACACACAGACAGACTGGGGGGAGATGGGCATAGTGGTGGTGGTGGTGGTGGTGGGGAGGCAGGAAGAGCCACAGGTACTGATTAAAATCAATACAAACATACGCCATGGCTAAGTTACTGAGGCTTGGATGGATTCAATTCAATACATTAAACGAAAATAACTGCACAAGGGGATGTGCAGACCCACACTCTCTCTCTCTCTCTCTCTCTCTCTCTCTCTCACACACACACACACACACACACACACACACACACACACACACACACACACACACACACACACACACACACACAAAGACCCTTTCTTGTCCTGCATGTCGAACCCCAAAAAGCCTTCCCATTGTATCTGTCTATAGGGCTTCAGGCAAAAGTCCCTGAAGGAATCTGGAATCAATGATGCATCACACAGATGGTACTTATCATTTCATTTAATTCTGAAAGACTGATGGCCCTGTCAAAATCTACACGTCAATATGTTGACACTTGACATAATGTGGTTGTCCTGCTGTGCTCTGGGCAGGTTTTGCACACACAGAAACATTGACCACTTCTTTGGGCTGAATGAGTCGAAGCCATCACCACGACAACACCCATTGTGAGTACTGGGAGAATTCTCCTCAATGTTCCTCCAAGATCCATATTACTGGTATAGATTCCCCCTCTGACTTCACCGTTGCAGCCTCCGCCCCCCCCTCCCCTTTCTCTCTCTCTCTGTCTCTCTCTCTCTCTGTCTCTCTCTCTCTCTCCTCTCTCTCACATTGTGACCGAAACAGGTGGTCCTGAGGGTTTCTGATTCGAATGACTACTTCCCTTCAGACACCTAATAACACAGGGAAAAAGGTCCCTTCAAAATCCTGTGTTCCTTTATGTCCAAAGATTCCTAGGGGGTATCCTAAGGGTATTTCTCCAATTGGAAGTCTGCTCCTTACGCCCCATTCAACTTTCAATTCTAGATAGTACTTCTCCATCTCTAGTCACCAGTCTGTACATTCTTTTGACTCTATACTATAATTTGTAATCTATTTTTACTTGAGCATTTATCTTGTGAATGTGGGAGTACAGTTCTGTAGTACTGCGTAAGTTTGGTTGTGTATGTTCAGACTATGAAGACAGTCAATTATGTTTCACTTTAAGTACAGTATACTTACAGTATACAATCTTAGCACACCACATTTTTCAATAACCAGTCTCTGATATTATAAAAACTCATTAAGGTGAGATCTGCATAATCCCAGAGACAGTGCATGTGATCTGTATGATCTGTGAAGATACTGAAATGGTGCATTTGCATATATGCATGAGACTAAATACAACACCTAATAAAAGGGCAAAGAAACAGTCCGCATTTCCATTGCAGTCACCAGGTTCACACACTAGTCAAAACGAGGGAACAGCAGACATTTTAATAGATCGCCTGAGACGATGGATGGTGTGAAATGGTCAATCATCTGATATCCAATCAACCTCTATATCCTTTTAATTTTGATTTCAAAATCTGATCCACTCTTTCAGGATGAGGTCGTATGAAAGACTTTGTTATTGTGCATTAAGTCAGAGAGCGTGTGCGTGTGCGTGTGCATGTGCGTGTAACCTTGGCAGATAGTATCTTTCATACTGCAGTGTGTCTCCCTGAGTGATCGTCTGAGATTCAGAGTGGCAGGTCTCAGACATTTTTGAAGGACAGTCCTAACCTTTGTAAAAAGAATTACCTCTGAAACAAAATAGATTTCTTTTCTTTTTACCCAACAAAGATCATTCGGCTTATAACCATGACACGAAGACCAAAGGTATTCATTTCAAAGGCCGCCACACACAATACACAAACTGTCACTTCAAAGTAAATCAAGCTTAGTACTTTACAAGAACAACAATCACATCAAACCTAGACAGCAGAGCTCTGTGTCTAAATATCAAATCGACATGGTTGGGTAGCAGACTAGCAGAAGACCTGTAAAAGCTCCCAGCATCGTGACGCACTTCTCACAGCCACATGTCCCTGTTCCATGGGCCAGAGCCCAGGCGCGAGTGGGCTGGAGGGCTGGTGGGCTGGCAGGCTGGCCCTGGGTCCTTGGGTAGGGAAGAGGGAGCCAGGCTGTCCCTGGGCAGGAGAGGAGTGGACACCAGGCTGTCCCTATAGGCAGGAGAGTGGCAGCCAGGCTCTCCCTAGGCAGAGGAGAGGGAGCCAAGCTCTCTACAAACCATAGCCCTGAGTGGGGGGGAGCCAGGCTTTCTACAGAGCAGTGCCCTGAGTGTGGGGAAGTGATATGGACACAAATGTGCTCACACCAGGGGGTCCCCTTGCCTGTAACATGATATCGCTGGTGGCGTCAGTCTGTTAGCCAAGCAAATCTGCTGCCTGCCTCGGGGGGCATGAACCATGGGCCCGGGGGGGAGGGACTGTGTGTGTGTCCGTGTGCGTGTGAGCGTGCGCGTGCGCGTGTGTGTGTGCGTACGTGCGTGCATCCATGCATGCGTATGCTTGTGCATGTATATGTGTAGAGTGTTCGGATAGGACTGGTCTGTTGCATTGCATATTCTATCCAAAACAGACTGTTCTCACCCTCAGCCAAGCGGAGAGACTGGGAAGAGAGAACCCCGTGTGCAGTGACAGAACAGGGCTTAGCTACTGGGAACTGATAAGAAAAATACAGTACGCTGTGCCTTCTTTTACAATTCTGCACTTTTAGATTCGGCACTGTTAATGCCACAGAGAGCACGCTGTACATTTATGAATATAATGTTATTGTATGGGAAGTGTACGATTAACACTGAATATTTTCACTGGGAACATTGTGAAAAGAAAAACACAAAAGCCAGGGATTATAGGGGATTTCATATTGTGTCACGTAGCCACATGTAAAACAGGCTAAACGGTGTTTCAATGCCTCCCGTAGATTTGGTTATTATTGTATTTTTGACACAATATTGTTGTCACTGTAATACAGAATGTGCTCTTAATAGCCTCAATTGGAGAGATAAATTAGCCTATAAATTAATAAATGGGTTGGAGTAATAATTACTGGTTTGGAATACAGTAAACACCATTGTCTTGAACATTTTATGAATCACTAACTTGACACTTACACAAAATATTTAGATAGGACATCTCTCTTGGGAATAATTGCATTTTCTCAGATGAGAAACATAATCCTAATATTTGTGAACACCTCAATGAATTAATCAAACTGCGTGATTAGAGACACACTCACTGTAGTGTTTAATTGCAAATCAAAGTGATCCCACCTGTTCAAACATACAGAGGAGTACTGCATGGGTTTTTAGTGTTGCATATGAAATTGAGATGAATGTAGAACATTGTAGTATTATGATGTGGATGAGAAGCTTATACTGTAGTATATGTTTTAAGACTCGCTTCCTTGAAAATATGACTAGTCTATTCACGTACCCTCATTTGACCCCCCCCCCCCCCCCCCGCCGCCGCCACACACACACACACACACACACACACACACACACACACACACACACACACACACACACGCACACGCACACTTGTAATTACCTGTCAAAAAACAAGATGTGACTTCCTAGCAGTAAATGAACTGATTAATATTCCTGAGGATAGCACAAGGAGAGAGAGAGCAGTTGGCTGATTAGAAGTTGAGATAACCGCAGTCTTTGTCACAAATTTCATTATTACACCATGGCGACGTGTTGGAAAATGACATACTGTAGCACAACAGAAACCAAACACCAGACAGACAGAGGGTATACAGTTGATCTCTCCCAGCACAACTCCAGAGGTTACAGAGATTACCAGCCCGTCCCGGCCCCATCCTCTGCCTCTGCCCAGGCTCCCTCTGTGACTGAGCCGATTACTGGAGCTGGTCGATCTCAAACGTCTGCAGAGGCCTACAGCCTTAATAAACAAGAGCTAATGGATTTCCTGTGCTGCTGTGGGGGCCCACATTAAGGTAATTAGGCTGAGAGAGGGCAGAGGAATGAGGCCCAGGAGGAGCCTGCTTCTACCTGTGGCCGTGGTTAAAACCTGCCACCCACCCTGGACAGCAGGGCGGAAGAGTCCACAATCAGAACTGACACCAGTCTCAGATGACACAGAGGACAAGGTCACACTGCTACTGACTTCTACAGCTATGCTCAACTTACACACACACACGCACGCACGCACGCACGCACGCACGCACGCACGCACGCACACACACACACACCCTACAGCTCAGTCACTCAATTTCAGTATAATTAATAAACAGTATATGAGGTTTGGGAGATGCAAGAGGAGCAAATGTTTTGCAGACAGTGCCTTTTCTCATGCTTACGCAGTCTCACAAGCAATTACCTATTAAGATTTCATATTTCATATCTCTAGATGTTCAAGGAAAGCTTATAACTGCTAGGGAAGTAATTATGCCTGTGAACGTGAGTTGTGAATACAGATCACTGTCTCAGTCAGCCCACGATAAGCCTACACTATTCTCTTCCTGGGGCTCCTCTGTAATATACATGTAGCACCATCACACATTAAGTGAATACATTTCTGCCCTTTTTTAATACCATTCCCTAAATGTTTCGCTGAACGCCCTTCAAAATCTATATCTGATTAATTAAACATAAACATTTTCCTTACAATCCAAGCAGGAGTAGTAGAGATTTTCCACACAGTTTATGATTAATTGCCCTTCACACATGTAAAAGAGGTTAGTGCCTGGATGTTGCTCAGGGGATATTTAACTGTTGACACTGTACTGATCCTTTCTGTCTGTGTCGAGACAGCGACCCACCTCTCCCTCTCTGTCTCTCTCTCTCTCATGATGTACTTTGATGCTGAAGGCTTTGAGACACGGGATTTTGAGCTCTTTAAGAATTCAGAAAAGTCTCCCGTTTGGAGATGACATGAAAGGCTGATCACCAGCCCCACAGGGGATTGGACTGGCTGGTTCAGGGCCACAAAGCGAAGGCAAAACTGTAAATGTTTTATGTGCAATGGGGTACGGCAGCCTTCGATATCAACGGGGTCCCTACAAAACATGGACTGATCTGAACCCTGGTACATAACTAATTGATGTGCGTGGTTGAGAAATGTCTCAAATGAGCAATACATGGTAATGATTTTTTATGCATAACATCTCCTAGGCTGTCAAAACAAAGCGACATATATAATATGATAAAAAAGTAAAAGTGTTGTCTCACGCTTGTCAACAGAGGTGCCTTGGAGAAAATCATTGGGGGGAAAATCTATTTACTGGCTTTTATCAATCATTGCATTGCAGAAACATAATTCATAAGTCACACACAAATGCCCAGAGGATTCTTTTCCAAAGCTTGCAGAGGACCCTGGAGATGAGATCCACTGATGATGCCGGTAATAGGGCAATCTGGCCATAAGCTTTAATCAATAGATGGTTTGCAGTAAAAATAGAATGTGCATCCAACAAAATACAGGTGAACTATGGGCACCGGTGTTTTTGCTTCCATCTATTTTTGATGATTGATTATCTTTCATTGATCTTTAATGCACGTGCTATACCATAATAAATACTGGCCCTCCCCCTTCATTCCTCCCCTGTTCCATCCATCCATCCATCCTCTCCATGATAAATCTGCTCCCTTACTGATAGCGAGTGACCTGTAAACCAATATGGAACCTCTCAGGGATCCCATCAGATCACAGAGGTTAATGGCATTCCAGATGATTACCCACAAGCACCAGATTAGAGGGTTCAGGGAGCAGGTTCCACATCACTAATAATCACAATTTCACTGCCAGGGCCTCTCAGTTGATATACTAGCTATATCTAGCTTCCCTCTGCGGAGAAAAGGCCCATGACCACACCAAGTTAGATGCGGTGTAATGTAGAGGGACCTATTTTCATTTTCACTTAGATATTTTGATACACCTTATTTATGATACATATATAGTATGCTGTCCTACATCAGTGGCAGGTTTGTTTTATCCTTTATAGAGATAATCAATAAAGAGACAGTCACAAACACACCACCTTAAAATGAGTAGGAAGGAAGCTGGTGAGACCAATCAACAGTCACACTCGATGATACGGCATAATTCAGATTGTCCTTGATAGTAGCAGAGAAAGATAAATACTTCCGGCGACAACAGTCAGCTAAAGAAAAATCTCAGTACATCTCATAAGACAGCTTTTCAAGTGGAGAGATTTTTGGACAAACACAAATGGGTTACGTAATAGTGCTGGAACCTGAACACTTTGTGCAGCGGCATGTGATGTGTTTAAATACTCCAGATTAAGGCCCACGCCAGCCAGTTTTGCTTCCTGGCTTTTCTTGAATAAAATACTCAAAGAAGGATGTGATGATATTAGTCATTCATGGAGCTATTTGGGAAAGTAACGCTAGTTACAGCATAGCTATGAGCAATCCTCAATCAAATGTGTGGAAAAGTTGTTTGACTCAGTCTTCAAAAAAGCTGATGAATGGGGTTCAGAGGGGTACTGTATATTTGAGGCTAGCCACCCCGGAGCTGAGTAGCTGTATGAAATGTCATACGTCACGACACATGGGAAATCATTTTAGGAGGACCTAAGAAATAGAATGAATCGCCCAAAATACACATATATGGACCTAAATGGCAAATTTCTGATTTTAATCATTGTGCATTAACATTGTGCAGCACCAGGATGTCATATATCAGCATGACTAATTCGGGTCTTTAAGCCTCTGTGTGTTTTTTGAGTTGTTTGATCTCAGTGTTAAACATAAAGCCTGTAACTGTGATACTGTATCAGCCCACGGGACTCAACAGAAATAGATGGCATTCACAGCTCTGTTGTTTTCTCTCTTCCTTCCTCTCTACACATCTTGAATCATGTTAGCATGGACGAAAATAAAACATTGAATAACCACTGGATTTGAAAGCTCATCAAAAGCAGAACGCAGCTTCTTTATGTGTTGACGTTCTGAAATGGCCGTGAATATCTGGCTAAGATATGCCATATTTGAAACAAATATACTAAAGAAGAGACCCTAATCCATCCTTACTGGGGCCAAATTCATCCCATCAAGAACAGAATGCTTCTATGACTCTTTCAAATATAACTACCGTTTTTCAACCTTGAAATCAGTGCACATTGTAGGTCTATTTGGTAAGACAGCTATGGCCTTTTTGGAGCCTCTCTCCAAAATGTCCTTCTGAAATGCTAAACTGGTATCTCCAGACCCTCTTATGGCTTATCCAAAACAGACCCAGACGCCTCAGCAGTTGTTCACAGCTCTCACCACAACTCTCACCACCAAAGACCACTGGTCAAAACACAACTTACGAAGGTTATTGCCCCTTGCGTCATAGTGCTGGGCGTGCATCCCTAGGGCGTCCTCCCCCTGGAACTGCTCTCCTGGACAGCCGCCCTGCAGTACGCTTGCGACGGCCCTGTGGAGAGAGAGAGAGAGAGAGAGAAAGAGAGAGAGAGAAAGAGAGAGAGAGAGAGAGAGAGAGAGAGAGAGAACAGAGCCATCACTATTTATTCAACTGTAAAAGATGGCCAGCCAGACAAAGGAATATGCTTTCTGCGAATTGTGCGTAATGCTTGATTCCATAATTCAGACATCGCTGCACATGAGTAGGCCAACAGTGTACGGCAGTGGACTCGAAATAGATGAAGTGTGCTTTCAAATCATTCAAATGTATAAAATGTGCCACAATAATATGTTTATGTCTCGTTCCCAATGAAGGAACGATTGTGGATTTCCATATGGGCTGTTTAGACTGAAAATAAAATAGGCCTGTACCAAAAAATGTAAATCCATATAAAAAAATAATAATAATAACATTTGAGTTAACTCGGACCTCATATTTTGGTTCCTTAGAAAAATCAACAGGCATAACATGCGCATGTTGCGGAGAGCATGTGGCCTTAACAGTGAGAGACGCGCCCCCGCAGCCCACGGTACTGTAAGCCATCATGGACAAGTACTGTACGATATACATTATGCAATGTTGTCCAATTGATAGCTCTGTCGATGACAGACTATTTATTGAGCCACTGTAAGCCATCTATTGTGTGGTTCTTCACAGCGTGCATGAGAACCATGCGTCATGTCAATTCGGACAGGTTTGATCATCGCATGGCCATATAGGCAGTTTTCTTTCATGTTATATTAAGGACTTTCGTTCCCAGAGCAGGAATAAATATGGAAAGCAGGCTAGAACTAAAGCAACACTGATATCGTTGCGCGCTCTACATGTGCGCACCAAGCAGCTCCTTGGAGCGCAGTAAACAGCGGGCAGTGCGCGGGAGCTGAAACCTGAAACCCACCTAGACATGTTTTCTCTCTGGGGTCGATGCGCCTTTTCCAAGCCAAGTTTCGTGAATATCCCAACAAGAGCCATGATAGCAACTACTCCACAAATTATATACACGATTAAGTTCGTTTTGTCTTTGGTGGAATCGTGGGAACGATCATTTTTCTTAAATGGAGTTTGCCCGGTCATCATCCACACCGGGGTGTCGTAATTTTTACAGGTGCTCTGATCCAGCCGCGAGTTCTTATATGCGCAGCAGAATCGGAAGCCACAGGTGCCGCAGCAGTACAGATAACTGCCCGTTTTACACACGAATGGTGGGTCCCACTGGCCCATCACATCGTAGTAACCCCGACACCTGTCCTCCGTGTGCGGAGTAGGATCTGAGTAGGCGCTCTCGTCCTCTCTGGATCCGTTGGACGTCGAAATCATAACAAAGCCTCCACGCTGCCCAGGTTCTCCGTCCGCCTTGCATACCAGTGCCATAACTTTGACCAACAAGTAACCTAGAAGAAAGTATTTCCCCCTCATTGTGCCGTCTCCTCCTTTCAGCTTCGTTTGCACATATAAAAAGAGATGGTCAGAAGAAGAGCGAAATGTCCTGATATTATGAAAAGTCGAGAAACATACATCCAAATTGCAGAACACCGCCATCCGTATTGCGGAGCATTTTCACGAACATGTCCTCATCCAAATGGTATAGAAGAAGCATTGGTTATTTTTTCTTTAATAAAACATTAAATGCATCTAGATTACAGTCTTCCTAGGAGTGGTTATGCTTTCCCTCTGTGCGTCTACAGGTGTTCTCAGAAAATAATTTCCTTTCTCATTTTCAAGATCAGAACTACTTCACCTTTCTCATCCATCAGTGCGCTCATACGCACGAGAGTCGACAGAGACAGAACTAGCTGCACAACCGATTCGATAGCGACTGAGCGAATAAGAACCGAGGGTGGGAGAGCCTGGTGCGCAAAGGGAAAGGAGAGGAGAGGAGGAGAGTAGAGGAGAGGGGGGGGGGGGGGGGGATTGCGAGGAAAGAGAGATCACTGTATTGTAAAACCTGACTATATGACAGCCAGAAACACACATTACTGGGTCGAGTTGTGCTGCCGAGCAATAGGCCTAAAAGGTTTTTTCTTATCATTTGCGCATGGACAAATATGGTTACGGGTGTGAGGTGTCCCCTCACAGGACACTTAATGGTAACATAGCTTATATAAGATCCAACACAATGATACAGGGTAGTAGCCTAAGGCTACACAACACAGTTACACTGGAGGCTAAAAGAGTCCAACCACAGATTGACAACTCTCGAGATCCAAGCTCATCAGACGCATAAACACTTGGCTTCGCTAATCGTTTTGGCTGTCTTCCTAGAGAAGCAGTTTGTCTTGCCTCACAAGCCACCTCCTGTAGATAACCAAGGCACAGTCTAGTGAATCATTTCATGAACCTGGCATTATTATCTGGTCATTAAGTAAATCTCATGCTTTTGAACAACATTTTGCAGATTTCAGACGAATTAATTTGACCTCATGGGTCTTAAATGTCGCTAGCCGTGGTGCTGAAGTGATTAACCCTTTCTGGCTCTATTGTTCGTCTCTGTCCATGGTGCTGAAGTGATGGGGACTTTATTATTCAACAGGTCTCTGTTTGTGGTCATGAATCTGATAGTCCGTTACATCTAACCAATTTAAGTGTAGTCTGTAGATAAAATGTACTAATTTTAACTAATGAAACTAGACACTGTAAATCCTCCAAAATCAAAAGGCTAGTCTGTAGGACAACGGGTAGCCTAGGCGTATGTGAACGGGCACCACCACCTCTATTGAATTAAATGTGATAAACAGATAATACTGGCGTGATAAAACTCGTGACAGTCTGCTACTTTAGATGATGATTAATGTTCAATAACATTTCACAGTTACATTCTCGTTCTCATACCGATACACTACACAACGCGCACACCCAGTCAGCCACACGGTGTAGCTAATAGTGTTATAGAAAAGTTAGACAGGCAACATTAATAGAAAGACGATGTAGTCGATCTACGGGCTAGGGAGCGAGTCGAAAAAGACAAGTAAGTACTAAAGTACACTAGCTAGCCTCCAGAGCCCAGATCATACATGACATTTCAGTGACATGAGAAGCAAATAGTTTCAGCGACGAGCAAGATACAAATCTGAAAGTAAAGAGTTCGATAACGTTTGACTGAGAAGTGGAGCAATGGCTGAAAGCGAGGATATTTTCCTTAGAGCGAAACATCGGACCTTCACCGGATTTACTGAAGGTAGCTAGATAGCTAGCTAACGCGTTAGCTTGGCTCTAGCACACATTTGCTGTTAGCGTGGCATGAAGATTTACAACAGTTCTGCTGAAAGCTTGTATGTCGTGGTAGCTAGAACTTTATGTTGTATGTCATGTTAGTTGGTAAGTTAGCCTACCCCAGCTTTCCTTTCCCAACTAACCAGCCAAAACGGCACAGTGAATGCAATGGTTGTTTACAAAAGTTTATAGGAGCAGTCTAGCAAAGGTATTTTTTTTATGCCACTTCACTTGACAGTGTGCGCTGCTCAGCCCGGCAAACGACATGTCTTTATGTATTTACCACCAAGATTGCATGTACAGATTACAAATAGATAAATGTGACGACACTATACAAAACTACTTATGCCACCTGTCACCTCCTGCTGTTGGTTCTGCTCGAAATGAAGTGTCAATAGAGATTTGTTTCGAAAAAAAATCCTGAAAGGTATTTCAAAAACAAACATTGAAGGTGAACGCGCTAAACTATAGCCTACCACAACAAAGTGTACAAAGTAATACATTTTCTCAAACTCTGGCTTGATCAAAGAATGAACAGGGGCTGATCCATATGGCGTAGTCACTCCCTGATTAAAATTATGTTGAATAGAGAATGTCAGTTGAATGTGCTTTCTAGTCTAGGGTTAATCATTGTCTGGGAACGTGATAAATACAGGTCTTAGCTGTCCTCCATGGCCCTGTGTGATCACTGTCTGATACCTTTGACCAGATGAGATAACTACAGTTATTAACGTAGTGCTAATGAGCAGAAACGGATGACCTCACAGGCATTCTATACAAAATTAAAGTGTAATTTAACAGTACTGCTGCTCCAAAAGTTGGCCCTGATAAATTAGGGATTCCGTGGCTGAACGAGGTAAACAGTGATTCAACTATACATTGACCATCCAGATTTAAAGGTTTAAAAAAATACAGAAATAGGTAATCTCTGCACTAGTCTCTGGTCACAAATCTCGCGTAGCCATATCACCAAATCACTTTGGAGTTCTGGAGAATTTTAGATTAGCCGATTTGTCTTGGATTGTACTGGACAGCAATTGGAGAATGTTCTCGCAATTTCATTGGATTTTACAGTCCAAGAACGCTCTCCCCACATGCTCATAGAATGGTTGGTTGTTATTATGTGCATCGTATTTTCGGACCGGGTAGGACTATTTTGCAGAGAGTAGTTGCCTATGCTAGCTTGCAACATTGTAGAAAATGGAAGAAAACCTGAAGGAAAAAATGTATTATGTTTTTGGAGCCCTAGAAACGTATTTGATTGTCACGAGGCATCACTCAGTTCAAACGGGTTTCCACCCCTTTGTACTGCATCTACTTTCTGCAAAGGATTTACCCAGGCTTTCCTAAGTAGGAAAGTCTGGCCTCATCAAGGTTATTAGAAGGCTAATATACCTGTCTCTGGCCAGGCCTAATGTGCTTTAATGTTTTCTTCCTCTCTCAGCCTCACTGAATCCTCCCTCTTCACAAACCGCAGAACTGATGGTGAATGGGGTTTCTGTGAGAATTCACAAAAGTTCTATATTTCATTATTATTATTATAAAAACGAGCCCTCAGTGCTTTCATCTTGAATTATGATTAGTGTTGTTTGAACGCACCATCTGCCACCTGAGAAATCTCTCAGATTTATGTTTGAAGTGTGCTTGCTCAGCGCAGCCGCACAAAGCTGCCTGTACTTATCTGCTGTCATGGGAGCTTTGGCTGCTACTTTTCAATTCATGTTTTTTTAAAGTTGCCTGAAAATAGTTCATGGATCGACTCCAGAGGCACTACTGTAAAGTTTGTTTAGTGTTACAAACGCCCAGGCTTTTTTTTCCCAGAGTGTCGAGGCTTGTATGCCTCTACAAATCATGTGTCTCGTATGAGCCATTAACAAATAAGGTGGCTTATTTCTCAGTATGGCCAAAAACAATTAGGCCTAGTGCAGAAAGTAGATGCAGTACAAAGGGGTGGAAACCCGTTTGAACTGAGTGATGCCTCGTGACAATCAAATACGTTTCTAGGGCTCCAAAAACATAATACATTTTTTCCTTCAGGTTTTCTTCCATTTTCTACAATGTTGCAAGCTAGTCTAGTCAAGCTCTTAGAGGAGGAAGAGAGGTCTAATCTTTAAGATGAGGTGTTTATTATCAGGTGGTGATTTGAGAGCAGGCTAATGCAGCATATTGACAGTCTCTTTCAGAACTGCAAAAGGTCAGGCCTCAGTCATGGATGTTTTCTATATAAAGTGCCTGACTA
Source organism: Argentina silus (assembly GCF_951799395.1). NCBI lineage: Eukaryota > Metazoa > Chordata > Actinopteri > Argentiniformes > Argentinidae > Argentina > Argentina silus. The sequence continues at coordinate 7,691,607 of NC_139670.1, read as the reverse complement.
CCACCCTGTCTGTCTCGTGGGTTTAGGTATGATATGGAAAATAACCGTGAACATTTGTTATTTTGAACACTGTATTGTGTTGTAGCTTTAACCTTTTAAATATTGAATGTGTGCCAAGTGAGAGGAAGCCTAGTTGGTGGACGGTTAGATTTTTTTTATTTTTTTTACGAAAGATGATACCTATAAAAGCATTGAAAATATGATGTTGGTTTACTCAAGATACAGTATTTCGGGGTATCAGAGTGTGTGCAGCTTTCTTTGTCATTGTTTTCATAGTTTATCATCTGTTTGTCTGCACATCATCTAAATATTTTTGGGATGTGCTTCTTCAGTTCCTGTCAACCATAAAAGCAAATAAGCCAAAAATGTTCCCCATTATTTCATAAATGATGATACAAAGAGCAAAGTTAAGCTCTTGTTATACCATTCCCAGCGGTGGGATTCTATTTCTTTAATTCTTTGCCCAAATTTCTCTGGAGGAGAGAATTACCATAAACTCATTTGGGACAGAGATATATGGAGAGCGTGTTCAACATTGAAGATGTGTGTGTGTGTGTGAGAGTGTGTGTCTGTCAGTGTGTGTGTGTCAGTGTGTGTGTCTGTGTGTGTGTCAGTGTGTGTGTCTGTCAGTGTGTGTGTCTGTCAGTGTGTGTGTGTGTGTGTGTGTGTGTGTGTGTCTGTCAGAGAGAGAGAGAGAGAGAGATTGCTCGCATAGCGGCGTCCAGCTACTTTTTGAGCCTCAAGAACAAAATGAATTGTTTATGACTCACTGCACAAGGAAAGGGGATGTATTGTATTGCTACTGTCCGTTTGCACGCAACAAGGGGAATACATTTACATTCGTTCTACTTCCACTTTTAGGTCCCTTATTCCGTCTTATTCTCTGACACATCCATCAGGCACTAGCCTATCTCCATAAAAGCAAATGTTTTCTTTCTTTGATTAATATTTGAAAGTGATTAGGTTATGTGGCCATTGCGTAATGCCCGGATTATGTAAAACACTTTTCCCTGCATGCATAAACATCCATCGTTGTTAATTATTTACCTTTACTTGTTGACAGGAACACGGCTTTGAAAACAGCCGGTACATTAGTGCTCTTCAGTCTCGGTCCTGGGGATGCAGAGAGGGCTGAGGTTTTTGTTGCAGCCCATATAGTAACTAACACACTTGACTTATTTATTAATTAATTAATAATAAATAACACTGTATATGACGGTCATGTTGGTAAACTCTCCCCTGTTCTCCTCCTTCACAGATGAGCAGAGGGAGTGGAAGGGTCCATTCTGCTTCATCCAGGCTGCCGACCCCCAGCTGGGCCTGATGAAAGCCTGGAAGGATGGCGACTGTGAGGGAGGAGGAGATGAGTGGGCTGAGGAGGTCCAGCTCACCCAGCAGGCTGTGGAGGCGGTCAACAAGCTGAACCCCAGGCCCAAGTTTATGGTGCTCTGTGGAGACCTGGTCCACGCCATGCCAGGTAGGCTACTACAGCGCATGACATTTTTGTTTTCGTGCACATGTTCTAGGAATCGTGCCCTTGTTCACCCCCACCCTCCCAACCCCAACCCTAACCCCCAAATATTTAAAGGCATTGACTTACTTATTCCACCAGTCTTTTCCTTTTAAATGCCCTATTTTATGCTGAAATATTTCTACACCACATTGGAACTGACACTCTTGATGTGTATCAGTGAGGAAAGCCAAGCAGTCTGTGATATTCTTCCGTCTTTAAAGGGAATGGAATATAGCTAATATAATGATTAATGTATTCCCGGTTCCCCTCAGAGATTGTCTAATTTAATTTATGCACTCAGAGAATGTTAGGTTTAGAATGATTACAGAATGTTCTTCATGAAAACAGAAGAAAGAGGCTTCTTTGATTCCAGCTTGACTTTGTAAACAGCCGCCTCTTCTCCACAGCATGTGATGTTTTATCAAAAATCTATTAAAAAAGCACCTGCCTCCAAGCTATTTTGCACGGGGCAGATCTTACAATGGATGGTTTTAATCCATTCTACATCAGAGCTTGCCGTAGTGTAGGTTCCAAAGGAGCAGCTCGGCCAGAATCTAAATTCGTCTCTGTGCTTTTCCTTCTATAGAGCAAAAAAGCAAAACCCAAATGCCTCTCTGTAAGAGGACACATGTGAGGGGGACAGCTCTGACTATGCCTGGGAAACATTAGCTGAGAACAGATGCCGATTGTGAAGGAAATTAAATGAGAGTCTATAGCTTGGTGTGCGTCATCCAGCTGCCTAATCTGTTAACAGGGTGAGAGGAATCGGCAGACTAAACCCACTGCACAGATAACATTGTTAAGCGCAAAGTGCTGCTAACCAACAAAACTACCTTTGCATGACAATTAGGGTGCAAGAGGTGCCTCGAGGGGTGCTTTTGTAGGAGTCAGCAGGCATACTTGTCTGCCTCTCGCTTCATGTCTGTGTTTTAATTACATGTCTGAGGTAATTTAAATGAATATATGATTAAATTGGGATTATTTTTTTGATTAGATTTTTATTTATTTGAGTGTCATTGCACCTCAATGGTGCTCAGCCCGTATGGGCTTATTAGACAAGCTTTGATTATTTGAAAGATAGCGTTTCGTTTCAGTTGGCCCGTATTTTACCAAATGCACATTAGCGTCTGTTAAATTACCTTGGGCTGAATCCTATGCACAGCTCAGATTGTGTTCCAAAGTTGCCCTCTGACTTTTCCCTGTCTCATTTTGTGCACGCTTAGTAATAATGACCGTTGATTTTCTTGTGTTAACTGCTCATGAACAACCGTAATGTATTCCAGATGTGCACGATCCTCAAGAGTGCCCAGTAAGTGTTTTTATCTTCTCTGAGACTGTTTACTGTTTAAGCCAGGCACATTTTCCTCCCATTCAGCCGTGATCAGTTGCATTTATAGGTCACTGTGAGATCAACACTCCTTTTAAACACACAACGCTAGTTTAACCGTGGGTTTGGGGACCTTTAAACGGCCAGGTGTCAGCCCTTGTTACCGTCAGCCAGCGGAGCAGGTTGTGTGTGCCAGGCACATTACACGCCATGTCTGTCACACAGTGTTTCCAGGGGCAGGGATATTCCCAGCGTTCCCCACCGACATATCCCTTAAACTATTTATTTACAAAAGAGAATAAATCTGTTCTCTGTCAACTCAGTTGTCAACAGTGCTGTCGGAGACAGCTGCGATACCCTGCCCCTGAAATTGCCCCCCGCAGGGTATCGCTTTGTCTTCTTAACAAACATCAATGGTCTCACTCCTAAACTTATTTTGACCACTCTCTGTTGTAGGCTAGATGTTGTGTGAAAACCACACTCATCGCCCTGTCAATATTGAGAAAATCATTCAAATTTGGACATTGACGTAGAGGGTAAAATATTTGCTTGAACAATCAATCCAGTTTTCTCTAAGGGCAGACATAACATACAGACTACATGTTTACACCTGAACATAATTTAGTCACTTTGAAGTCTGAGGTTCCAACATCAAATCAAACTGTATTTATAGAGCACATTTCATACACGGATGCAACAGAATGCGCTTTTTTTTTTCCACAGGAATTTTAATAAAAAACTATTAAAAGACAACAAGACAAAACAGAAGACGATAACAAGTATAACAGTCATGGGAGTTAAAGACAGTAAGTTCAATAAGTTCAATACTCAATACTCACACACTCCAGAAGTGATGAGGCTCTGAAGGACTCAGCCTTCATTAACCACCCACTGTGGTGTACCACAAGGACACATGCTGGGCCTAGTCAGATTCAATCCCTGACCCCCTCCTAGTAAATCCACAGGTGCTATCCTTAACAAATGACTGTCAAGAGGAGCATGTCCTCGGAACGCCATCCGATCCCGACTGTTATTGACGGATCACTCTGTGATCCCTCCCAAGGCCCGCGCAAGCTTTTTCATCTCAAGGACTCTCTCTCTCACTGCGAAACAGGGACGTTGAGAGAGATGATTAGATTAGAGAAACACGCTGGACTTAACACACTCCTAATGAGCACTACAAAGGATTCAAGGGACGTCCTCAGGGGGTTTGTTGGGGGACGGCTGAGCAGAGTGAACGGGGAAGGTGAGAGGGAGGTTACTCTCCGACTCCTAGTCCCCCTTAACCATTGTGGAAGCCCCTTAATTGTTGTTGAAGGCAGATAAAGTTGGACTCTCTGTGGAATAGTGCAGCATCGTTTGAAGGAGAGAGTGAGGGAAAAACGCTCTCTCTGCCAGGAGGACGGAGGCGGAGTGTAGTGTATTATCTGTCTGTGTGTGTGTGTTTAGCTGATGGGGGTTCTCCTGTGGGAAGAGCTTCTAATGGGCTTCCGTGGGGTTTGGGGACAACTGAGGGACAGTGAGTAACTGTAGGAAGGAGGAAGTGCTCCACCACCAGAGAGAGAATAGTCTCTCTTGTCTCTTGTGTGGCAGTGTCGGAATACATTAGCTGAGTAGATTCACAGAACCTTGAAGTGCTCTTCCCTTGTTTTGTTATGATACTTGAGATCCTGATTTGTCATCTCTCAAATCAGTAGCTGTGGAATCTTTTTAGGCTATTTGTGTTGCATATTTTAACCCCATTTTTGAAAAGGGTGTATGATGGATTGTTTGACACGTAAACAAAAACACAGTCTGCATTAGAGCATTAGGCCCTAATGCTGCACCACTACAGGCTTAGTAATGCCTGTTATTCTTCCCTGTGTTTATGATGAATGCACAGATGGATTTGCCAGGCTCTTTAACGGAGCAGCTACAACCTCTACACTTGATTCCAATGATTCAGAGTGCCTGTACAGTACTGTAGTCTCCTCACAATAATCCCAAGAGAATGTTCGCAGACAGGAGCTAGACTTGTCAGAGGCCTCTCTTTCTCAGACACTGAGCCATGATGCTGAGTCTAGCTCATCCCATTCAGTTGCGCCTTTTTCACTGCTAAAGGATACCCTAGCCTTGAGCGCTGACAATGAATCATGACTCAGGTCAAAGATCGATGTACTGTCGGCTAGGTGAGCTAAAAGCAGCATCACACCTCGACATGTGTTGCAGGTTTTTCCGTTTAGCAGCCGTCGGCGGTTTAGTGGGGTCATGTCTACAGGAATCACACCCCAATGATATTTCACTAATCTTAGTTGATGTGTCCCAAATTCAGATTGATGAGGTGTGACTGTAGCATAGTAGGGGCTGGTGCTGTTTCTGATGATTCATGGACGTGTCATGTGAGGGGAATGCTTATCTGTGTCTGTGCAGTGTACTGTAAGCGTCTGTTTGCTGCATCCGAAAGCTAGAAACACAGTGGTCCTTTTCTTTCTGCTCTTTTCCTTTTTCTAAAAGGAGGTAAAAGGTGGAGAATGTAAATGCACATTTTTCTGCTCTTCTATTACATTACATCTCAGTTATTACAGTAGGTCAATACATGTTTAATGAAAACCAGATCTGCCCCTTTGTTAGCTGCAGCCAGTGTGATAGTCACTATAGTTCATTTGATTGCGATTGTCCTTAACTTGATTAGTCTTGTCTCTGTTTACATGATAATGTCCCTCTGATCAAATATTGTGATTGCAACAGTCAGTCCAGATGGCTGTGTGAACTGGTATAGCCTCCCCTGTCTCCAGATCAGAGAATCCTCTGTTCCTTTAACAGGACATATGGGACCCCCCGTGAGGATCCCCAAATGTTAATAGAAGTGAAACAGGCATCGATAAAGGCACCACAGATGCTGGAATGTTTACACAACTTTACACAACAGAAGGAGCGTGCGTGTGTGCGTGTGTGCGTGCGTGCGTGCATGCGTGTGTGTCTGTGTGTGTCTGTGTGTATGTATGTGTGTGTGTGTGTTATTGGAAATGATTTTGTTACGGGTTCTGTCCAATCTACTAAGGAAATATTGTCTTAGTAAGTAGGCCAGTAAAATAATTACATCCGTGAAAAAGCTGAAGAAAAGAAGAAATACTTTGTTATGTGTTGATGGATTTGTTTGATACACATAGTAAATTATAAATAGATTTTGTTGCCAATTCTCTTAACTTAATCCACAGAGGGGAAATTATATTTCTAATTTTATTCTGTGTCAACTCCACTGTATTATTTGAAGTGATTTGAACTGTGTACAGTATAGGCAGTGGGTAATATGGGTACATTTTGCTGCATTTACTTTCTCATACAGAGCTAGTTAAAACAGTTTTACCACAGTTCCTCAATGAACAACCAACATACCTTTTGAACCCCTGAGTTGAGCTGTAGTAGAAATGGCCTGACTGTGAGTTTCCCCTCTCTGTTCCAGGCACCCCGTTCAGGGACGGGCAGGAGCGGGACCTGAAGGTAGCCCTGAGGGGCACGGACCCCTCCATCCCTCTGGTGTTTGTCAGTGGGAACCATGACCTCGGCAACACTCCCACCCCCGACACCGTGGCCCAGTTCTGCCACGCCTGGGGGGACGACTACTTCAGCTTCTGGGTGAGGGCTTGGTACTCTACAAGTCCACTCTGATACCGGGTCAGATATTTATGTGTTGCCCTTAATGCTCGCGTTAGGATTGGGTTTGGGATTTAGATAGATTTGTGATTTACGGTAACATCTACCAACATTATGTCATAGGTTGTGTGTGTGTGTGTGTGTGTGTGTGTGTGTGTGTGTGTGTGTGTGTGTGTGTGTGTGTGTGTGTGTGTGTGTGTGTGTCTGTGTGTCTGTGTGTCTGTGTGTGTGGACCTTGTCTATTCTGCTGTCCTGAAGGCATTGAGCTCTGATCACCCTGCTCTGTCATAGCAGAAGCTGCTGTTCCTACCATGTGTGATCATGAGGGTCAGATATAGGTTAGGGCCTCAGCTGTTGTTTACACGCTGTCTTCGTATGGTTCCCTGCATGCACCACAGACTGCATGTGTATTCTGGTTTAGCTTCATAGGAAATATTGATTTTTTTTTCTATCTGTCGTAAGAGATTGACCTATGAAGTGCACTACTTTTGACCAGAGCCCTGCTGGGAATTGAGTGTCTTTTATGATGTGTCTATTACTGTACCTCAGCCATGTGTCCATCTCCCTCTAGGTGGGTGGGGTGCTGTGCCTTGTGTTGAACTCCCAGTTCTTCTTCGATGCGTCGGCCTGCCTTGACCTGAGGGATGCCCAGGAGGTGTGGCTGGAGGACCAGCTCCAGAAGGCGGCTCAGGGCCCTGCCAAGCACGTCCTGGTGTTCCAGCACATTCCCCTGTACCTCAAGACTCCCGACGAGGAGGATGATTACTTCAACCTGCAGAGCGGAGTCAGGCTGAGCCTGCTGGACAGGTTCAAACGGGCAGGTACGGACTGAGCCAGTCAGAGCCCAGCTTTGAGAATGATCCTGCTAAAGTGTTGGATTTATTTTGTCTTGTGTTGTATCAAAGATGCACAGACCCAGATTAAGCCTACTCATGGAGTAAAAGGACTGCCTTTTCAGTCCAGGAGTAGGCTTAATCTGTGTCCGCACTATATAACCGCTCCTATGACGCCCAGGTACAGGACTCACAGCACAGAGAGAGGATTAACATGTCCTTAGCCTTCACTACAGGAGGAGTCACAGGCACCAACACACAAAGGGCTAATTGAAACAATCAACACACTCGCTCTCTCTGAAGGAGACTCTGCGTGTCTTTCCGCACCCAGTTTGGTCACGTTCCAGCGAACGTTGTTCTAATGGGGCTGACCTCTCCCCAGCACCGTACTCGTCAAGACTTCCAATCATGCGTCAAGGTGATTACTCATGCGGCACAATTTGAATCTTCCCTTCCATTGGATTACAACAGTACCGTGGTTAAAAGATTCACAACACAAGTCTGTACAGGGCTGGGACATGGCGGTCTCTCTGGTACGTTATACAGTACAGTACATGCTAGGGGGTTCCCCCTCTTCACATCCATACACTTCTTCACACATTTGCCGGTGGTAATTCTGAATCCAGACTACCAATAGCGCATGTGCATCGTCTTTAATGATTGACGATAGGCTTCTGCTCTGTACTTTACGTCCGTCTCCAGTGTATGCATGGGGATTCGGGGATGATCCTGTTTCATTTATCCGAAGCTCGGACATCCGTACTGTAGCTCAGACACCGGTGTCATCTAAAGCGGGCAGCAGACTAAAAGACTCCAGCTCCCTCTGCTCCGACGGAGGGGGGAAGGTAGTTAGATGGTCCTCTTTGAAAACGTCATCATAGGGGCTGAAATGTGTCATTAGTTCATCCCTGTAGACATGTTAGACCGACATGTTTGCTGATTGGGGGGAATCAAGTCCGCGAAACACATTTTTGAAATGTTATATTGTATGTAGTATATTTTGAAGAGTGAATCCATCCATACATGCATTAGAAATGCCTCTACATTCAACCTTACAGCTTGTATACAGTACATCTCCGCTTTCATTATTGTCATTTAGTGATGATACAGTTTATGATTGCCAAATGATGTTTTGGTCTTTTAGTCAATGAACCAAGCTCATACAGATCAAACGCATAACAAGCTGAACACCTCCATGCCGATATTTTACCACTTATTACTAATGTAGTGAAAAGCAAGGGCCAGGGGTATGGGAGTGTTCATAGACTCCTTCTCAGGCTCCTGAGATGTACTGTAACATAACCTGGCTGTGTGTGTGTGTGTGTGTGTGTGTGTGTGTGTGTCTGTGTGTGTGTCTGTGTGTGTGTGTGTGGAGCTTGTCTATGCTGCTGTCCTGAAGGCATTGAGCTCTGATCACCCTGCTCTGTCATAGCAGAAGCTGCTGTTCCTACCATGTGTGATCATGAGGGTCAGATATAGGTTAGGGCCTCAGCTGTTGTTTACACACTGTCTTTGTATGGTTCCCTGCATGCACCACAGACTGCATGTGTATTCTGGTTTAGCTTCAAAGGAAATATTGAATTTTTGGAGTCATTTTTTCCCCTCTTTTTAATATTGGAAAATGTAAAAAGAAAGTGTGTGTGTGTATGAAGTGGTTTTCCACCGCAGGGCATGCAGGCGTCTGGTAAAAATATCCTCGCCGACCGAGCCGAGGCACATTCTCAGCGTGGAAAAACGACAACAACAAAGATAGGGAAAACAAAAGCGACGCAATTTCAAAAATAAGTTCGGTCCTTTATGTGGTTTTCCCTCCCCCCCATCTCTCCTCTCATCCATGGAAAATTGTCCCTTTCCTGAATGTATGCTAATTTTATTCCATGTATTAGGTTATTCACACATCAGCTCTCTCTGGTCCTCACCATCTCGTGTGTGTGTGTGTGTGTGTGTGTGTGTGTGTGTGTGTGTGTGTGTGTGTGTGTGTGTGTGTCTGTGTGTCTGTGTCTGTGTGTGTGTGTGTGTGTGTGTGTGTGTGTGTGTGTGTGTGTGTGTGTGTGTGTATGTGAACCTCCTGTTCCTTGACTCCCAGATGATGGTCCCTCTGTCTTTCTAGTGGCTTCTTTTAATTGTGTTTAGTCACCACCGAACATTGCTTTGAACAGGAATGTAGGATCTGCTAATTCTAATTCTGTGGGTCTTAGACTCACTGCCACGAGTCCTTACAGATCGAGAGTATTTGTTTGTGACAGATTTCTGAGACAACTCATAGGCCTCGCTACCATAGCCCTGTGTGTGGATGGGACAAATGCATAGGTTTATCATGACGGTTTATCTGATGTGAATGTGGAATAGTGTGGCTCCTGCAGACAAATAATTTGATTTAATTGAATTTCCCCCAGTGAGTTATTTTTCACCCTCTCTCGTGTGTGTGTGTGTGTGTGTGTGTGTGTGTTTGCGTGTGTATGAAGTATTGTTAGGGTATATAGGTATGTTATCACAGTACAGCAGCTGCACACAGAAGGTTGCGACACAAAATTAATTCCCCCTGCTGTATCACATCTAACATACAGTTCCCCTGTGGAATAGTCTACTGCCTCCTAACTCATGTGAACCTAACACTCTGGGTTTCACCAGGACCTTTCACGGCTGAAACAGTCTCATTTGGGGCTGAATGGCACTTGGTACTGTATATTTTTCCCAGCCAATCTTTGAAATGTGATTAATGTTGAATTTAAATGGCGAAGAGTGTGTGGGTTCAAGTTGTATCTGCGCGTGTAGCATATTGGTTAATTACCAGCAGTTAAGTCAGATTCCCTCTCCTCATAGATTGAGTACTCTAATTAGGATTCCTCCTGCCGCCTGCATGCTAGCGCACGTCAGACTCAGGCTACCTTCGTTAGCACCCGGCTGTATGAAAATACATTGCCATTCCCAGCATAGCTGGCGGCTCAGAAGTTGTACATGGCTAATTAGCACAGAGATAAGCCATGCTAAGTGTGCTGCTCTCTACTCTCGCCTCCTCCTAGCGAGCTGGTCTGTATCAGCACAGGCCCACTCTGTTAAACTGGGGATGCATTTATCATCCACTGGGATTTGATGAGAGGCAGGAGATAAAGGCTTTAAACCTGTTGTTGTAATGCTTAGAGTGAGTCATGGGGTGTTTACAGTGGTAGGGCCAGAGATGGGGGGGGGGGGGGGGGGGATCTGATGTACTATATAGCTGGTGTGATGTATAGCACCATGTTTGTGTGTCGGAGGACGGGGGGGAAACCAGTGAAGCTCTTAAATGGCCGTTGCCTGCTGGGAATCTATAACAAGCGGCACTCCCATCGACGCTCACTGTTTAATGTTTGAGTTGACCAAACTTGGTTTGTTTTGCGAACCGGGGAAGACGGTGCGTCTCCAACTGTGCCGGAAGTCATTTCTATTGAATGCGCATCAATAGATGCATGGGTTTCTGCTCGTCCTCTCGGAATGTGTTGTGTTTAATATTGTATTAACTACGATGTAAGGGTCTGGCCACTTTTCCTTTGGGTTTTGTGTAAAGGATTTGAGTTAAACATAAGACAGCTAGTAATCCCAAGATGAATGAGTTTCTCTCATTCATTATTTATTTCGTTATTCATGATGGATACAGAACGGAACACTATCCACCCAGATATGGGGCTGTCCAGTAGATGTGTATTGTAATGGACTCCACAGTTAATGCTTGAGAAGTCTTGACGTGGTTTCTGTGCAGGTAAAAAAAAACATGATATTAGATCATATCTGTACTGTCGATGAGGCTTAAAGCTTTAAAGCTTTTGATTTCTATACTGGTCCTTCTCATGATAAGTGTAACTGTATAACATCTAACCCCACAAAGTGCCGTTCCAGTCTGTGTGTCTGTGAGGGGAGGACACTGGTAGGGGGATCCTCTCTGAGACTTGAGTGATGGATGAGAGTGATTTATCACAAGCAGCGGCGGCGAGAGCCCTGCACTGCATCATTCTGTAGCTCCTACTGTCATGCAAATTATCTACAGGCACATGATGAATTATTTCCAGCACAGTACTTTAATGACAACCACCCTCTACACGCGCATGCACCCGCACACAGGGAGCATGCACACGCACACACACACACACACGCTCACACACACACACACTCACTCACTGACTACAGACACACACACACACACACACACACACTTACACCTATTCACTCTCTGTTGCTCACAGTTGTATGAATGACAGCTCTGTTTGGGGGACGCTGCGGGTGAGAGAGGGAGGCACAGGGGCCTGTAGAGAGAGGGAGGCACAGGGGCCTGTAGAGGGAGGGATTTGCCCTTGAAGTAATCACTGATCTGGATAGGTGACAGGACAATTTTCATTACTGTACATTTATCAATGTCTAACAATGTTATTAAGTAAGGAAGGAAGGAGGGAGGGAGGGAAGGAGGCAGGCATGCATTTTAACAGTATTCAAATTAAACCATTCATTTACCTAATAAGCTACCACCACATGTAGCCTAACACAGCGTTATTTAATGCAGCTGCATACAGCCACGCCAACTGAACATTTCACTGCAGCCAGAACTCACATATGGTTCTGTGTAATTTCACCACGATGCCTTCAATATGTTTGAATTTTCCTGACTGCTTACTTTTGATTTGCTTGGAGCACTGTGGGTTTTTACATAACAAAAATGCATCTCCCTTTACATAACCTTTAAATATACCTGCCTCTGTCAAAACAGAGTGGTCTCCATCTTTATCAAAAAGGAAAGGGAAGCAAGCAGCCTATTAAATGCCCTGACAGGAAGATGGGATTTGCACAGTCGCATAAACAAGATGTGAAATGATTAGCAGTGCAAGGAGTGCATGTTTTCATAAAAAGGGCATCAACTCAGTAAATCAGCATAAATAGGAGTGAGCAAGGAGCCCAACCAGGGAGGGAAAGTGGTGAACATCAGACTCACCAACGGTTTTTATTTTGTTATGTAAAATGGAGTGGGCTTTGGACAGTGAAAACCCAAGGGAAACCATACTTGAATGTGAATATCCCTGCCTGCTGAGTGGTTGCTAGCTGTTAGCCAGTGGTCGGCTACCGCAAGCAATGACTAATAATACATAATGAAGATGGTTTCTAATCCCATTATTCTTCCATTATGATTCCCAGCAGGGCTGGCTGGAGATATGAATGAGCTCCTGTGTTACACTGTTTGTTGAGAAAGGATCACAGGCAATTATTCTGCCTGCTCTACCAGAGTAATAGCATGCCTCCTGCTTCTTCACCATTTGAAAATAAATGTGTTTCAGCCAACTTGTATAGAAGTGACATGGCTTGCTTTATGGGATTCTAATGACGGCATTGAAAACTTTATATTGAAAAATTAGTTTAGGATGACCTCATGGTACATGAGTAGCCTCGCCAGCTTTTGCTTTCAAATCCAATTTGCTCTCCAGATTAATAACATTTTCACGATTCGTAATGCTGCTCCCAGATGATCATACTGTATAATGGTGGGGGAGTTTTTTGTATACAAAATGGTTGTCAAGGCAGGATAGGCCCATCACACCGCACCTCCGTCCCCACCCCTTCCCGGACTTCTGTCATGCCTTTTTTTGGAAGTAGCACCTGCCCTTCCATATAGTCTGTGCACGGCCCTGAGGCTATGTTGTGATAACCAAACCCACAGCTGGTGAGATCCCAATTCACCCCCTAAGCATGAGGCAAGTTAGTCAGTGACGCACGGCTCTTGTCATCACTGTATCCAGGTTGGATCAGCATGGCAAAGGGACAGGTTGACGTCATCCAGCTGCCACATCTACATCAGTGACTGCCACAGCATGCTAAACCAGTAGAACAGACTCAAGGTAAACCTATGAGTGTGGATCACAACCAGTGCTGAGTGTGTGTGTGTGTGTGTGTGTGTGTGTGTGTGTGTGTGTGTGTGTGTGTGTGTGTGTGTGTGTGTGTGTGTGTGTGTTGACTGAGCTGAACATTGAGTGAACCTCAGGGAGGGATGGGGAGGGTTCCAGTTTAATTGCATGTGAAGATGCTTGTGTGGCTTATCCAGGCTGGGTTGTTGTTGCTGTCATTAGCAGCTTACTTCACTGGCCTGCTTTAATTACGGTGTCTTCTGGGTGCTCAGTGGAGAGGGTCCTAGGAGTAAACCTCCTGGGTTAAAAAGTACTTTGATTTTCTTCCTGCTGGTTGGCGTCTTCACGTCTCCTCCTCAGTCCTTGTGATAATTGCCGCCCTGTTTTTTTTTTTTTTCTCTGCTTACGTCACTAATGCTTGTTTGTTGCGGGGCTTTTTGTGTTACTTTGGGGTGGTGAAAAGGTTGTGATGCATATAATTGTCTGCTGGTTGATAATGTAATTACAGTATGCATGATTTTAGATCAAACGTTACCCTCCATTGTTGTTTTGTTTAGGTTGGCAGTTCTTGTCTAATTGTAGCTGTGTTGATTTAATCCTTCACATGGTAGAGAGATATCCATACAGTGAATGTAGAGGACTGCAGTATTGGAAGTACACACACACACACACACACACACATGCGCGTGTACACACACACACACACACACACACACACACACACACACACACACACACACACAAACTTAGCCTACACTTAATGGTGGCGTTTGCCTCCGGGTACCAGAAACCATGTAGGGGTGCATTGTAGTAACAAAGTCACGCTCGAACCATAGCTTCTGGTTTTGTTTGCAAATGAACTTACTCTGAAAATATACATTTATCGTACATTTTCCTGTACGTTACATTAATTATTCAATGGTCCAATGTGTGCACCCACTGTTTAATGTTGTTTTGGCTATTAATATAACTTAGTGTTCTATTCTGGAGATATGTGATTATGCTGGAGTTGGACTTGGCGGTGCAGGACCAAATGTATGGGGTCTAAATGTGCTGACAGACCAAATGAGGCTCTTGAAAAGCGACACCAAGTTTTTTACTGGGACAGAGTGATGTCTCCGTGTGTAGATGGAAATTTAGATTCTATGTTGGCAGTTTTTCATTATCACCTTGCCTTGAGCAGTGCTCTAGCCTAGCGGCAAGACAGCAAGCAGGCAGATCTCCCTCTGCCCTTCAACCTCTGTCAGAAATGGGAGTAAACTCTGAGGTTTTTCCCTCTCTGCACGCACGCACACACACCCCTCTTACGAAACGAGAGAACTAATTTGCTCTGCTCATTCAGAGTGCGGCTCGCGTGGCCAACCTGTGTGAGTGTACAATCAGTCCACAGTGGAGCCACGCAGAAGCACCGCTGCAGGGGAAGCCATACAAACCATTTCAATAATGATGGCGATTGTGATGGGAAATAAATTGAAATTCTTGAGTACAAGTTTCTTCATTTTCCATAATATTTCTTTGTCTTTCTCCCACCCCCCCCACTCCCCCCCCTCTCCCCTCACACATTATTATTTTTCAAGCCTCAGACGATTTGACTGATTAGGGAAATGATCTCATTATGGAATTAGACTGAGCTAATATGAATATATTGCCATTATATGCAGAGCAGATGCCCTTATCAAGTGCAAATTGCATGTTGCATTTTGCTTTGCGTACTATATGCAATTCGACTGGAGAGGGGGACTGAAGAGGAGTAGATCGACAGCCTTTCTCAAACACCACCCAAGTTTTGTCCTGAGATCTCTCACAGACACCCTATGGTCACAAGTCACATTTGGTTATTCAGTACATGATGCTGTCACTTTCTACCATCACTGCAGGTTCTAGTATAGCAGCCTCAAATGGGCCGATTGAGGGGGGGGAAAAAAAGTGTAGAGCCGAAGACTTACTCTAGTCTACATTGAATATACTGTAACACCAAGAATCACATGACACAAGTACGGTACTACGTGTTATATAGAACACTGCACCCCTTCATCTAAGATCCACAAGTGACAGTGGCGTTCCTCTTCTCTTCTCTGCAGGTGTGAAGGCTGTGTTCTCTGGCCACTACCACCGCAACGCGGGGGGGCTCCACAGCGGCCTGGACATGGTGGTGAGCTCAGCCATCGGCTGCCAGCTGGGGCAGGACACCCACGGGCTGAGGGTGGTGGTAGTGACCGCCGATGAGGTCATCCACCGGTACCACAGTCTGGAGCAGCTGAGTGGACGGGGCATGGACCAGGACCTGATGAAACTGCTGCAGGTCTGAGAGACTCAGAGAGAACTCTATGGAAGGATGTCATCCTTAGACACAGGTCTAGGATCAGCTCCCCACTCCCCAATGAGTAGCATACTGAGCTGTATCCACTTGTATGTTTTGAAAAGGACAAAAAATATATATTTTATGTCTAGCACTACAGAATATGACTCAAACGGTTTGTTGCAAGACTCTCCGCATAGCCCCGAATGGCTCTACTTCTACCCCAATCATCGACGCAAGCGATCGCCATGGCAACCTGTGAAAAACACTGCACTGGTGTGGTGGGAGGGCCGTCAACAACGCAACTGCTGACCTCATTTCGCACTTGTAGATCCCATCTCCTTCCAAAAAGTCTGTGTGAAAGGAAAATGAAAGGACCGTTATGTGCTTAAGAAGACTCTTCAGTTCACATTCAGTTCCTGTCTGTGAACCTCATATTCCTACGTATTTTTCTCTTTTATTCTGCAGTTCATTGTGAATTTTTTTTAATTTCAGAATTGACAAATGATTTCCTTGACAGTTGAGTAACTGTTCATACTTTCTTTACTTCAACAAAACGTACATGTCATTAACTGTATTTTATAATAAATGTTCATTTTTAGTTAAAACGTCCCCTTTTCCACACACCTGTTATTTCCTCTCTTTCACAAAGCCAGGCACAGAATAAACCACTAGGATACAATAGTAGCATAGCTATTAGTCCAACCACTGCCTCTATATTTACCTCTCTAAATGGAGTCTGGTCACCCTTCTCAGTGAGGTCCTGTTCCTGGTTAATGTGTTGACAGGGAGGTTGTGTCCTCTCTCGTCTCTGCTGTGGACCCAGGGATTTACCCTGCCATGGCTGATGAAAGCAAGCTGTTGTTTATTGATCAGACCGGCCCTGTCTCTTTGGCCCCCAGCCCCCATATACACACCACGCATGACTTACTGTACAACTGCCTCAGCTTTCAGGAGGTAACTTGATTAAAATGGAGCAGCAGTGTTTCCCTACTCAGCCGTCATGATGGAGGAGGGTGGGTGGATGTAGGAGAAAGTGACCGAGCAGCCAGATGTCAGGAAAGTGCTGGAGGGACCAAGCTGGGAGGGGTGACATGAGTTGTTGTGTCTCATAAGTGATCCTGTGACTTCTCTGGGGGAGCCATACAATCTCACAAGGATGAGTTTACTCAACCTGACTTAAGCTGTTTGATTCCTTGTGGAATTAACATATCCTATCAACGAATCACATCTAAACTGAAAGCCCTAAAGTGACGTAGCTGGGTAAGAGTGTTGTGACTAGACATGCATGCTATGGATTTAGGTGGTACTGTTATTTGTGTTCAGGATTTCTAAGGGAACAGTCTGAGAATACAATGTCAGGATTTGTGTGAATGAAACCTGTGCTTTATGATGTGACCCAGGGGAGGCTGGTGGAATTGAGGAACGGGCTCATTGTAATGCATGGAATGGAATGAGGAATGGTATCAAACACACCATTCCTTATTCCATTCCATGCATTACAATGAGCCTGTCCTCCAGTTTCTACCTCCACCAGCCTCCCCTAGTGTTACCGTACTCAGTGTTCTATGATTATACTGACTGATCACAATACACTGCTTTTACAGACCTTTGCCATGATTAAGAAAAGTTATATGGACAATTTTAAACTAAATTACACGGTGCATGGGTTTAGGCTGACATTACAGTGATTTGAACCCCAGAGAGTTCATTTTGTGGTTGCAGTTGTTTTTGTGAGTATTTTCAAATGATTTCATGCCCATGTCTGGAATGACTTCCCTAATGTCAAATGATGTATAGTTTTGTTGACAACCCTAGAATATTACCTGTGCAAATGCTAACAGATTGAGAATTGTTTACCCCGAAACTATCAAATTAACTCCTAAATCGTAATGCATCCACTGACAACAGCACAGCAGTGTCCCTCCTGGTTGTAATCAAGCCAGTTTGTCCATCTAACACTTTGGCAGGAGCCAGATTGTGTGACATGCTCGCCGGAACCAAAGCCCTTTATTCTGCAAGGGGTCCACAGGTGTTGAGCAAGTAAATTAAACTCAGCGTATCCAATCATGGCCTGGCACCAGGGTGCCACCCCTCTGGCCCTCTGCCCACAGAGAGAGCACCATCTGGAGACCAGAGGGTCATGGCCATGCCCATCGCTGTGGCCAATGCCCTGTCCTCTGGGCATAGAGCCATCTTCCAGAGACACTGACACGGCCCAAGGCCACCTGCAAATCCAAGGCTCCCTCACCTTACGACCCATACTCATGGAAAAACAGGGTCCAACAGAGCCAAAGGAGTCCAACAAGAGTCATCAAGATCAAGAATAGAAAACAAAGTGGTTTTTCACTTCTGATAACTAAAAAAAGGACATTTATGTGAACTATCGCATTACCATCTACTTTAGGAATCGGATATGGAACGTACAGTTAGTTCCGGCATGGCAATCTTAAGTCAACGTCGCAGCTGTCCATCAGGTGACAGGACAGCTGGTTCACACGTATACAAAAACATCCAGCACATGTTCAATGGACAGAGACATTCAACAGTTGTGACATGGCTATGAGAGTAACGTTTGTGTGGTCGCACCACCCCCAGCCTCCACCCGCTTGGTCGCTCTATATGTAGCCTACCTACGAAGGGGTTTGATAAGTCATGGGCTATATTGTACACTTGAATGTTGTGGTTGTTTTACTCCAAGCAGGGAGCTATACAGAGGGGAGCCATCCAATTACGCCGAGCTTAAAGTGTATTACCATTTTCATGCAATAAATAGTACCACTGACGTGAGTGTCTTGACTGAACCACGAGTTCTGACATGAAACACTAAACAAAAGCTGTGGTGACAGGCTGAGTTAGCCTGATTTAGGGACACTTGTCTTCAGGCTGTGACATGATAGGACGATGTTGTTGTAGGCGAAGGTAGCCCCCCCCACACACCACATTATTTTCCCTTCCCTTCCCTTCCCCTGGTCACAGTGCAGTAGTTCCTGGTCTGATTGGCGCCTGTGGGCATGAACGTGGCTGACAGGGAGGCATAAATCTGTGACTGACAATAATGAGTCAAGGTTCTGCAGGGGAGTCGTCTGTCTGGGTTGGTTTTGGGCCTCCTCTGTGTTAGCTGGCAGTGGCCCCCCGGCGGCACAGGCAGAATGACACGCCACACTGGGAGGTAAACACCGCCTCTCTCTGTCTTGATCTCAGACATGACTCATGGTCGTCACAGCCTCCGCCTAGCCTCAGGAGTGGGACGATGCAAACAGAGGGGTAATGCATTCTATTTGCTGAGGGGTGTGATGGCAGGCGCTGTAACTGTTTTTCACCGTCACTTTGTTCCCTCTAGAGAAAGCAAGGCATCCATTTGTGACTGTAGGTTGTGGTATCTGTGTGGAAGGGCGGGGCTGTCTGTTGTTTATGAGCAGTGTGTGGTTGAAATAAAGACCCTGCCACTCATCTTCCTAATGTGAGTCCTGGTGCAAGAGAGCAGCACTCACCTTGCTTAGCAGCCCTACAGTGTACGCTCCACAGACAGTAAGTGAGGCAGTGAGTAGTTCCCCTTGGCTAGTTGATGTGAATAATAGTACAAGTGTTCCTTAGTTCGCCAATTATTTTCCTCCCAGAGAGGGTGCTAGGCCAGAACTTCTACTGCTAGTGTACTTAGTCATACTGGGCCAGAATTTGTACTGTTAGTGTTCTGAGTAAGACTGGGCCAGAACTTCTACTGCTAGTGTACTTAGTCAGACTGGGCCAGAACTTCTACTGTTAGTGTACTTAGTCAGACAAGGAACAGAAGGCTCTCTCTGACATTTTCCAGGTTGTCATTCTTCACACCACCGACCGGACTCCCACTCTTTAGAAATCAGTGTGAGGCTCAGCAAGTTTTAACATATAACAACAACTTTTTTGCCAACAACCACCTGCTTACTTATTTTGTTTCTGAGGCAATTCTTACTGAATTGCTTTAGTTTTCTTATTTTGCTCTTCTTTTGCTCTTTTTGACCTATTTGTTGCCTTTGACGTACAATATGGTGATGTATAGAAATATATTTGGGGGTGTTTTGATAGCCATGAAGTTTCAGCAGCCCCAGAGCAGTCAATATTAAAGCTTTGGTTTACAGTGTTCCTCTAACCTGCATTTATTCCTCAGGGGAGAAAAAACACTCAGGTAGACTTTTCCAGCTGTCAGTCATCTCTCCTCACATCTTGGACAGCTTGCTCCACTGACAGCTCATCTGCATGCCATTACTGTAGGGTTAGACACTAATGGAGGCATTTCAGAAAGCAATAAACTGTGGGGAACATTAGCGGAGAAGCAGAGAAGAACATACTGAAATGAAGAGTCGCAGACGTGCGGCGCATCGCTAAGATGCATCCTACAGGCCTCCCAGGCAAAATTATTCTAAATATTACTATTATCTTCTGTCTCAGGAAGGGGATAAGGAAAGACGCAGGCAATGATCGTACTGTATGCTCTCTTCTAGAAGAGAGACACAGTTTACGTTGGTAACATTTGAAAAAATAGATAATTAGGTGGTCAGGTAATCAGGCAGTCACACCTGTTGTCTGTCCTGCTGGTGTGTCTCTGATGCCACCAGATTCCATATTGTGATGTTGACACACATGATTGCAGGTGTTTAGCAGAGTGACATTGACAATGAATCTCTGGATGTTATTAATTGAGCCCAGCTTATAAAAATATGATGCATATGAGGCCTGATTAAAAATGAAAATCCAATCAAACATGCTATTAACTGCAGGCTCACTGATCAACATACAGCACACATAATAAGCCTTCTCATACTGTTTTATCAAACAACCATGTAACAATGCTAATTAATCCAGCTCTCTTTTCCCACACTGGATATCCCTTTGGCTTTCATCCCCACTCCTCAATTAGGTTTACCTTCCTACTGTAATGTTAGTGTTTGGATTAACAGGAATTATGGAGGAATACTCGTGTTTTAAATCCTCTTTAGCCTTTGACTCACTATATCAGCTGCTTGGCAGCTATCTGGGATTTAAACATGCTGTGTTCTGCTTTTTTTATATGTATCATACAAAAATGTACAGCAAATGTTAGCAGGCTTACTTGATGGGTCAAACATCCAAATCAGTCATTTCTGTGTTGCGAACATTGAAATGAGACCTTCATTTTGGCACTTCATTTCGACAGAGAGGATTCTTTGAATCTCGGTCTGGTTATTAAAAACAAAGAGCGAGGAGGCAGGAGTGAGGAGGCAGAGGAGAGAATGAGGATGTGTCTGGGAGAGGAGGGGGCGGAATAGCTATTGTTCTCCACCTTCTCCATCCTCTCTTCCATCAGGCTTGATTCTCCAAAGCAGCCTTGCTAGAAACGGGAGTGCTGAATTCAAAATGGAGATAAGATGAAGGAGTAAATCAGATCTTTCCATTAACATATGCAGCACTGTAACCATCTTCAATTTGCTATGTTTATAGATTGGCATCTGGCAAATATTGGATTCCTGTTTTCTCAACACCAGTATCCGAGCTTATTCCAGCACACACAACTCCAAACGTACATTTAAAGTTTTTGTAGAGCCGGTTGGGAAGTGACTATGGAAATATGTTAATGTTCCCTGAATTCCTCCCTGTGCGTCTTGCCCTGTTCTTATGAGTCATTGACTTAAACCCCTACTCTGTCGAGTGCACCCCCTGTCACCCCCTGTCACCCACTGACAACACCCTCAAAATTCCAGCCTGTCTCCAGGCTGGCAGGCTTGTTGAATTATTCATCTAATATGCTTACTGACGAGTCCCGTCACTGCAGTGTTTCACCACTGCCAAAGCAACTATTTGTTTATCTCTCTCTCTCTCTCTCTCTCTTTCACTCTCTCTCCCCCCTATGCCTCTAAACACCATATTTCTCTCTTCTTTACTGCCATTCACTGTCATAGTGATTTGCTAAATTAGATCTGACAGCCAGAGTAGCTTGTTCATGCCTCTTATAAAAGCCATACATTTATGCCCCCACCCCCCCCCCCCCCACCCCCAGTTTTCATGCATTTGTCTTGACCATGAGGACGCCTTTTGTTCTGATGTTCTGTTTTTCTTTTTTCTATTTGTCACAGGAAGAACATGCAAATAGTGGCCTTTATTATGTAAACAAAGCAATTAACTCTTTATCATTGCTGTTCAGCACTCTGAGACTGTTTAACTTGCCAATATGCTGTCTCTCTTCATCCATATTTTAGCGAACAGTGAAAGCAATAAGCTTGATGAATGAATATGGGGGAATTCATTTTGGGTTTGTGTTTTAGTTATTCAGTAAGCAAATACGCCCAACCTGATACTCTACATGCCCTGTGTCCTGATTGCATGAACATTTAAAATCTTCACAAGTCGGTTGTCCTATTTTCTTTTTGTGCTCTCACTATCTCTCACCGTCTACATAAAACAGCCACTATAATTAGTGCAGTATATTTTGGTAGCCCAGCTACCTTTATGTAACAATGCATTTCTATTTAAGGCTGACATCTCTTCTCGCTTGCATACATCAGATAATCCACCTCAAATGTGCTGAACGTAAAGTGAACAAATCCTAAATATTTCACAGGCATTAATTATAGTATACGTCAGAAACGGCATAGCATCTGAAGTGATCTTGAGGCCAGTTATGATGAGTTCTTAGACTGGTAGACGCCTGTTTTACCCGTGTTCTACTGACGCCTCGCTGCTTCTTAATGAGGGTTGGAGGGGAGTACTGCTGTTTTTCCCCTGTTGACTTCCTCTCACTGCAGTCAGCATTAAATAGCTCATCTTATTTCACCCTCAAGCCTGCCATCAATTTCAAGCTGTTCTCCTTTCATTTACAGTGGCGCACAATCAGTAATGATGTCACGAGGCTGCACGTTATGAGCTGCCAAATGTACATCTTGACTCATCTAACAGAGAGAGAAAGACATGAGGAAATGGATGTGACACCTTTCTTCATATGGCACCCCATGTAATGCCCTAAGGACATGGAGTAACAAGCATGTACATGGATCATTTAATCCAACCTCATGTACAACAAAAATGTAATCAATGTAGAATCATCTGTGAGATTTTGAGTTATTGTGCTCCCATCAAACCATCATATTCTCAAATAATTAGTACAACTGAATGCATCCACAAAAAAGTTTTTTCTGGAGATTGTGTATGATCTGTACACAGAACAAAGCAGTAGAAAAGAGAACTGTGATGGTTGTGGACCCCTAAGGCAGTGCTCTACTGCTCTCTAAAGGCTGCTCTGTAATATTGCATTAGATCTACCTGTAAATGACTTACCTTATAAGGTAAGCTAAACTTACCATTTACACCTTATCTAAATGGTTTCTTATCATTAGTAGAACATTTAGAACAGTTGTTGTATGCCTCAGTCCTATAATAAAGCCATACTGTTGTCTTTTCACCACTAGATACTCAGGGTCACTTCAGGAGATGTGAACTCCTCCCAGAACTGAGTCACAAAGGCAGTGATGTAACTGTCTTTTAGGAGCAGCAGATCATTTGTTTACACCACAGGATCACATGCTTGACTAGGTCAAGGAGATTACATTATTAAAACATTAGTTCCTGTGTTTCGTTGAGGTAATCCACCAAACTCTGAACACTTGCCTATATTATGCTCCATAATAACTCCTCAACATCATTAATTTATCACCAGGGTTTGGGTGGAAACACTTTGTTTCTACTGCACTCCCATGACCTCTTTCAAGATCTACTTTCATTTTTTAGATGACAAGAGTGTTTCACAGATGCAGTATTCCCCTGTTTATAATGATGAATCAGACTGGTTATTTTGAAGCAATTCTTTCTTTATAGGGCCTAAGATTTTCTTTGAAATGCAAATTCAGTATTAACACATCAAAACGTATACAAATGTAATTATGTAAAAACCATCGTGGGCCTACAGAATGAAGTAGCAACTGAGGTGACTAACGTTAACATCACCATCTAACAGAGCCAGGGTTGGAGAGGAAAGGGAGGTGTGTGTGTGTGTGTGTGTGTGTGTGTGTGTGTGTGTGTGTGTGTGTGTGTGTGTGTGTGTGTGTGTGTGTGTGTGTGTGTGTGTGTGTGTGTGTGTGTGTGTGTGTGTGTGTGTGTGTTGCCAGGCAGACAGGACCAGCCTTCTCCTCCTCCACTGCCATTCACAAGCTGCTCTATTCTGGGCTACCGATTACACAGCCTGCCTCTTCACTGATGATGGAGTAACGTGGGTTGGCAGAAGTCTTTTACAAAGCCCAGCTGGTCAGGATTTAGTAGCACAACACACACACGCACACACACACTTTGTTCCACAACCACTCCAGCATGTAATCCAGTTCTCACTTCCGCCCTCCGCTAATGCCCTCAGCCGTAGACATATTAATTAGGCCTGGAGGGAGCGTTGATGTCTCTGTTTTGCTTTTGTTTGGTCTTGTTCGTGTGTGCTGGTATGTGATCCCTCTGGATTCGTTTTTTTGTTTTTTTATCCAAACTAACCATGGTATCACCCAGTGGTGAAAATGTAATTAATCCCTTGGGGGAACCCTGATGGGTCCAGAGGCAAATTGAATGCTGAAATGAAAGTATTTAACACCAACATCAAGAGTATGAACATTCCAATGCAGTAGATGGCGCTAGTGGTCCTTAGTGTCTTATCACAGAATCCTTCTGTTGTAGTAATGTGTCACGTGACAGCTACCCAATTTCAAAACATTGGAGGGATGATCTATGCACTTACGCTATAAGGTTCCAGATAACTTTGTTCATGTTTTACCAGTTGTTCTTTGCTTGCAATGTACGATGAGAGTATAGTTTGCAACAAATATAGTTTGCAACCTGTATCCATTTTCCAGCTGTGTCCTCTCTGGGAACTTTGGACGGTTCCTTCCCCTGTCAACTTGCTAGCTAGCTAGCTCTCTAGGCTAATGACGCTGAGTCAAGCTCATTGTATGAGCTTCACTACTGACAGCTCGAATACTGGCACTAAAGTGTACAAGTTATTTTGCTAGGCAGCTAGGAGTCAGTGAAACAGAAATGGCAGATGCATTGCTCGAATTTGAGACGGAGATGTTTCTGAGTCTGTTCGGGGCTGACGGTCTGTTGGTGACCGCTGAAGGCATGGGGATAGACCGCATCCTGCTGCAGTTCATGCGGGTCTACTCCGAAGAGGGAAGTCTAGTGCTGCTCCTGAACACAACCATTCCCGAACAGGTGAGGTTGAGAATTTGTCAGAAGCATCCTCAATTCACAACGGATTGCTGGCTTGCATTAACAGGAGATAATTTGTAGGAACCATTTATAGCCATTTTCCATTTTCTGGTACTTTTCCCCCTACCAGGAGTACTTCACAGAGCAGCTGCGAGCAGAGGGTGTGATCCACCTTCCCAAGACAGTGACCAGTGATGTCCAGGGCACTGAGCGCTACAACGTGTACACACAGGGAGGGGTTCTTTATGTGACCAGTCGAATCCTTGTAGTGGACTTCCTCACTGACAGAATACCTGCACACCTCATCTCAGGTCAGGGAAAAGCTGTGGAAGCCCATAATTGACTGTGCCCTCTCATTGTGTCTGCTATGTATGCCACGTTATTAAGAGGCACAGTACAGTTCTAGATCAGAATATTGACATGAATAAGCATGCTCTATTGATTTACCCCTATTGGTTACATGCACTGCACACATCCTGGCTTAACATGAAGTACCTCACAGTCTAGTATTACTTTACTAAGTGTTTGATACCATTCCTCATCCCATTCCATGCATTACAATGAGCCCGTCCTCCGATTTCTGCCTCCACTGCTACTACACTATGCACCTTTGTGCTTCAGTTTCTAGGGTTAAAAGCATTTCAGTGATGAATATATTGGCTCTGAATGATCTGATAACTATGAGTGCACATGCTTTATATATGTTTGATTCCACTACAGGCATCCTAGTGTACCGGGCCCATAAGATCATCGAGTCATGTCAGGAGGCCTTCATCCTGAGACTGTTCAGACAGAAGAATAAGACAGGCTTCATCAAGGCCTTCACAGACAAGGCCAACTCCTTCTCCTCAGGCTTCTGCCAGGTGGAGCGAGTCATGAGGAACCTCTTTGTCAAGAAGCTCTTCCTCTGGCCCAGGTAAGGTAGACGTTAATTTTCTACACCTTCCCCCATGTGAGGTGACTGCATGATGCGTTGAGGAGAGATGAAAATGAAGTCAAAGTAAAACATACAAAAGTTGGGCTTTAATGTTATTCTCTCTCTCTCTCTCTCTCTCTCCCTCTCTTTATCTCTCCCTCCCCCTCCCTCTCTCGACCTTTCCCTCAGATTCCAGGCCTCAGTGAACTCTGTGTTGGACAGACACAAGCCAGAGGTGGTGGAGCTGCATGTGTCTCTGACCCCAGCCATGCGGGTCATCCAGAGCTCTGTGCTGGACATCATGAATGCCTGTCTGAAGGAGCTGAAGCGCTACAACCCCACATTAGAGGCAGAGGACCTCTCCCTGGAGAACACCCTGGGAAGCAGCTTTGACAAGGTCTGTATCGAGCCACGGTAAGCTCCCTCTACTTCTGAGCAGGGCACAGAGGATACAGCCAAGCCTAGCTTAACGTACACCGAGTCCTACTATATTGACCAATGACAAAGCAATGCTCATATCCCTGAAACAGGGGGACTGTGCATAAAAAGTGTTCTAATTTCTGAATGATTAAACCAATATGTAGACAAATATAATAAAATACAAGCTGAGTATCTCTACTTTAACCTCATAGTAATTGTTTGATTTGACATCCAAACTTTTGGAGTGTAGAGCCAAAAGAAGAAAAAATGCTTCACTGTCCCATTACATACGCATACTTGTATGCCTGATCTGTATGTTTGTTTACATGATAGCATGTTTGTTTACACGTTTGTTGTGTCTGTTCAACTCCTAGACTATTCGTCATTACCTGGACCCTCTGTGGCACCAGCTGGGAGCCAAGACCAAGGGTCTGGTTCAAGACCTGAAGGTTCTACGTACCTTGCTGCTCTATCTCACCCAGTACGACTGTGTCACCTTCCTCAACCTTCTGGAGTCTCTAAAATCCAGCCAGAAAAACTTTGGAAGCAACTCTGGTGAGACTTACTGATTAGAATAGTGTCCAAGTGCCATTTAAGGGTGCTGCCTGTGTTTTTAATGGATGTGTGTCAAAACAACAACAAATACAGAGACATTATTTAGTTTTTTAGAGGTGTTAGTGATGTAAGAAAATATTATAACCAAGAATCTATAAGATTATAACCAAGAATCTATAAGATGACTGATTGCTCAATATTACACCTCTGATGGTTAATTTCAAAAGGGTGGCTGTTCCTCGACTCCAGCACTTCCATGTTTGTCAACGCTCGGAATCGGGTGTATTGCTTCCCCGAGTCCAAGAAGAAGCTGAAGGTGGGAGCAGAGGGGGAAAAACAACAGAGCTCGACAGGTAACTACTTCAACAAAGACCCTTCAAACATAATCTCACCCACTAGATTTTGGGTGGGTGGGTCACTATGGGTGGGTCACTATGGGTGTTGAACACTTCAACTGTTACTTCTGAGTGAATGACTAAAGGGATCCTTCTTCCTTGTTGTTTTATTCGAGTCACAGAGGTAAAGAGGAAGCTTGTGTTGGAGAACAACCCAAAGTGGGAGGCTCTAACAGAGGTGCTGCAGGAGATCGAGAAGGAGAACAAGAGCTCTGAACACAAGCCAGGTCAGCCATTAGAATAGTCTAGACTATTAACTGTCCTCTGGGTAGAAATAAGATTGTGTCAAATGATTGCAAATGTACAGAATTGTATAGAATCTACTGTGTTTAATGTCCTAGGCGGTGTGCTGATCTGTGCCAGCGATGACAGGACCTGTGCCCAGCTCCACGAGTACATCAACCGCGGCTCTGAGTCTCTCCTCAGCAGGCTCTACGCTCGCACCATCGGCAAACGGGATGCCACATTTCAACCAGATGCATACGTACCGGGCAAGGGCAGGTCCAAGAAACAGCCTGAGAAGGGGCCCAAAGGCAAGAAGGCCACGCAGAAGACAACCAAGCAGAACCCTAGGAGTAAAAAGAGACCATCTCTGACCCTCACTCAGATGGTGAGGGAGGAAATGACGGTCGAGGGAGAACAGATGGGTAGCAGTGGGGATGAGGGAGGCCTGTTGGAGGAAGACGAGGAGGAGGAGGTAGAGGATCTCAAGTTGGACTTGTCATCTGATGCCTACTATGGTGTTATAAAGGAGCCACTGACTGTTATCCACCCTCTAAGGGGTTGCACTGACCCCTACAGCCTGACACGGGTACTACACGAGGTTGAGCCCAGTTTTGTGGTGCTTTATGACGCCGAGCTCAGCTTTGTTCGCCAGCTGGAGATCTACAAAGCCAGTAGACCAGGCAAACCACTGAGGTATGCAAATAGAAGGATCTCCTATTCCTTTCTTCATTGAACGAGTCAATGAGGTACTGCACGTGATTTGTTGTAGAACATTCTCGAACCATTTTCCCTCTTTCAGGGTGTATTTCCTCATCTACGGGGGCTCAACAGAAGAGCAGAGATACCTGACTGCCCTGTCCAAAGAGAAGAAAGCCTTTGAACATCTGATCAGGTCAGACATGTACAACAGTACTACTGTTTCAACACTCACTCAAGTTGCTTTGTTGATTAATATCACTTCAGAGAGTGTCATCCTACACTGTACCCCCGTTCTGTTTGATAACTGAGGTGTGCTGCTGACTTTGAGTGCTTGTCTATGTGTAATGCAGGGAGAAGGCCAGCATGGTGGTTCCTGAAGAACGAGAGGGAAGAGAAGACACCAACCTTGACCTGTCTCGAAATCAGGAGCCTGCAAATGCAACCACTAATACCCGCAAAGCAGGCATGTTATTGTTCTCATTAATCTCATTAATCAGACTGTGGCTTGTCTTACAATTAATGATCCCTTTCTTCTTATGTCAAGTTAGTATGTGGTGTGTCTTTGGATCCTTTAGGCACTAGTTGTACCCCAATCTGCTCTATTCTTCCCTCATCTGAGTCTACTTAGCCAAACCTCTCCCTGAGGCTTTTTGGTTTGTTTTTGTGTTTTGTTTATGTTTGTTTCCCCGTCTGTCCAACCAGGAGGCCAGGAGCAGCCTAAGGAGCCATCGAGGGTGATCGTTGACATGCGTGAGTTCCGTAGTGAACTCCCATCCCTGCTGCATCGTCGGGGGCTGGACATCGAGCCTGTCACTCTGGAGGTGGGCGACTACATCCTCACCGCCGACACCTGCGTGGAACGCAAGAGTGTGAGCGACCTGATTGGCTCTCTGCAGAGCGGACGCCTCTACACCCAGTGCCTGTCAATGTCCCGGTACTACAGCAAACCCATCCTACTCATCGAGTTTGACGCGGCCAAGCCCTTCTCCCTGGTGGCCCGCACCGACTTCCGCCAGGAGATCTCAGCTAGTGACGTCATCTCCAAACTCACCCTCCTCACCCTGCACTTCACCCGGCTGAGGTTGCTGTGGTGTCCCTCCCCCCACGCCACCGCCGAACTGTTCGAGGAGCTGAAGCGCGGGCGGACCGAACCCGACGCCGCTACTGCCCAAGCCATCACAGCTGAGTCAGACACGGTGGCTGAGTCAGCTGACCTCTACAACCCTGGACCCTATGACTTCCTACTTCGCATGCCAGGGGTCAATGTGAAGAACTGCAGGGCTCTGATTAACAATGCAGCTAGTCTGGCGGACCTAGCCAAACTGAGCCAAGAGAAGCTAGCACACATTCTAGGGAATGCTAACAATGCCAAGCTGCTGTATGTGTTTCTGCATAATACTATGGATGTCCCTGCCCCTGCACAAAAAAGCAAACAAACTTAGGCTTGTGAGGGACCATTGTTCTACAGTATGTTATGTACTGAAGGATGTACTCAGGTTATGTTTTAACTTATGACATATGGAAGGAAAGGTGCCTTGTGTGTGGATCCAATTAAATTATATTTTTTGTATGTGAATATCCTGTCATTCAAGCTTTGAATTGCTAAATTATGTTGCATGTTCTGGATGAATTTTTAGAAACCAAATGTGTTGCTATGTATTATTGTTAAGAATTTCATATACGGTAATTGTTTTATTTGTAATTGCAACATTTTACACAGAGCAAAGCAATAGAAAAGTCATTAGAACATATTTTATTAGGAATACATTTTGTAATCATGTCTGTAAAGAAAATGTTTGGAATATTGTACATGTTGTAAATGTTAAATGTTGTTATTGGCTAAGGTGGGCGAATGTCACAAATAATTGTCTTGCACTGTAGGTCACGTTGGTTTCCTGCAAAATAAACTTTCCAGAATGTACTGTATTTTTATGTGATGCTTAGAAAGGATGTTAACACAGCGCCCCCTATGTCGATTTGATGTAAGTGAGGCAAAGGAAAACTTCCGCCAGACGAACATGATTACGTCACTCAATTTCATCCCGAACAGATCAGCAGGAGCCATTTTATTCCAGAATAAAACTTCGATCTCCAGAAAATTGAGAAAACATTCTCCGCGACAACGATTGCTGTGTTTCGGAGGCGAAGGGCACACGTCTCCATACGTCAAGGCTAAGGAATTGGGTAAGATCTTAGCGGTGCTGTCTTGTTTTTAGCATGCTAGCAGTTCTAGAATGTCTAGCCAGGTCTGTGCAGAGGTTGTTATTGATGCAGTCATGTGCATAAGGGGACAGGTTGTACTGCTAGCCATAAACTCCGTGTTGCTCTAAATCATGGAGAGATGACAAGGTGACAATGTTGTTGCCTTTGCTGGCAGCTTTTGACGCTGTCACTCATCATGCAGCTAGCTAACTTAAGCTGGGTTAGTGACAGGTAGCGCCCAGAGAAAGCATTTAGCAACAGCAATGCAATGACAAACATTCCTTTAATATTTTGATTGTGTCTGTGGTGATACCTGTCAGCAGTTTAGACAGTATTTGATACGTTGATGGTTGTAAATCCTGTAGCCTGAGTTGTAGCTAAAACAACATTCAGCCTCTGTACCCCTCAATAAAGAGATGATGGGTATGCTTCCCCCCCCCCACCACCTGTTAACCTATTCTATATCTACTTCATTATTTTGCTGTATTTCATTTGATTGACAGCTCCATTGTCTGTGGTTCGTTGAAATCACTGTAATTGATCTAGTTCAAACGTCCTAACCATTGATGGAGCAAATTAGGATACAATCAGTGAGACAGCCCAAAGAGGAGATTGAGAGGCCAACATCAAAGTGAAGTTGAGAGTGGTACTGTGACAGATCAAATGGGTCACACACACATACCTGTGTGTTAAACATGAGCTTCCATTCCATACATTACAATGAGCCCGTCCTCCAATTTCTACCTCGTCCAGCCTCCACTGTTTGGCATACTTTATTGTGATGATTAGGCCTTGTTCAACCAAACTGCTGGCAAAATGTTGCCAGATACTAAAGGTCCATTCCCTCCTCACTCCCATTGATCAAAGGGTTTGAATGGCCATTTGTCATCTGTACAGTATTTGGGTTTCACAAAATAATGATTGTTGTAGATAAAGTGCAGTGGATTGCCAGAACTTTGCCAGATTTTGATTTTTGTTGGCAAAACCGGTTGTGCATCAATCTTCTGAACCTCCACGTTCGTCACCACCCCATTAAGGCCAAGCCTTGATGCTCAGTGATCTGGGAACAAAAGTCTTTTGTATTTATAGACCGTCACGTACAGAGTAGTCTCGTTCCCAGACACTTCCACCTGGACTCAAAAGCCTGGGGACAAGGTTACATACGGAGTACTGCCTCACGTTTTCTCTGTCTGTAGAGGTGTAGGTCAAAGATTAGTTGTTCCTCTGTCCTGTCTCCCTTTGAAACAAAGTTGCTTCAAGTGGTAGCGATGTGCTTTGTTTTTGTATTGATATTGAAAGGGGCTTTCAAGCAGAAACCAGGCAGGAAGCAGAGACTTGCTGGGTGAGAGAATGGAGCACAGCAGACAGGCATTTTGTCAGTGACATCATCCAGAACTTGCCTTATCACCGGAAAAAGCTCTGATTATTGTTGGATCAGCCGTGGTCTATTTCAGTTCCAGAGACGCTGACTCAAATTGATGGGAACAATGACTGTTTGTTGATTTTGTGACTTTCTGGCTTCCTTTTCTTCACTCCTTACTTAGATACAAGGACTATGAAGCTGCACTTTACACACACACACACACACACACACACACACACACACACTGATCCCCCTTTAGTATTATGACATGCTATCAGGTGATGAAGTGTGTTTTTGTCTGCTGAGAGAGACCAGACCACCCTCACTGAACAGAGAAGCCTAGGGTGTTTACTTAGAAGATCCTGTGAATAGTTGTCCCTCTCTAGGGAATCTGAAGCCTATGTTATTGCTGCTGTGGCCTGGAGATGTTTTGGACCCCATAACAGAGAGGAGGAGGAGAGAAGTCTGTGTAGCTCCATCTTGTCATTCTTGTGGAGCTCCATGGGCTATTGTTGATGCCCTCAGCTGACCTATGACCTCTCCTCTGTAGTAATGATTAGGAAGGGGCACCCAGACCGGGCGGGTGAAACTATCGTTGTATGTTTGTTTCTGCTCATGTGATGTCTACAGGCCCCTCACCTGGTCTCTTTGATGCGTTAGAGAAATATGACTTTGCTATGTCAGGCTTTAAAAAAATGTTGTTTGGTTTCTAGTCCCCATCTTGCCTCTCTATGTGCTTGACAAAGACCTAGGTCTTTTCTGTATTTTCAATCTGACTTGTTACTATGTGGAAGCAAAGATAGTGGCTAGATCTCTGAGTGGAACCATATATGGCTCAGAGTAGAAGAGTCCTAATCAGTCTTGCACACCCTCATCACCCTAACCCTCATAAAACAATGGAATTGAACTCTGAACCATTGGACTCAACATAGCATTTAAACTGTCTTAAACTGTCTCCTATCCTATCCTTCTCCTCATCTTTCATCAGATCTTAAAGCACTCGACAGATAGAAATCATACAGCAGACACTTATTAAGGATCCTATCCCTTTTATTTGAGATGTGTGCAGATCAATAGAGAGGGATAAGGAGAGTGGCCACATAAGACTTCAGACTTTGCACCCAAGGACCTTACGTGTTGAGAACAGTAATATACTTAATCAAGGCTGAATGTAAACACCAAACCCATGTATGGGCTATCTCCTGAACCATCTACCATGAGGCCTAGCTAGCTAGTCTTACGTTGTGTAAGTTTCCCTTTGAAGAACACATGGTACTTGTTGGTAGCGCCTGTGGCAGAGTGGAACCGAGCAGAGCAGAGCAGAGCAACACGCAGGCTCGGCCATCTGTGCCTCTTTGGTTGTGTGCGACAGAGTTGGTATTTACCGGAGAGAGCCTAGTCATGCATGACGGTTGTTTCTCTCTCCACGGGTAGCAGGTACTGTACTTTCCTCCCGCTGGGACATATGGTGTGACTGTAAACAAACTTGGTGACCTCTTGTGATTGGTGGGACTAGGGACTCCAGCAGGTCTTTACTAGTGGTCTGGTTACCAGGCTTGATCCTGGAGAGGGCTACAGGGTGTGCAGGCTTGTATTCACACGTGGGGAGGCTGGTAGAGGTAGAAATCAGACGACGGGCCCATTGTAATGGATGGAGTGGAATGATACCATTCCTCATTCCACTCCATGCATTACAATGAGCCAGTCCTCCGATTTCTACATCCACGGCTTCCACCTTCCAGCCCAGCACTAACACACCTGACTATAATCAAGGTCCTTATGAGCCCCAGTACTCTGGTTTGACCAGTTAGGTTTGATCAGTTTGTTTCACTATGATATAAAAAAAAAAAATCAAGATTTGTATCTAAGGTCGGTTGTGGTAATTTAAGTGTGCGATATCGTCTTCTTTTTTTTTCTTTTTTTGGGATAGTGCTTTATTCTGCTGGTATTAGCCCCATGAACAGGCTGCACGGCTGTTTTGCAGGGCTTTCACCTTTTATTTTGATCCGTTGTTTGAGTGTTTGGCTGATTTTAACCTGTGCTAATGTCCCAGAGACATGCCAGCCAGGTTTCATTTAGCAAATGGGAGAATGAATGATGCCCTGCAGCTCTTGTTAGATTGATGTCCTAAAGCTGTGTAGCTTACTTGCCAACCTGAGGCAACTACTGCCCTTGGTCTGCTGGTCTGGCCTGCTTGTCAGTTGGAAGTGTTAGACGCTATCCTAGCACGCCCTTCAGTGAAGAGCCCCTCGTGTCTATGAGAGCTCGTCCCGCCATTGTCTCTCCCCCGGAACATCTGTGTTATCACCACAGAGACTGTGGCCTGTTTCCATAGTAACTGCTTGGGCACAGTAAAAATTATATTATCATGCAGCACCCTTATCCTGAGCCTCAACAACACCTCTGTTGTTTAGGGTTAGAGATTTAGTCCTACTTTTGGCAAGATAGTGACCGTCACAGCCACCATGCAAAAGTGTGCGCTCTGCTCTAGCTGTTTGACATATCCTGACAGTATATGTTCACAAGATCCTTGCTAATTCTGATTCAGTATTGGGTTTTGTTGAATGAAACTGCGAATGTTCCCTCTCTGTCTTCACAGGTTCATCTCCATGGCTTAGAGTGCTGTACAGCAGCAGGACCCAGGCTTCTCTCTTCTCCTTCTCCTCAGGCTTCTCTCTTCTTCTTCATCTCTTCATCCAGCGGAGGTAAACTATGTTATTAGCCTAGAGAGAATTGTATAAAAACAGACTATGAAGACCCATTCTTTATCACTAAATAATTCACTACTACTGTATGCCAGCCAGTTGTCTGAGCAGCAGTAGCAGGTACAGTGCATTCGGAAAGTATTCAGACCCCTTCACTTTTTCCACATTTTGTTGTTACAGCCTAATTCTAAAATGGATTACATTTTTTTTTCCCCTCATCAATCTACACACAATACCCCATAATGACAGCGAAAACAGGTTTTTAGAAATTGTTGCAAATTTATTGAATATAAAAAACTGAAATGTAACTGAAACTAAATGTTTTTAGAATAAGGCTGTAACATAACATAATGCGGTAAAAGTGAAGGGGTCTGAATACTTTCTGAATGTACTGTAGCTCAAATAAACAGCCCCGAGTAGAATATTACCATATCCCATTAACATGAAACCGTAACATAAACCTATGTTGTTTGTCTCCAGGGATATTAAGGCTGAATCT
The DNA here is from genome assembly GCF_951799395.1 of Argentina silus. Classification (NCBI taxonomy): domain Eukaryota; kingdom Metazoa; phylum Chordata; class Actinopteri; order Argentiniformes; family Argentinidae; genus Argentina; species Argentina silus. The sequence continues at coordinate 7,656,967 of NC_139670.1, read as the reverse complement.
AAGACTCAACACCCAGCTTTTAAATGTTCTCTCTCAGAAACGCAACAGTAAAAGATAATCAGAGCAACTTATTGATCAGTGTGTGTGTGTGTACATACAAAAAATAAAAGAAAGTGTGTACACATGTCCACTTACTGTAACACAATGTAGTAGGTGAAGGTTAACTTTGGAATGTGTCGTAGATCGACTCCCCCTCACTGTAAGGTAATGTTAAATTCTGTGGAAACCCAGAGGTCTGATCACCAGAAGGACTGTGTTGGTTTAACCTGAGTTCAGTTACAGAGAGCCCAGGGTGATGGTAAGCCTGAAGTAACCATGGCCCTCAAGATAGAGCAGTCACATTTAATTAGATTTGAAGCATGTTTTCACTGGCTCCTGTTTTGGGGTTAGATTTTATGGTTTCAGACTGTGGCAGGAGAGTGCTTACTGAGAGAGTATAATGTTGCTCTGACTCTTGAAATATGACTGTGTAACCTAGGCCTACATGTGGGTTTGCTCTGGCTGGAACTGATGATCCTTGATAGATTGACAGACATTTATGTCAATGGAAAAGATGTAGATTGAGAGATTACTGTAATTGGTAAAATGATAACACTCAAGGCCACACAGTGCACAGTGTCAGTAACTAGTTTAATCTGTGAAAATATTCCAGGCTTCTTTTAGAGATTGTTGATGTAAGAGAGCTGTGTCTCTTGGTATGCCAAGCCAACATGGTGGAACAGTGGTTGTGTCCTGTGTTCACTCAACTGTGTGTGTGTGTGTGTGTGTGTGTGTGTGTGTGTGTGTGTGTGTGTGTGTGTGGGGGGGGGACTGTTGGGTCTCTTAGCAACTGCAGTTGTCGAGTGTTTTTTGTTCAGGGTTACTGTACCATGCCAGTTCATGTCGTTATGCAATAGATGAACAGTTTATTGATTATTTATTTATTTAAATTGGTTGTTGAAATGTTTGGCTTCACTTTGAGCCGATCAAAAGATGGCTCAAGAATAAAGAGCTGTTGCTTCCCGTGTGGAACATCAGGTTTCAGGTTCCGGTAACAACAGACGTTTGGGAACCGGTGTGACTGTGTGCCCATGGCATGTACATCTATCTACATATCGTATCTAGTGCAGGGGAGGCACATGGTAATGCATGGAATGGAATGAGGATCCATTCCAGTTCCTCATTCCACTCCACGCGTCAACCATTCTTAATTCCATTCCTTGTCCATGTCTACCTCCACCAGCCTCCCCTGATCGAGTGTAGCCTATAATCTCGTGTCCTTGGTTCTGTTTTTGAGTGCAGGGGAAATAAGGACGCCACAAGGTAGCGTGCCAATACCAACGTGTCAGGACTGTGCCACTCAGGCCTGGATGGATGTGGTTTGAACGGATGAATAGAATTGATGGCTGCACGCGGAGCAATCTAGCATATACCGGTTATGAGGCTATTAGGTCGCCATGGCTACCAAACTGTTTGTTTGCGCCCCAAAAAGTTTCCGTTCCCACTGTTAAACCACCATAATGACGTAATATTGAGCTTATAAGGCATTTCTGAACACTAGACGTATTCATCTTGTTACTGAGAATGTTTCTTATGACTGTGGGTTAAAAAATCAATCCACCCTCTCAATGAATAACAGCACTTCCAGATGGCAAAGCCTGACCACCGCCAGTCGGGTGAACAGTCATACCAACATGGGCATTATCTAGAGTTATTTGATCTAGGGTTAAGCACCCTCTTATCCCAGGGCGTGGTTTGGCATTGTTGAATGACTGTTTCCTTAGCATTTAAAGAACGTTTTAGTTTCAGACACATTTTAATATGATTGTCATCTCTTTCCCCATGCAGAGATCACCCTGACAACGTTGCGGGACGGTAACCCCGCCCCTGAAGGTTACCAGGGAGACCCCTGATTCCCCCCCTGAGGCGAGATGGAGCCCCAGGGGCTGCTGGGAGCAGAGGGTGGTGATTGTGGGATGCTGGGGCTGCTGGTGCCTAGTCCCCAGAGTGAGGCAGTCACCCACGAGCTGGAGGAGCTGTCACTGCAGCCCACCCTGAACCTGCCCCCACTCAACGAACGCAAGAACGGTGAGTGACATTGGTTAGAACACACACACACACACACACACACACACACACACACACACACACACACACACACACACACACACACAGCAATAATGTTGAGTTAAGCCTTACAGATCGATTCCCCTGGTCGTAACCATCTCTGATGTTTCCCAGTTGGCTTCACTAACCTGAGAAGGAGCTGTCATTATAGAAACCAGCTCTGTAGCATGCACGCTAACCATTAGTCAAATAGCAGTTGTTGTGTTGGCAGCTCTATTTGTCTGGCTATGACACTGATGAATGAACACATGATTGCTGGGTTGAGGAGAGCTTTAGAAATGGCCTTCTCTTTGCCAATTTGTAATCAGAGCTTAGATGGCTTAAGTGATATTACTCAGGACCATGACATTGATCACGTACACAGGAACTCCTGCTTTTGTATAAAATGATCAATGGTTTTGTTTTCTTCCACCTTTTATAGACAGATATTGATAGTCTTAAAAGCAGGGCATGTTTTAAAAAAGAGTGGTTGTGTAATTTTCTCCGGAGATAGAAAGATCCCCCAACACATACACACAAACTCCCCTTCTTTTTCCACTGCCTGACCCCTAACCTGTAGCCAACCACAGACTTCTTCAGTAAGCACACCTCATATTGGTGTCTGAACATTGCAGGCTTTATCAGGCTCTCATCATACCAGTGTTACTTGTCTTGGAGCTCTCCCAGATCTAAAGGCTGGGGCTGGTGTGTGAGAGGGTGAGAGTTGGAGCTCTCCTAAGTCTAGTGTCTGGGGCTGGGGCTGGGGCTGGGGCTGGGGCTTGGGCTGGGGCTGGGGCTGGTGTGTGAGAGGGTGAGAGTTTGGGGGATAATGGGGGGGGGTGGTAGTAAGTTCAAATAGTAGACGTGAGGCAGTGAGATGTCTGGGATGAAGGATGAGGCTTCACTTTCTGGCAGGGATCTACATGTATACTTATATCTTGGTTATTTACTGATGTGTTTGTGGTTTCTTGAAGGGTCAAAGGGCTTTGTCCTAAGCTCTATATTGTATTTATTCAGAGGAGCATGACACCAACCACCAAATATCAACATAGCCCGACTTCCAATTCATCCCTCCCACAAGTCCCTTCCAGTGAAGAAGTTGAGCAATTAGGAACCACAGTACTCAGGGGAGTGGTAAATTTGTCAAAATTCTTTGAATCCTCTTCAGAATCTCCCACCCTGACTGAGTTCAATCTCCTTTGTGTCATCTCAGCCCTGCGTAAGCCTTTGTTTACAGTTCAGTGTGGTTCTGACCCAGTTCGACCAGAAATCCCTCAGGGGTCAGTTTAGTCACCTGCTGGAATGTGATTCAGTCAAGCACACGCCCATGTCTGTCGTTCAGACTGTGTTTCTTTATGTGTTTCTCCTGCACCTATACTGCAAGGGTTAACATAAGCTGATGCAGACTCCCGCCTCTTGCTCACTGACTGGAGGTTTGCTTACGACGGAGGACAGGCACACAATTCACTGACTGAGTCAAAACAGAGAGAGTCAGAGAGAGTGTGAGAGAGGGAGGGGGTGGTTTTGCTACATGAGAGAAACGAAGGGAGAGAGAGAAAGAGTAAAGAGAAGCCGAGAGGGGAAGTAGAGTTGTTCTTTGAGAGAACAGTCAGGCACGTCCCACTCAGAGTCTCCTGGTTCTGCTGTCGAGTTCCTGTCTGTGTGAACTGACTGACACATGACAGTAGTCAGTCAGCAGCCTGTAGACCTAACAGAGCCCAGGCGGTAGACCCTGCAGAGCCCAGGCGGTCCTGTCATACCTGGCTATGGCTTGTCTGGATGTGGAGACCCTCCCTGTCTGCAGAGACAGATTCAGATCAGGTGATTCTCTCTCTCTCACCTTGCAGGGTGACATCATGGACACCATCGGTAGGACTTTGGATACGGTCTGTTTTCTTAGCTAATGCATGTTTGTGGTTTTAATGGTTCAGTTGATTGGATCATGGTGCATACGAGACAATAGCATAGTTGTGTATTTGATTCCCTACCCCACAGTATAGACCTACTGAATGAATGTGTACAGATATGATGTTTCTTTGATGATTGAAGTTGGGAGTGTGTGTGAGAGTTTGTTGAGTCAGGGTCATGTTAGGAGACTGTTTTACTAAGACTTAGAGATTTCATAATGATAATGGAGGGGATAAACTATGTGTGCAAGAGCTTGTTTTCTGTCTGACTGTTGTTTTTGTCTGGGTTAGTCATTTGGTTTCTCTGATCACAACATGCAACATTATTGCTGTCGATTTTGTAACTGGAAGGAAAATGCAGAGCTAATATGTAATAATACGTATGTATGCCTAATCAATTACCTATTGATAACTATTTACAATTAGACTAGAAACAATTCTGATAAAATTACAATTCCCCCTGATTTTGTCCTTTACAATTTTCGAAGGCATTTTATTTCAGTAAGTCAAGAGTGGAACAATCCATCAATTCTTAATTAATTGACTGGGAAACAGGAGGAAATCCCACTATGTTGCGTGATGTTGTCAGCTGGAAAGGAAGTGAGTCATGTTTGTGGCCAAGGTGGTCGGAGACAGTTTGTGTGAGTAGGATCAGTAAAAATCACATCCTGCTGTGAAATCTCAGATGCAATAGTTCATGACGAAAACACAAGCAGTATCTGTCTGAAATGACTGTAACTTATCCTCTTCCTCTTCCTCCCCTCCTCTACTTCCAGCTGCCCACCTCATCCACTAACCTGTCTTTTCCTCTCTCTCCCTCCAACAGTCCTGCAGCTGAGGCTACAGCAGAGACGCACCCGTGAGCAGCTGGTGGACCAGGGCATCATGCCATGTGAGTATGGGCACTGCCATGCTGCCACACTGCAGTAGAAGTAAGATGTTTAAGGTTTAAGATGAGTTGAAGTAGATACAGTGCTGCTTGAAAGTTAACCCTACAGGGATGGTCATTATTTTTGTATAAAATCTTAAAATGAACTTCTAAAGTCTTTGTCTAAACCTCAGTTCGTAATAAAGACATTACAAATAAAGGACACAAACAAAAACAATTATATATTTTTATTCAAAAACTCAGATGTCATGTGTGCAAAAATATGTGAACCTCTTCAGTCAATAGCTTGTGGCACCTCCATTAGCAGCGATAACTTGAAGTAAACGTCTCATATAGCCACTAATCAGTCTCTGACATCTGTTTTGAGGGATTTTTGCCCACTCCTCCTTACAGAACTCAGCCAACTGAGTGAGGTTTGATGGGTGTCTGGCATGAACTGCTTCAGGTCCTGCCACAGCATCTCGATTGGATTTCGGTCAGAACTTTGACTTGGCCAATCCAAAACACAAATTTTCTGTCTTCTGAGCCATTCTTTGGTAGAATGCTTTGCTTGAATGCTTTGGGTCATTGTCTTGTTGAAAGACCCATTTTCAGCCTAGCTTTAGCTCTTTGACTGATGGCTTGATGTTCTGTTCAAGAATCTCCTGGTATACCTCAGAATTCATGGTTCCCTTAATGATATGGAGTCGTCCAGGACCAGAGGAGGAAAAGCAGCCCCATGTCTTGACATTCCCACCACCATGCTTGACTGTTGGGATAAGGTTCTTTTGGTGGTTCACTTATTTTTGCACCTGCACTAATTTCTTTATAATTTAGTTTTTCTACTACACGCATGATTTCCTCTAAACCAACATATAGAATTGGTAAATATAAACCTGTAGTTATCTACATAACTACACAACAAAAATCTTTGATGTACAGGTATGCTTCAACTCACTTTAAACATCCTAACCTATATATCGAGATTGAGGTTATGTAGATATCTATCTACCTACACTCAACCTATTTATCTACTTCTACTCACCTCAAACATCTTAACCTAGATAGATAGATAGATAGATAGATAGATAGATAGATAGATAGATAGATAGATAGATGTCTACATAACCTACACAACAATCTTTGATGTACCGGTTTGCTTCAACTCACCTTAAACGTCCTAACCCATGTATCTAGCTATCTAGCTGTCTAGATACTGTACATAGGTTAAGATGCTTAAGGTTTAAGGTGAGTAGAAGTAGATATTGTGGAAGAATATACGTCAGTCTTCACACAGGTTCGATAGTGTGATCAAGTAAAAACGTCTTTATTAATGATACAGTTAATGACACGGCGAGGTACTGCATTATAGATCAATGATACCACCAGCATTCATCAAGGAAGGAACATATAAGTGATATGGACACAAATAATAAGAAGTGATTTATATTCTTTCATCTCCTTCCAGATTCACCTCTTTTGTCCTTTCCATATACAGAATCGCTGTTGGATTCTGGAACTTAATCCCATTAACCCAGGGAGGTGTAGAGGCATTTACATTTACATTTTTTACATTTAGCAGACGCCTTTATCCAAAGAGACTTACAACAAATACAGTTGTCTAAGTAAGTGAGTCGTCTATCTATTAGTCACCATTTTAATTGTATTTATTTACAGTAGAGAAACAGTACAGGGAGGATGAAGTGTTCTTCAACCAAGCAGAAATTCCCAGATCAGGATTATAATTATTGTACTTAGCGGCTTCGCTCTTAATCTTGTCAAGCAAATTAGAGATCTTCTCATTTTCATCAGGAATGTAAGTACAACATTCAGCACTGATTACAGCACAGTTACCTCCTTGTGCAGCCAAAGTGTAATCGAGGGCTGTGCGGTTCTGTAATGTAACGGTCTGAATTGTTACCATCTCAGCAGTCAAGCCCTGTAGGCCTTCTGCTGTATCATTAGCTAGTTGTTGTTGTCGTGACACTGCCATGTTAACCGACTGCCATGCCAATTTCTCAGTACCATACCAGGGGGGAAGCGATTGCAAAGAAATGTTCAGTCTCTGAGATTGCTCTCTTAGATCGAACTGGATTGGAGGAAGGAGGTTTAAGCAGTGTACGAGCGTGAGGCACAACATGAGCAGTGGAACATGATCCTGTCCAATCTCGTGGCAGCCGAGGATAGGTTTTTCTCCCACAGACAAAGTAGATGTCGTTCCAAGTGTTCACGCCATGTTTTACCCATAGGCAGTGGGAGTGAGCAACTGTCAACACATTTTGTAGCATTACAAGTAGTGGCACCTGCAGAAGTAGCATTACAGGATATGGTCACATCACATAAACTCTTACCCATCGGTTTATTCCAACACAATGTTGCTACTACAGGGGCAACATGAACTGCAGGAGGAGAAACATAGAACGTTCTTTCACTGTACTTAGGGTTAGGGTTAGGCATATAGCAAGAATTAAACATTGTCATTTCTCCTGACTCATTATGGATTCTCACCACCATGTCTTTAGGCCTAAGCTGGGCAGGAAAAACATTCATGGCTCGGGCTATAGGACCTTTATGCTGAATCTGATGGCTACTCATTCTAGCACTTGCATAATCATGACATTCGAAAACTGTTTCTTTGTTATCTGGGATGGTTGCCGACAAAGGTTCTGTGATTGTTGCATCATTACCATCCAATAGAAGCATAATGTGGCAGTTCTAATCTGTTAACACTATGTTCTAATTCAGTAGGCATGTCCAAAAAAAACCACCATTCTCTACATTTTGATAGTGCAGTTTAACTTACCAAGTAAATCCCTGCCTAAATAATCTCAAGGGACAGTTTTCTGTGAAAGAGAATGCGTGCTGGTCAGATAATGGGCCTAATTCTTCACAACTCAACGGTTGAGACACAGTGAGGTTGTACATTATAGATCAAGGATACTAGCAGCGTTAACCAAGGAAGGAACATATAAGTAATTGGACACAAATAATAAGAAGTGATTATGTTCTTTCTTCTACTTCCACAATACATAGGTTAAGATGTTTCAGGTTTAAGGTGAGTTGAAGTAGATGTATAGGTTAAGAGGTTTCAGGTTTAAGGTGAGTTGAAGTAGATACATAGGTTAAGATGTTTCAGGTTTCAGGTTTAAGGTGAGTTGAAGTAGATACTGTACAACATCAATACTGCCACTCTGCTACACTGCCACTCTGGCACTTTCCATGTCCAGTGGTACAGCAGGGTTCTCCCCTGGTGTTATCAGACCACTTCAGTGTAGTCAATACTGTAGGTTGGGCTGAGAGGGGAACCTGGCTCCTGTCTGCACTCATAGCTCACATGAACATAATCTCCCTGGCAGCTGGTCTCTGCTGTATCTCCATACTGTATGTTCATCTGATGTGTTGCCTGAGTAGCTGCTCAGATGGAGAGGCATAGATGAAACGAGAGTTGTTTGTTTGTGTTTATGAAATGTGTCCGTGTGTGTGTGTGTGTGCAATCGTTTCCTCTGCAGCTTTGAAGAGCCCAGCGGTGTTCCATGAGCAGATCCGCAGTTTGGAGAGAGCTAGGGTAAGACAGACACACACATGCATGCACACACACAGACCAGGCGTGAATAATTGAATTCTTCTTAATCCATGTATCTGGCACATACATCTCACTTCTCTTTCCTCCCGAACCCAGACAGAGAATTTCCTCAAGCACAAGATCCGTAGCCGTCCAGAGCGGTCTGAGCTGGTCAGAATGCACATCCTCAAAGGTAACGCACCAGGAATTAGATTGGTTTACAAAGACCCACAGTGCTTATGTTGCAAACACTCTGGCACCATCTAAATAGTGTACAGTAATATATCACAATGCTTATGGGGCTCCATCAGCCAATGTATCATTATAGTTGATTAAGATTGATTTGTGTGTGTGTGTGTGTGTGTGTGTGTGTGTGTGTGTGTGCGCGTGCGTGCATGCATGTGTGTGTTCTTGTGCGTTCGTGTGTTCGTGTTCCAGAGACGGGAGCGGAGCCCTCTCTGCAGGCCACTCAGATGAAGCTGAAGAGGGCCAGGCTGGCTGATGATCTGAACGAGAAGCTGGCCCAGCGGCCTGGTCCCATGGAGCTGGTGGAGAAGAACATCCTGCCTGTGGAACCCAGCGTGAAGGAGGCCATTATTGGTAAGACCTGGGAGACCAGGACCTATGACTGAGATACAGAGAAAGAGAGAGAGAGATTTACAGAATGAAAGAAGAAGAGGGAGAGATGGAGAAAGAGAGGGGTACATATACAGTGAAAGAGGATAAGAGAGAAGGAGAGTAGAAACTAAAAGACACAATCCTGTGGCCAGTCAGCACATACATCTCATCAATTGTCACAGGGATAGTTAGAGGAACTGAAGGAGGGAGAGAGAGAGGTTGAGAGACATCACCCTGTCCTGAGTTGTATCCCTTTTTTAATCTTTCCCCCAACCATGACCGTTGATTAATATGCTGACTCTTTCCACTGTTTCCTGTGTTGGTCCCTTAGTGGGTGAGGTGAACTACCCCAAAATACAGGACGTGTACAGGTTTGATGAGGACAGCGGAGACGCCCTGTCGCCAGAGCAGCCAGCCAGCCAGGAGTCCCAGATATCAGCACCCTCCCCTGGGGAGCCCCGGGCCCCTGAGGCCCCCTCTCCACTAGCTAACATCATTCTACAGGTACAGAGTATGACTGGCCTTCTATGACTAGCCTTTGGTACTTACACAGACAGGTTGAGAATCTCTCCAGTGAATACAAATAATTATTGATGATAATACTTAACCAAAATGTATATATTAATTAAGATGCATTAATGCAAACCAGGAGAAAACTTGTATATGTTTTACATTAAACAAATGTTTTAACACCTTAGCTTGCTCCAGGTTTTGTGGAGTGAATAAATAAATGTAGAAAAGGAAAAGGGTTAGGGTAACCCTAACCCTAACAAAAATGAAAAAAAAAAAACACCTGAAACATTGGTGTCTTTCCACATAAATGTGAAGTAGCAAGAAAGCCAGTGGGTTCGAGTTTTTTTTTTCCTTTTCTAAGTTTATTTATTCACATTAAACATTTAACAACTGTTCTCCTGTTTCTTTCATTCTCTCTCTCTCTCTCTCTTTCTCTCTCTACCTTGCTACCATAGCCCTTCCCTGTTGTCACCCAAGCAACAGCAGACTTCCTCAAAGCTCTCTCCACCAACGAGCAGCCAATCAGTCGCCTTGCTGCCGCCCCTCAGCCAATCACCACTGTCGCTCCTTCCAAACCAGGGCCAACCTTAGTGAAAGTAAGCATCATATTGTACATGCATAGAAACACTATGAATCTCTCCACCTACAGTCAAATCTGACCTGCTTGTGTTTACATTGACGTCATTCCTCTCACAGCAGAGCCAGCCTAAGCAGCCATCGGAGAAGAGCCGCAGTAAGAAGGGCAAGGAGCCCAAGCCCAGAGTGAAGAAGCTCAAGTACCACCAGTACGTGCCCCCGGACCAGAAACAGGAGCCCAGTGAAGCCCCCATGGACGACTCCTACGCCAAACTACTGCAACAGCAGCAGCTCTTCCTCCAGCTGCAGATACTGAGCCAACAGCAGCAACACTACAACTACCAGACCATACTACCTGCACCCCTCAAGTATGATTATATATGATGATTAGTGTAGTATGATTTTCACAATAATCAGCACTGGTGGAGCAACTACAATCTGTTCATTGAGACTGGAAAGAAAAAAAAAAAGTATCATGATAGAACACATCCTTTTTTCTGACAAACAGGTTAATATAATCGCTTGAAATGCTTTTAATGTGTTAACAACCCTTTTTAACTAAAGATCATTATTTGTCTACCTGGTGTTTAAAAGGTTACAAGAGAACATTTTGTGAGTTGGAATGTACCTAAAAAGCAAACCAAATATTGTTGTTTCCAATTACCCATGGGGCCATTAGCGAGTTTCCAATAACAAATCCTGTATAATGATATTAATAACCTGCAGGATGTTGTTTCGGCGTTTTCCATAACTTCCTCTAGTGACAGTTGATCCAAGCTCCATTTGAACTGTGTCAGTTATTGTTAGACTTGTGCATTGTTCCATTGTGCAGAGGAGCCTGTTGACTTCCCTTCAGATTGGTAACACATTCCCCCCCCCCCACCCCCCCTTTCTCTCCACTCTCCCTTTCTCTCTCCCTCACCTCTCTGTTCACCATTCTCCTTCACCTACCACTCCTCCACCTCCTTCTCCTCCACTCTCTTACCCTTCCTCCATACTTCCTTCCTTCCCTCCCTTTCTTCCTTCCTTCCTTCCTCTCCTCTCCTCTCCTCTCCTCTCCTCTCCTCTCCTCTCCTCTCCTCTCCTCTCCTCTCCTCTCCTCTCCTCTCCCCTCCCCTCCCCTCCACTCTCTCCCTCTCTCCAGGCCTGTGGCTGATGGTCAGAACAGCGGTGCCAACGGTCTGCCAACCTCCATAGTGGTGTCTCTGCCCAACCCTGCCCCAGTGCGCCCTAACAACAGCCTGTCCAACCGCAAGCCTGGCCAGCTGCCTGCCAACCTGGAAGACATGAAGGTGAGGGGCACTAGTCAACCTCCATCATCACGGTCATGTTTGACACCATATCCCCAACAAGACTTGGTGTTCAAGCCTCAAGTCCATTTGAATATTGGCTCTCTCATCTTGTTGTATTTATGGTGGATTTAGATAGACTCAATTACTTTATTTAAGTTGGAATAGCGTCTTGGTGTTCAAGGTAAAACAAAGAGAAGGGTTTTTGACTTTCTAAAATTATTTGCTAAAATCCAGGTGGCAGAGTTGAAGATGGAGCTGAAGCTGCGTGGTCTCCCTGTGTCAGGAACCAAGATAGACCTCATAGAGAAGCTGAAGCCCTACCAGGAGACTCCCAGCACCCCAGCCCCTGTCTCTGGCCCCAGCCCTGGCCCTACCACCCTCTCCACCCTCCCCATGGAGGTCAGCTCCTCCCCCACACTCCTCTTACATGCCCAGCAGGGGGCACTAGAGAGCATGAGCGCCACACCCCCAGTGTCTCCAATCCCATTGGACCCCTCCAGAGAGGATGCAGGAATATCTGAGCTTCTCTGCTACCCCCAGGGCGTGAGCCCTGGGCGGGTAGGTGCGGGGACGGGGTTCGGCCCAGTCCCGGAGGAGAAGGACCGGAAGCTCCACGAGAAGGAGAGACAGATTGAGGATCTGATGAGGAAGCTGGAGCAGGAGCAGAGGCTGGTGGAGGAGCTGAAGATGCAGCTGGAAGTGGAGAAGAGGTGCCAGGTGGGACCCATCACAGACCTCACCTTACCCACTGCCCTCACCCCCAACTCAGTCAAAATGGAAGGCAGGGTCCGATCTAACTGCTCAGCCATGGCCACCTCCACCCAGGGCCCCCAGACTCACCTTCACTCTCTCCCTACTGTGGTGAAGCTGGAGGAGGCTGTCTCTATGTCTGTCTCTGCCCCCAAGCCGGCCCCCAGCCTCCCCCAGTTCTTCATCAGCCACCAGGGGGTGCCCCAGACCCTGCTCACCACCCAGCCTGGCACACAGATCCTTGTGCCTGTCTCCCTGCCCAGCACGGCCACCACTATCCAGCTGCCCACATCTACCGTCAGCCTGCAGGTACTGAGAAACTCTGTATGCAAACATTTTGGTGTATGCAAACATTTTGGTTTGGTTGTTTTTTTTAATGTTTTCTTTTTAATGTCACCCTTCCACCCTAGCCCATCCTCCAGGCCTCGGGTTCAAACCAAGGCCCAGGTCTGATCCGGTCTTCTGTTCCCCAGCTGCAGACCACAAAGATGGAGATGCCTTCAACCCAGCAGTTAGCCAATCACAACCACTTATTACAGGTGAGGGAGACCTCAATAAGAGTAACTGGAAACTGACCTGTATGATCTGTTAGAATGATGAGAGGATTTTATATTAACCACCTCTGTATTTCTCCTAACAGACTGTGACAATGTGCAATAGCACTGGGTCAGGGATGGTGAACAACCACATTAGGCCCGAGATGCCTCCCCATTGTTTCCTAAGTAGCTCCCCAGAGAACAGGGTCTCTCCCCGGACTTCACCCAACCACATTCTCTCCAATGGACCCATCAACAAGGTGAGGTTTTTGTCTTTTGAATGGAAAAAGATTATCAAATGGGCGTTTGAAAGGGTGTATAAAGGCTTAGGCTATGTCAACAAGCTCTCCTATATTACATTTGGTGTATAGCATTGGAGTCCACAATGCGTGTTGGTCTGTGTTTGTGAAAGTTGTTGATGTTGTTGTTGTTGATGATGTTGTTTTCTTCTCTTCCAGTCCCCGTCTCCGTCCCAGCACACCTTTGTCCTGCACCCGTCCTCCCTGGTCAGCCAGCCCCCCAACAACAGAGAGCCCCCCCGCTACGAGGAGGCCGTCAAACAGAGCCGCAACCTGCACACCAACAACCTTGTACAGGTAATCACAGACACCTTCCCGTTGGGACCATATATACTGAATTGCAATGTAATTCGCTTTCGATAAATGGCACATACAAAACACTGTTACTGTCGTATTATATTAGCAATAGTTCGCTAGTATGCAGCATACAAAGTAACCCATTCATTTCTGAAGCGCTCAACCCCAAACCTTGGGAGACTACTCACCATGCTGTTGGTCATGCAGTTACCGCTCATTACCCTGTTGGCTCGTTCACAGGTTCCCACGGCAACCAGCCAGCAGATGGACGACCTGTTTGATATTCTGATTCAGAGTGGAGGTGAGAGCCCGCAGCAGTGGTACTTTTTCCCTGGTCTGAAAACAAGCCGTAGCACATAGTCCTAGTTAAGGGAAAGCTGAAGTAGGAGCCAGTAACACCATTACATACGGCCTTTGTATACAGTAGGCCAGGAGAGGCTGGTGGAGGTGGAAAACGGAGGCAGACAGGCTCATTGTAATGCATAAAAAAGGAATGAGGAATGCTATCAAGCACGTGTGTTTGATACCATTCCTCATTTCATTCCATGAAGTTCAAAAAGCCCGTCCTTCGATTTCTACCTCCACCAGCCTCCTCTGGTATAGGCAGCCACCCTCACATATGAAAGCCTGTATTTCAATTCAATACAGCAAATGAAACGTTATGTAACTTTCTGTCCTCCAGAGATCACTCCCTTCATACAGCAAGACTCTCCATCTCTCATCAAGACTCTCCCGGTCACTGCCAACATCACCACCCTACCCGTCAATACTGCCCTCTCCAGACCCCCTCCCCAGATCCAGGTGGCACCCCCACCCACCCTGACTCCCACCGCTGACCCTCTCCCCAGCCTGGCCTCCCTGGCCTCCGACAACCAGCTGGAGGCCTTCCTGGAAGACACCCTAGGGGTGGGAGTGACCCCAGGGTCAGACTCCCGCACTCTGGGCCTCATTGAGGAGCTGCAGTCCCAGCTCCTGGAGCAGCCCTACTCCCCCATGGACACCTCTGAGCTGTCCTTCTGCGACTCCACCTCCCCCCCCTCATCCCTCAACATGGGCCTGTCCGACACAGCCCTGGACAACATGGAGTGGCTGGACCTCACCATGCCGCCGGGTTCCACGGGGGGGCTCACGCCGCTGGGAATCCCCTCGGACTTCCTGGACACGCATGACCTGCAGCTGCACTGGGACTGAGGGGTGGAGGGGTGGATGGACTGAGGAAGAGAGGGAGAAAGGAATAGAGGAACTGAGAAAAACAAGGGCAGAGGGGCTGAGTTAGAAGAATGAGAGGAGAGGAGGTTCTGATTTCAGTTGTCCTCAGTACTATAGTGAAGCAGACCAAGAGAATCTCTCTGCTTGTCAAATGATGTCATCTATGGGGAAACTCCATCATCCAGTGCCACGGCTCGTGATGATGAACCATGCCACCCCATCCAGAGATTAACCCTTTAGAGCATCCCTCTCTCTGTGGCACAAGTCATGCAGTCATGGGGATGGGCTATCTATCCCAGAGTGGTATATTAGAAGAGTGGTGCCAGTTAATATAGGTCCATGTAGCTTCCTGGATAAACTTCCTGATTTACCCAATATAAATTTTTTTATTGGACTAACAAACCTGTTGGTTGTCTGGCTACATGCTCCGTTGGTACAATGTAATTGTACTTGTATTTGACATTGGCCAAAATATAGTAATGAACCCCTTCATTGGCACCACTCTTCCCTATAGAGCACTCTGATCTTTCCACTCTAGCTGCTGAACTGATTCAGATTGGATTCAAATGCAACTGAAGACATGGTTCAAATGCAGACCGACCATCACTCTGGTGACAGTTGTCATGTGCATGCCTTGTTTTTTTTAAACTGTAAAGGGAACATCACTGATAAATACTTTCATTTTAGTTTTTGATACCATATCATACAGTCTGACAAGAAGAGGTTTTAGAGAAAATGTAGTCATATACCGTACGTAAATACTCTGTAAATGTCTGTGAGGACTGTTATTTTAAGTAGGACATTCAGAGGTGTTTCGATGGCCACGGTCCTGCTGTAGGTTTGGCTGAGTCGGTGGTCCCTGAGCCTCCTTCACCTCAAGCAAGGAAATGTGAATCACAAACTATTTCTAAGATGAACAGTCAGTTGAGATGATATGGCCGCTAGCTAGTTCCTCTGTGGAGAACCTGCCGTTCTGGTCCTAGTGCGTCCGTCTGAATGTAATTTAGGTGAAGGTTTTACATTGTTGGCAGCTTTATCTTATGAAAAGACAACTGACGTATCAGTGGCGAGGGAGCAACTACAGCATCACACGGGTACACACAGGTGGATGTGTGGATGTGCTTATGCCACAGAGAAAACATGTTTAATGGCATGACCTCTTTAGAGAAGGGGTGTTATATATCTGATCTCTGTCTGTCCTGAAGTCAAATCTCTGCACTTTGTCTCTTGTGTGTCTCTCTGTGTGTGCATGTCTGTGTGAATATGTGCGTGTGTGTGTGTGTGTGCAAGTAGGCATATGTCCCTTTTTGTCGTGCAAGTACGAGTGTGTGTGAGAGTGAGGTGTTTTGTTTCTGTATGTGTCTGCATGTTGTGTCCTTGTGTGTATTTTCTGTCTGTGTGTCTTTAATGCATGTTTGTATCCTTGTCTGAACTTGGGCTATCTTTCTGATATTTCATTGTCATCTCTGTCTTTGAGTTGGTTACAACTCATTTTAGAGAGTCATCTTAATTTGAAGTTTGACATCCATATGTCAAAATACTCAATCAAGTGAACATGTTAACCTTTAAAACAGGTTTTTGGCTTTCAGACAAACTTTTGAAGTCTGTTCAATGAGTCCTATTTGGTTTATGTGGTCAAAACGCACAGACACCTCAGTGGTGTGACCAACATCCAGTAGAGTGGAATATTTGTAAGCGGGTAGCTTCTGGTTTAGCTAGCTACTGTTTAGTTTATTGATTATATGGACTACCTTACACTTTGCTTTGGGTAGTCTCACCTGCTATAACATGTCACTATTATCATTATTATTATGTTCCTATTATTAAATATCTCAATCCAAATATTATTCTAAATATTGTAGAAATTGATGCAGACTTACTGTACAGCACTTTGGAACACAATGGCTTTTGTTTCTTTGTCATTGTTTCAACCGTCTTTGAACAATCATGTCTGTGCATTGTATAACCACAGGAGTCTGCTTGTGTAAGCAGCACATTCACCGGCAATAGAGGGCGCTAAGCTCTCACCTGAAGCTCCTCTTCATTGGTCGGCTTGTTTGCGCAAAGGGCAGTATTCAATCAAAGTCTGTCACTGGTGTTCCAAAATAACTGATTATTCCTGTGCTAGGAGTAATTTAATCAAGCAAAAAAAAAGCAACTCAGTGATTTTCATTGGAATATCCTGTGCAATAGCAAAGAAAAGACAAACTTGCAGTATCCAGCGTACCTTGCCTGGTCAATGGTTTTCATTGAATGGGTTCCTGTGTCCCACTCTGCCTGTCAAGCAAGTCAAACACTTCTACCTGTTGGGAGGGAGTAATGCCAAATACTGCACATACCAGGGGAGGCTGTTGGAGGTTAGAAATCGGAGGACGGGCTCATTGTAATACATGGAATGGAATGAGAAATTGTATCAAACACTACCTATCTACCTCCACCAGCCTCCCCTGGCACATACATACTGTAATATGTTATCATGAGGAACCAAATGCTTGTTACTGTATTTTCTTTGCAGTCTGTCTCTGGGCATTGTTACTTTTCCAAGGAGGTTGTTTACCCCATGGAGAAGGGTAGAGAGAGCTGGCACAGTCATTTATCAGACCCAGAGTACTGCCAAGACCATGTTCCCTAACCATGGTTGTCTTTCTGTGTCTGGTTTAGGGCTATTAAGGAAAATATTTGTTTTTCAGTTGTTGACACATGGTGAATATCTATCATTGACACATTATTTTCTATTCATCACAATTTGTGTGTGTGTGTGAGTTTGTAATGGTTTATCTGTATACAGGCCACCTAAGAGAAAGATTTAATGTATTTCTACCATCCGTTTTAAATGTACACAAACCTCTTGGCTCAGCCCAAAATACCTGTGTACAAAATGTACATGTGTATACTATAAATGTGGCAGTTGGGTTCTACAACCGTTTAATTCAGAATCACGTTCAACCTGTGTACAGTAGGCTGCTCTTCCATTGACCACAAACCATATTGGTTATTGATTAGCCAGGGAAGGTGAAGCAATAAGTCAAGAGGCTGATACTCTGACAGTACTGTATATCAGACCCTGCCTTGATCCTGTGACAGAGCCTTTTGAACAAAGAAATACAGAGTCCTAGATATCAAAATACAGAAGCTTCAATTTAAGCTTTTCACGTCAGATAACGTAGGTGTCTCTGCTACAGGCACACAGACAGAGGTGTTGGTATTGGCAGACCCACCCATTGACATTGTTTCTGTGTGACTCACTCTGCGAGATGTGGCTTTTCCTTGTTGTTCTAAATGTTGTGGTCATTTCCTCTTTCCTTTTAACTTAAATAGTGGACCATGAAGTCATGAATGGAATTTTAGTTCACATGCTAAATTTACTGAGTTAGAATTGAACTGAGGTCCCCCCTGGTTGTATCACTTCAATAGTCAAATAAGACGTTTAGCTGTTCAGGCTTTCAGGCTATCCTCCCTGCCATGACTATAATCATCGTTTGTATGCCATACGTTTTGCACATTGTACATATTTATATAGATGTAATGCATATTTTTATACATGTGTAGCACATCCATGAGCTCTATTTTGTAAATAATATTAAAGATGTATATACTGTATGCCTTTATGTGTCAATAAAATGTGGTGTATTGTGAAAGTGGCAGGTTCGCTGTTTCAGTTAAATAAATCTTTATTGTTTGCAGCAACTGCAAGAAGACACAACGACATGCACCTCATAACCTAATCAGCGTTATGAGTCATTAAAAATGAAGTAAAAACGGCCATATTGATATGCTGTATTTATAAGGTCTATTTACATGTAGAAAACAACAGAGGTAACATTTGGCTATGAAGTGTAGATTCACACAACCTATTGAAACAGAACAGAAATAATGTTGCTGTATTGAATCATGTTGACCTGCAACTGGGACAAAATGAACCTTAACCCCAGTTGAGAGTGATGAATACAGTCCACTGTTGATGCTGTAAACATTTGCATGTTTTGGTGGATTATTTTTCGTAATTTACGTCAGTGTGACCTCAGAGCGTGTTCATTTGAATAATGTGTGTCAGTTATTAAGGCTTGTGGCACAGTCAGGCCTGCACTTCGTACAGGGAGTGAACCATAGAGTTTGTTTTTCTATCAATAAGATCCCTTTTGTCTCAGAATATAGTTTTCTAGAAGGATCACTATAAACCTAAGGAGTAGTCAGTAGAGCATGGGCCACTTTAAGGCGTCTTTAGTGTTTAAAAATGGACTTATGGCTGAAGACATGGCATGGCTGTTGCTTGAAGCATTGTTCATCTGAAGGTTGCTCTGCCTGGTCTCTCACATACTCATGTCCCCCAGTCAAGCTTCCATCCAACATCCCACAGACCGTCTGTCTGTCTACCACTGGCTCAGCCACTGTCCCTTATGGTCCACCTTTACAGTGGTTAACCCATCTGCTCCTCATAGTCGTTCGAAAGTGTGGATCTGTGCCTGGCACTGGGGGCAGCGATGGCCGACGTCCCTCAAGTTCTCAAGGCAGAAGGGGATGAGACAGCAGCCAGCAACACATCTGCCAGAGAGAAAGGGGATGGGAGTTCTAAGGGAGTTTATATACAGTACGTGTGTGTGTGTGGTTGTGAATCTGGTTCCATGATTAGAGGAGATGAGGAGAAAACTACTTTAGACATGCGCTGCAAATCTAGTTTAGTAACCTCTCTGCGGGGGGGGAAGTAGGCTCACCCAATCATGGTGGACATGAGACATAGTGTCCAGGCAGCTCCTCCCACTTCACTGTATGTTTCCGTGGTGACAACTTGTTCGCAGGAAGGGCATTGGACGAGAGCTGGGCACCTGTTGAGTTTCACCACCTCCACAAACTCCTCATTGGCCTCTGGAGTAGAGGAGCAAACAGCGTCCCTACACAGCACACAGTTCTCCTTTCTCTTAAAACACAACTTACAACTACCAGAGCACTGGAGGTCTAATGGTCGGCTACATACGGTACAACAGGGGAGGCTGGTGGAGGTAGAAATCAGAAGACGGGCTCATTGTAATGCAAGGAATAGAATGAGAAATGGTATGAGGAATGGTATCAGTCATACTATTCCTCATTCCATTCCATGCATTACAATGAGCCCATCCTCCAATTTCTACCTCCACCAGCCTCCCCTGCTGTACAAACATGCGTTCACTGGTCTTAGAAAGATAACTCTCTTCTCAAGGCTTAGGATTATGTTGGAAATATGCTACTGTATGTAAATCCAAGCCATCATCATCTAAATGTTTTGTTTTTTTAAATCAAAACAAATAACACAGTGAACAATTTGAACACTGTCCTTTGTGCGACACACCTGGTTCTGGTATGGATGATGTCACTTCTTCTTTTGTGGCACACGGTGGTAGAACACACACTCCCCGAGATGGGCCCATATGTGCCTCTGCGTACGGACAGGAAGAGAGCTCAGACATATGATATAGAAATGGAGTTAAACAAAATGAAGTCGGTAATAAACTTAACCTGTTAAAAAGTACACAATACAGTACAAAATACAGGTTGAATATACAAATACAAATGTGACAGCTGCAGCATAGATTATTAACCTAAACCATTTAAGATGCTCATCCTGGTGTCATGATCTGCAGGGGAAACCCAACCACCAAGCCATCAGTCTGCTGTGCTTGTTTATCGAATGTTACATCCACTATGAGGACATCCAGATATAACGGGATGATCAGGGTTAAACGCCACATACTTGGGGACGTGGGATGTGTGTGGTGGGCCACATCTATCAGGTCCTCAGATGTACCTGGCAGAACATACACTCCACAATTGTCCAAACTTAATTATTACTCCAAATTATTCATGCTAAATCTAAATGTTAAACTATTGTGGAAGTTGTGTGGTTCAAGTTTTGCCACGTTTTACGGTTTACAGTTTATAATAATAATAATAATAATAATACATCAAACTTATATAGTGCTTTTCTAAGATCTAGAGATGCTTTACAAAAAGAAGTGAATGGCACAGCAAAAAATAAATAAATAGATAAAAGCATAGAGCAATGTATAGTACATATAGGGTAAAGCTCTGTACCGGTCTGTGGGTTCTGTTCAGTAGTGTTGCTGTCTCTCTGAAGGAGCTGCTCTTCTTTCTCCACCAACTTCTCCAGCTCCTCCTGTATGTCCTCCAGCTCACACGACTCCTCTGACTCCTCTGGGACACCACAAGAAGACGTTACAACTTCCATTAAAGCCACAGTCTCATTTTTCCAGCCATTCCAAATAATGAAATATACCTCCTTGATTATGATAACGTTAATCCAAATGTCTTACCCTCTCATAATAAACACCAATTACTTATTACTGAAATACAGTATTATATTTTTGTTTCATAGGAGACTTTGTAACAAATGATATCCCCATGTTCATGTCCCCATATGTTCCCACCACACCAGACCACTCACCTTCTCTCTTCCCGTTCCTGTTCCTGAACTGCTTCATCTTGAGCAGCAGCACCCGTCGATGGTGGAGCTGCTGCCTCCTGAAGTCAAGGTATCCCAGCTCAGTGGAGACTGTCTCAGCTTCTATGGAGACCTGGTCTGGCTCTGTGGAGGTTCCCTGTACCTGCTCTGTCTCAGGCTGGCTGTGCACCCGGACAGCTATGGAGAAGGACTCTGGGTCTTGATCAGGATTCTCTTCCATGATCTATGTCCTATAGACAAGCATTTAGCACCGCTCTGTTAACAAGCAGACATGCTCCACTCGTGAAACTTTGCTGTGGTAAATGGCTGGTTTTTCTTCTGCTCTGTTGCTTGATAACATATATAGGGTTATTCATACTGGCAGGTTTCCATGTATCTGTTTTGAATAGCTCGTTCCCACAACCAAATGAGAGTATCTGTTACTCAGATTGGAGCCTGTCCTCCGACGTCTACCTCCACCAGCCTCAGCCACTCTCATTTGGTTGTGGGCACAAGCTATTCAAGACGTGGGAGAGAGTGTGTTTTATTGTAATGAGTCAAACACTGAATGGTGAATGGTTGTGTATGTTATGGGAAAGCTAACTTAGATGTATAGTACGGTAGTAGCCTCCAGTACCACTGAGATGAGGCAGTGGGTGTGTTTGACCCCAGCCAGCCACCATAATCACATCAATAAACCATGCAGCCAGTTTATCACATCAGGATGTCAGATAAATCCTGACCTACATATTCAACACTCACAGACTCCCAGTCCAGGCACCATCATCACTTCCTGTGAAAACATCACTCACTGTACATCCAATAACATCATATCTCTTTTTACTGATAAGAACAACAGTATTTTATAGCCTTATCTGGTGGCCTAATTTAATTTTGTTGGAGCTTCTTCATAGTACAGTTGCCTCATACAGTATATGCTGTTGTGTTACACAAAGCCACCACTAGATGTCAGTCTTACACATATATGGCTATGAAGCCTGAGGCCTGTCACTGTACAGTTTACTGGCATGACGTCAACAGCTCTGCAATACCATACCGCAGCAGCATACCAACCTGAAATATTAACTAGCAGACAAAGAGCTCTGCTCGCCCCCTTTCTCTAATTCCTCCTCCTCCCCTCTCTCTTTCTCTCTCCGTCTCTCCTCCTCTCTCTCTTGAGTTTATCGCCTCCTCCACTTTTTTGTCCTCACCCCCCCCCCCCTCTCTCTCCACCCCCACACTCTCCCAGGTAACACAGGTGATACAGGTTGAGGAGGTTTAGATGTCCTGTCACAGGGGGCCTCCTCACCTCCACTCAACACCACACACACACACACACACACACACACACACACACACACACACACACACACACACACACACACACACACCATCTCTCAACTGGTGGATGATATGTCCTGATGGCTTTATATTCTTGTAAAATGGTACATATGTGATACAGATCAAGTGTCAGGAGATATGGGATGTCTGTGTGCCAGCTGTCAGTATTACCACCCAGGAAGGAGGACTAAACACAGTTAGTACACATGTAGACAGTACAAATATAGATGATACAATAATGTGATGTAGTGTGAAAATATATATACATTTAATGTAGTGTATCTTTATTTTTATCTTTAATCTTTATTACCGTAATCAGGGCTGTGCGTGTGTGTGCGTGTGTGTGCGTGTGTTGCATATCTGACGTCCCAGGCAGCTACACCCTCTCCCCTACATTAGACAACAGATGTTGCGTTGAGTTATTCCCTCCCAGAGGAGATGATAGTAATGATGTGATTCAGTCGTTTGGAGGATTGCGTCATGGCTGGATTAAGCCTTTGAATGTAGTTTTTATCCTGTTTCTCTTTAGCGTCTACATTCTTATCAATGAATTCCTCTGTGTGTGGGTGTGTGTGTCTGTCTGTCTGTCTGTGTGTGTGTGTATGTGTGTGTGTGTGTGTGTGTGTGTGTGTGTGTTCAGTTTGTGTGTGTGCGTGTGTGTGTGTGTGTGTGTGTTTGTTCTCACTCCTTGTCTGAATGAAAACATTGAGAGCCACTTCCTGTGTAGTGGCGAGCAGCTGGACTCTGGACTTGAGTTATGGGAGAAGAATGAAGGAACTGACACACACACATGACTCATACACACACTGCTGCCCTGCTCTCCTCTTCCTCTTTCTCTCCTTCTCTCTTTTACTCTCTCGTACCCCTCTATCCTGACCCTTATCTCCTCTGATCATCCCTTTATCACCCTTTTTTACTTTCTCTCTATCATCCTCTTCTCCTATCTCTCTGTCTTTTTCTCTGCTCCTGCTTCCTAATCTCCTCCATCTCTGTCTCTGACACTCCCTATCTGGCCCGCTCTCTATCACTCTATCTCTGCATCTCCTCTCCCTCCCTCTCTCTCTCTCTCTCTCTCCCTCCCTCCCTCCCTCCCTCCCCCCCTCCGACCCCCCCCCTCCGATGCCGCAGCATATTGAGGACACAGAGGAGCAGCCGTCTCCACTCCGGCCTCTGACACGTTTGCTAAACGTGAGCTGCGGTGATGTCATCACAGTGGGACGTGCTTGGCGTCGGGCAGACTGGTCCACTGCACCACTGAAGGAGAACACAGAGCACACACTGCAGAGTACACAACAGAGAGTCGACCCTACAGAGCCAGGCAAGGAGCCAGCATGCAGATCTGTTCTAAAAACCGTGGCTATGTTCCAAATGAGACCCCATTTCCCACTGGTCAGTCAGTCATGCACTACATGCATGGGAGATAGGATGCTCTGTTGAGACCACCCCTTTAATTTGATAGACAATGATGCCACTGTGTTAGTACCCATAGCTTTTCACTGTAGATGGCCATCACAAAGACACCGTGAACACAGTAATGTGTGGTGAGCGGTGTGACTGTGTTTCCACATGTATCTCACAGTACATTTCCAGACGACTCAGGCTAATTTTCCTAACCTCTCTATTGTCACCACAGAGGCAGCTGCTGCCAAGCCAACAGAACAGTACGGCAGAGGTTTATGCCCTACGGCAGGCAGATTAGGACATGTCATGCTAAAGTTGCCATTCTCTGCCTCATCTTCAAAGCTTATCCCCTTACAAAAAAGTTGTAAAAAAAACAACATGTCTTGTCACATTTCTGGGTTTGGTGCTTCCTGCAGTTTTGGCACGTAATAATTTACATTTAATAAAATGTTTTATATGTGTGTGCTTTTCCTCCCTCCACTCCCTATCACTCTCTCTCTCTCTCTCTTTCTCTCACTCTCTCTCCCTCTCCCTCATTGGGCAGAATGCCATAGCAGAGAGAGGAGGGAGGGTGTGAATGTGAGTGAGAGTGTTTGTGTGGGGGAGGGTGAAATGTGGCTCACTGTTGTCAGTCGCAAGGGGGTGGAGCTTCATCACACATAGGAAGGAGGGGAGGGAGCCTCTCTCCGATGCGTTTTGTTATTATTACCCTAGTCTGACCCGATCAGTCTAGACACACACACACACACACACACACACACACACACACACACACACACACACAAATGCATTTTACATCTCCAACACTGACAGAACTATGCTTGAGGAGAAACTGAAAGGTGTTTTTATTTGTTTTTTTCACAGGTAACACCATTTTTTTCCATTCAACACACATACACATACATACATCACTTCACACAATCAAAAACATAAATTAACCTATTCATAAAACGCTATTTACATGTGCTTGGGTTTAGTTGAGTGTTCTGGTGAGTGATTTGGAGTTCTTATAGTGCATTTTAGGCTTGGATAGGGGTTGGTGTAGGGTCTGGCGTTGGTGCTGGGAAACTGGGGTTGGTGCTGGGTCTGATGCTGGGTCTCGGGGCTGGAGCTTGGGATTGGTGCCGGTTTTGGGTCTTGGAGCTGGGGACCTGGGGACCTGGGGACCTGGGGACCTGGGGACCTGGGGACCTGGGGACCTGGGGACCTGGGGTTGGTGCCGGGTTTGGTGTTGGGTCTTGGGGCTGGAACCTGGTGTTGGTGCTGGAACTGGATCCTGTGGCTGGGAGTCGGGGATAGGTGCTGGGTCTGGAAACAACCTGGGCTGTGGCTGGTGTGTTGGTGATCTGCAAAGGTAGGATAGTGGGAGAGGGGGGGTGGGCGGGGTTTGTGTAGGGATGGTGTAAAAAGGTGCAAGGTACTTCTCTGTAGAAAGGAGGTGTTGATCGTCTCAGGGTCCTTGGGCTGGTGCTGGTGATGCTGTCTGGGACCAGGGCTTGTGCGCTGCTGCTCTGACGGGGTAGGCAAGGGGTTAGTGAGGCTGTTACATGTGTGTGAGGGAAGGTGCAGTGTTGCTCCTCTCCTGGTCCTTGTGCTGGTGCTGGTGTTGGAGCTGTTGGCCAGGGCTTGTGCTGGAACTGGTGCTGATGCTGGTGCTGGTACTGGTGCTGATGGTGCTGTTGCTGGTGGTGGAGCGTGTAGATTGTACAGGGTGAGCGATCCGACGCTGGTTCTGGGTTCGGGATGGGTTGTGTTTGGTCTGGGTGGCATGAGGGGTGGTTTAGATGTTGATGTCTTTCCCTTTTGCCACACCCCATACCACTCTCTTGAAGTCTGTGATGCCGTGGTCCCTGAGGAGGATGGTGATCCTCCTCCTCAGGGCTGTCAGGTCGATGCTCTGCTGATGTTCCTTGTCTCCCACAGGACCTGCTTGATGGAGCTGATGATCCTTCACTGTTGCTGTAGTTGGGAGGTGGTGCACCCCCTGGGAGGACCATACAGGATGTTCTCGGCTGTCAAACGGGGCAGGTTCTGAAGAGGAACTGAAAGGACGAGCCTGTCAGTTCAGTCTCTGTCATTTCCTTTGGTAGTCTTTTAGACAATGCGCACACACACACACACACACACACGCACATACACACACGCACGCACACACACACACACACACACACACACACAC